>NC_052055.2:23963585-24289418 GCF_903992535.2 Arvicola amphibius
TGTCAATCCAAGGAACAGCAATGACGTGAAAAGGGGTTTCTGATATTATTATGCCCTAGGTCTCCTCTTCAATTCCAAGAGTTCCCAGAAATGACAATGGAGAAATAGAGCTTTGACCAAGCAAGTCACCTAATGTTACTTGCCATTGGAAGTTTCTCTTTGTAATAAATGGAGAATATTCACCATGTTTCATAGTTGTGGAGACCAATAAGTATAAAAAAATATCAAAAGCAAAGGAAGATTCTGTTGCAAAAATGCCTGGCCATTACTGTTCAAAACCATTACTGGATTACTAGTTTAGAAGAGATTGGGTAAATATTAGAAGTGAAGTTTTATATCTCACTTGATATTAGATTGCAAGTGTTTGGTAATATCAAGTCTATACGAGAACATAATGCACAGAATCCTCTGCAGGGAAGGTATAGAAAACCCAAAGCTGAACTCATGCCGTGAAAGATGAGTCAGGGAATGGGCTGAAGTCTGGTGCAAGACCAAGCAATACATATTGCATCTGAGCTATAAATCCAGGATAATGACCTTCTAGAGCAGGCAAGGATGCAGGCGTGAGAGAACTGAAGTCTATTTGCAAGAAAGTAGTACCCATCCAAAGACCACCGGAGCTTCGGTCCTCTTGTCACATTGTTTATTAAATGATGTCTGTTTCCTCACAAACAGCTCTGTAGAAGGCAGGAACAACTCCCCACTTACCTCTGGGTTAGCTGTACAACACATATGTACAGCACATAGAACTGCATAGTTTCTCAAAAATACTGAGAAAGAATACAGATGTGCTGGGTTTCTTCCACACACTCTATCCTTTCTCTTTCTAGATTACATGTGTCCCTCAGGACATTAATGTAAATGACCCCAAGTGACGCCCATTCCTGGAAGAAATATCTCCAGCAACTTGCTCCCACCCCAACCCCAGATAGAGTAATTTTACTATTCTAAATATTCAATTTTCCTCAAGTATAAAGCTCTATGTATTACATAAAATATTGTCTTTAAGAAATGGAACCAATATTTCCAAATTGCCCTGTACTCTCAAATGAGAAGCTTAGTAAATCTGCCAGGACTATGGAAGATCTTCAGAGACAGAATCTTCCAGGGCTTCGGGGGAGCATATGCCTGAAATAAAAGAGACTAGAAATCTTGCTGTAGTTACACCAAGGAAATCTATTTCATATTCCTCTCTTGATTAGCATTCTAATGGTTTCTGACTCAGGTCGAATAGCTTGGAGGGAATAGTCCAGGCAATTGTGTAAATAATACAGATTTTTTTTCCTGTGTGCCGAAATGTATAATTAAATGGGTAATGTTACAGACCCCCAAGCCCACTAAGGCCTGCTGCCTAAATGGAGAGCTTTTGAAATTTCATCCAATACATGGTTACATGATACATTGCTTTTATGGCCCGCTGGGCAAATGACTAGTGGTTTGGAAAAGGGCTGAAGGCATATTTATAGTAGAGTACTCAATGATGTTTGGAGGGCCAGTAATATCACACTAGTAAATAACATGAATTATACAGAACCATCTCTTAATGCATGTGAACTTTTCAGCGGCAGGATGTGTGTCGACACAAACACACTTCATCTCCTTAATAGATTTAGGCATCATGCACCAAGTGCTATATGATCGGATGGTAGGGTTGGACAAACTCTAAGGGAAAATTCTATTTCTGATCTTCCGCTGCTATATTCAGAGTATCTAAAATTCTCAGAGGATATGACTTCTATTATCTACAAAATGTCTTTCACCTTGAACCCAAATTTATGTGTCTATGTGAAGCCTTTCACTTTCAAGTTCAGATGAAACTTTCAAAAAATGAGGACAAACCAGTGAACCCCTGAAGGTCGTGATAAGAATGAGGCCACTCCTCGTGTGAACTATGGACTGCTTAAAATCTGAAGCTGGGTGCTTGTTCTTCCCTACCTGACAGAGATTGACCCATATAGCCTCTTCACCCTTCTGAACCTCAAAAACATAATGTTTAACAAACAATAAGTTCACTCTTCACCCACAGACTTAATTATTGTTAGAGGTAATGTAAAAGATGGAAGGTTTGCCTCGTATTACACAGTATCATTCCACAGTGAGCGTTTATAAAAATCTTTCTTTTATAAAGTTGTGTCTTACACAACTTTGCTTATTCAGCAAATACATGAATAGCTGTGGTAGGAAGAAGAGATAAACACTGAGATGCAAGTCCTTGCTCTGTATGAGTGTGTATATTAAGAGAAAATACAAATAATTAAACAACTCAGATGCCCTGCAACACATGACAGCGGAGAACTTATTGAAGTGTGAGAAGGAGAATCATACCTCATTCATATGAGAGTTAACTTTAGAACCCTGGTAAGAGATGATTGGAGAAGACGAGTCAGAGAAAGAGGAATTCAGCTTTTTTTTATTACATCAGGCCCTGATGTGAAAAGAGAGGGAGAAGGGGAAGTTTGAAATCTGAGACATGTGAACAGGGAAAAGCCGAGACCAAGGAAAACTAAAGACTGATGGCCAGGAGGAGTGGATCGGGTGAAATTCTGTGATGGGAATGGGCTAAAGGCATGGCCTCCAAATCCTTTGTCTTTTCTCTGTGGGCCTTTTTCCCAGGAGACATGAGCTCACATCCTCTTCCCCCTCCTAAGCATGGGCATCAGCAGCTGCCTTTCCTCAAGCCAGGCAATATGACCTTTCCTAGGTAGTGCTCCCCCACCCACCAACATTTTGAAGGATAGAGAAGGTTCTATTTCAAATACACTTGAAATGTAATATAAGAAGTACCCCCACCTGGGAAAAGGAGAGCCACAAGTTCCATCCATTTCCTAGCTTAATCCTAGATCTTTTTCAAATTGAGAGCACTGCCCATTAGTGGGTCTGCCAATCAATGGGGAGAGCTTTGATCAGCATTTCTTTAGATTGCATGGAACAGAATAAAACAGAATAGAGTGGAATAGAAGAATAGAATAGAAGAATAGAATAGAATAATAGAATGAAAGAAAAATACACTGGCTTTAGAAATACTTTATTCCAATGACTTGTATATGTATATGCATAAGATTGCAAGTGAAAAATTAATTTCTTCCTGTGAGTTCCTTTCACTGGAAGAAGATATAGGTAGATTTCAATTAACTAGTCTTTTGTAAAACATGTTCATAGATATTTACAAAACAGAATTGATAATATCTCATTATCTTCTAAAATAAAATTCTGTTTGTTTCTCTTATTTGTGTATGCTAGTATTAAATCTTCAGTTGTGTATGCTTCATTATGAATATTCATAGAGGCAAGAAACTAGTAGAAGGCAATTTGGAGGCTTTCAAATGAGGGAGAAAAGAAAGTAACAATATAGGCAGTATCGGGCATAATAAAACAGTTAAGGGTCAAAGGTTTGGGGGATGAGACCACAGAATAGAAGAGGAATGTAGAGAGGGATAGCTAATTGTAAAGATATTTTGAAAAAGTCATATGGAGACCCACTACTGTAGAAGCTTAATATATACATACACATATTTAAATGGAGTTTCCTATAATGGGGTGACAATGTCCCTACCAGACACCTCAGGCGGACACATAAAAAGCCTGGTGTCAGGAACAGACTACCTTTTTTAAAATTTTTGGTCAATAAGTTTTCATGGGTTCTCAAACATTAAAATCTAGTGATGTTGCTCTTGATTACCCTCCACAACTTGACAGCAAGGCCCTGTTATCAAAGATACCACATGCTTGAGTCATAGAACATGGAGAAATTAAGCTGGTATTGACATGGACACTCCCTCCTTAATGGCTAGCTTTCATTGCTTTAGAAAATGCTATATATGATATTAGAGAAGAAAAATAATGATCAATAACTTAAGCTACCACTGTGAGTTATAACAATATCTCATAGCAAGATATGCCCACTGGTGCAATAATGGCTTGAATTTCATAGTAGTAACCAACTACTACTTGACTGGATCCAAAGCACATTTCCACAGGTAAAATCCATAAACCTGACACCATAAGGGGGCCAAGAAACATAACTAAACAGGTCACAGACCCTCATTGTTCTGCTAAACGGACACAATATCAAATTGACTTCTAATGACTTCTTGATGCATCCTAGATTAGTTTATCTCTCATCAGAAAAGCTTTTTTAATGTCAAATGGCAATTAACACAACAATTCATAACTGGTAAGGTACAGAGAACAAGGATCTACAGAATGTTCATACCTAAATAGAACATATATATCAGACCTTCTTCTCCCAAGGCTCAGGATCATTGAGGAAGAGAGTATTAAATGACTATAGGATTTGGATGCAGGAAGTAACTTAAAAAAACACAAACAAAACCAAAACAGCCAAACAACCGTGTTTTCTGGATCTACTGTGTAGCTGCACCTAGAAGTCACAGCAATTATGATAGCATGCATAAAACATGCTAAGGTCCAGTCAGAAAAAGTCCCAGCATGAACTCTAATTCCTAGCTGGAAACCCACTGGCAATTGATGGCTTCTGGGAGAGAGTGATGCAGTTTTCTTTAAG
Source organism: Arvicola amphibius (assembly GCF_903992535.2). Classification (NCBI taxonomy): domain Eukaryota; kingdom Metazoa; phylum Chordata; class Mammalia; order Rodentia; family Cricetidae; genus Arvicola; species Arvicola amphibius. The sequence continues at coordinate 23,968,111 of NC_052055.2, forward strand.
GATATGGCTCCTAGTAGACTTACATGCTCCAGTGGATGATAACACACCCAAGAGTACATGGGCATCACACATTGAAGTCAATAGACACACAAGTGAGTGGTCAAAGAAGGGGGAATGTATCTAGAAAGAAGTGGGGGAGGGGTGTAAATATGATCAGAATGCATTGCACAAAATTCTTAAGAACCTGAGAAATATGTAAAATAGAGAAAAACCACAATACTTAAATATGCATATGCAATTACAGTTGGTATGATACTGGTATGTTTGTGCAGACAAGAAATAAATATTGTTAGACTTGGAATCATAGGCCTATGATTCCAGCAAATAGGAGGTTGGAACATAAAATCACCAGTTCAAAGGTACTGTCAGCCCTGTGGCTTACTGGAGAGTCTTGCAGTTTCAGAGTGAGGGACCCTCTCCCACAAATAAATACATCATTCCATTGGAGCCTTTGGGGGTTTAGATAGCACTGCTCATTAAAAAGGCAACATGACTATTAAAAGGGGTAAACATCAATATTTCAAATATCCAACAAACACCTGTCAATCATCCCATGCTTACAACTGCTCTAGAACACTCAGAGTACTTCTCAATCACTGAAGAAATCAAGAAAATATGTTGACCCAAAATCTTCAGCAATTTAAGGCATCTGAGATAATAAGATTAGCCCTTTAAAAGATAATAAAACAAAATATACCTTAAGTACCATTGCTTTTCTAGATGTACCATAACCTAAAATAAATCTACAAAAAGTTGAAATAGTAGGGCCTGAAAAAGCACAAAATGCAAACTGATTACACAACAGGGAAACCTCAACTATTAGTGAGATGAGGCTTGACAAGGTTTGTCAAGGCTTCGGCAGCTCTGTCTGTGCGTCATTGTTTCTGTCAGATTATTATCTGACTTCTTTATAAACTAACTTGAATACCATTTACATCTTACAAAACCCAAATCCTTCTTCATAGAAACAAGGCAGTGGTTGGGCTGAAGAAAAATAAGTTACCAACTTTTATCAAAACCAATTCTATCATTCAAGGAGTCCCTAAAGACCAAGAATAGACTCAGACATATGTCCTAAAATAAATAGCTAAAATTCATTCTAAAAGAGGTTTTGAGTTCTCGTTGATTTTTGAAGAGTACCCCAGGCAAGAATAGAAATAGAGACCAAGGGAAAAAAATGTAAGTCTAGATGAAGACATATATACTGTTTGAATAAATATACTGTTTGAATATACTGTTTGAATAAATTTCCTTGGTTTATACTTCCATCCCACAAGATGACCTATGCTGGCTAGCTTCCTATCACTTTGACACAAACTAGAGTTGGAAAGAAGGTACCTCAATTGAGAAAATGTCCTTACCAGATTAGTCTGTGGGCAAGCCTTCTGTGTGTTTTCCTGATTAATGATTGATACGGGAGGCCCAGTTCACTGTGGACAATGCCATCCCAAGGCTGGCTGTCCTGAAGAATCTAAGAAACCAGGCTAAACAAGCATTGGAGAGCAAGAAAGTAAGCAACATTCCTCCAAGGCTTCTGCTTCAGTTCCTGCCAACAGGTTTCCACCCAGAGTTCCAGTCAATAATGGACTGTAACCTGGAATAAACACTTTCCTCCCCAAGTTGCTTTGGTCATGGTGCTTTATCATAGCAACAGAAACCTTAAGACATGGTCCAATCAAAATCTCCAAGAGTAAAATATAGTCCTACATATAGTAAATTATTCTAGGCTGTTGAAGGGTATTAATTACACCTTCCTGTGCTACAGTTGTAAGAAGAAAATGAAATATGTAAGAACAATTTAGCAAAAGCTAACATTGGTGTCTTTCCTAAAGGTCTTGATAGACCAAGGAATGATTCTCTTTACCTGAGACAAACCCTTTAAAACATTATAAGCCTATTAAATCCAAAATTTTGTTGCACAATGTCAGAATGTACCATCATTTATCACCAAGGTAGAACTTACAATATCATCTTCACTGTCTTGTGAAGACTTTGCTCAGTATGGTGTCCACACAATACAGATGAAATATGTTCCCCTATCCAGATTGACCCCTTCCAATATTGTCCCTTTGTAGAACAGTAAATAGGAGACTTTGGTGGATGATGATGTCAGGTGAGTGGAGTCAACAAAGGGCTTAGTGCCTTTATAAAAGAGTGCTCCCTCTCCCTTCTGTCTTGTTTGAAAATAGCAAATAGACATCAATCATGAACACAGAAAGAGCAAATATTAGATGTGTTGATGCCTTGAATTCCCAGCCTCCATGAACTAAGGAGTAGATTTCTGTATTCTATTAGTCATTCATGTCTGAAGTCTAGGTGTTAACAGCCAAAACAAGACATTATGTTCTCTGCCTGTTGGGGGAGGCTGCTCATTTCCCTGCCACCCAACCTCTCAAAATAATCACACAGAAATCTGTATTAATTGCAATACTATCAAGCCAATAGCTTAAAGCATGTTTCTGGCTAACTCCTATATCTTAAATTAACCCATTTCTATTAGTCTGTGTATCACCACGTGGCTGTGGCTTACCAGCAAGGTTCTGGTGCATCTGTCTCCTGCAGGCAGCTACATGGCTTCTCACTAACTGCACCTACTCTCTCCTCCTCTATCTGCTTGGAACTCCCGCTTTGCCCTATTTTGCTAAGCTACTGGCTGAAACATATTTATTCATTAACCAATAAAAGCAACATGTAGACAGAAGCACTTCCTACACCAGCTGCCCATCATCATTTGTCACAGGCAGCATTCAAGAATCCACACAAACAGATTCACAAGAGTCTCTTAGTGAAACATCAAGATGCCCTTGAAACTAATCCCTAGTTTACAGATCAGCAAACAGAGTCCCAAGCAGACAAAGCAAATGGGTATATCCCGGGAGGAAGCTGGGTAGAGAAAAGAGAGCCTTGACTGCTGCAGTCTCTAATACTTGCTACCTAGGTTTTTGTTTTGTTTTCTCATCCTTCATCTTCTTGACATACAGAAGATTTTAGTTACACCCTTTATTACTAATGATCCTTGGGATGGTAAAGCACAGTGACTCTAAATGTGGTTGTCATGGTTCCTTCTGGGGAATAAACATATCCATCTGAGGACGCTGAAGTAAAGGAGGCATCTGAGTAACAGAAACAACTGGCCTATACCTGTATTTTAAATAGGCACACAGTATAGGCTTAATTGAGGGGAACCTGCTTTTGTTGAAATAAAAGTTTAAGTGATAGTAGCTGACTGGTTAAGAGGGATCTTAGCATGGCACCTGACAATAATAATACATCCTCAAAGAACAAAGAAGAATTTTTTTCTTCATCATATCCTTTAGTCAGCTCTCTTTGACTGTGACAAAAATACCTGACATCAAGAACTTTGAAGAGTAAAGGTTTATTTGGGTTCATAGTTTTAGAAGCCTTAGCCCATGGCTGCTGGGTCTAATCACTTTAACCTCTGGTAAAGGTCAACAGAAAATTTGCACACAGACGAATAGTCTGTGGGAAAAGCTCATCACATCTTGGTAGTTAAGGGGCAAGAGAAGGGGAGGCAATATTCCAGAATCCTCTCCAAGGGCCCACCTGTAAATACCTAATAACCTAATAACCAAGGGGGAGACAGTATCTTAGCATCCTCTCCAAGGGCCCACCTGCAAGTACCTAATAGCAAAACTTTCTTCTATTTCCTAAAGCCATCTCTCAATAGTACCACTATATGAGGTCCAAACTATCATACAGAAACTATAATAATAATAATAATAATAATAATAAGAAGAAGAAGAAGAAGAAGAAGAAGAAGAAGAAGAAGAAGAAGAAAAAGAAGTAGTAGTATTATTTTATTTGTATTTATTTTAAGAACTTTATTTAATATTCATACATATATAATGTAATTTCATACAATTCATTTCCATTATTTCTCTTTTAATTCTCCCTCCATCTCTTTCCCACTTTTCTTTTCCAACTACACTCACACTCCGTCTTTTAATTAAATACCCACAGAGTCCACTTAAATTTTTATAACAAATTAATTTAAATTTAAATCAGGTTGGCTGGGGTACATGATGATAAATCTTCACTCAAAATGGCAGAGAAATGTTTGAAAATTAAGTAAATATCATTACAATCTTGTCGATGGTTCTTTTTGTCTTTCTATTTAATAGTGTTTCTGGGTGATATGGTCCAGTCAACATGACTAAATCTTTTCTCCTCAGAACTTGCAAAGTAAAGTAAAAATGACTTTGACCTCTGTGCCTGACAAATGCACAAATTCACATCTTTATCATCTGCCATTAGAGTCACCATAACTGTTGTTTCTGTGCATCTATAACAGGAGTCCTGCAGCCAAACACCCTAGTACTTCAAACGTGCTCAAAAATATGGACTTGGAGCTATTTCAGACAGAAGAGAGATGAAGTACCTGTCTGTGGCTGGAAAGTCTGCAACTATACAGTTGGGATAGACAAGTGTGAGAACACAAACACACACACACACACACGAACACATACACATGCATGCACACACACACATGAACACATACACATGCATGCACACACACTCTCACACACATACATACACAGATATACAGAAATTTTTCATAGCTCATCTGGCATGGATTCCCCTGTCACTGTTGTTTCTGTTAATGATCAAATGATCCCTTGAACTATTCTCTGAGATGTTACATGAGAGAGGCCAGCAAACCCACTGTGCCCAGCTATTCAATTTCAAGAGCTTGACATTTAACACATAAAGGAAAAATCATTGAACATACCGTAAGAGGATGCTGACAAGGAATTTGCTTAAGAAACACCTTGTTATGATCAGAAGCTTGCTAAGACTTGTGTTATAGAAGTAGATAACATCAATTCTGTTTGCAGTGAGTGCTTTAGATGTATTTTACTTAGCAGAATTTTTATCATTTCAAAAGAATCATAAAGTAAGAGTAAAGATACAGGTGCTGATCACTAAAGATTACATAAAATAATTAAAAACATAAATTTATCATTGAGCAAACACATTCTAAACCTCCAACCATGAAGCAAAGTATGACTTTTAAGATTAAATAATTAAGCCGGGCGGTGGTGGCGCACGCCTTTAATCCCAGCACTCGGGAGGCAGAGGCAGGCGGATCTCTGAGTTCGAGGCCAGCCTGGTCTACAAGAGCTAGTTCCAGGACAGGCTCTAGAAACTACAGGGAAACCCTGTCTCGAAAAACCAAAAAAAAAAAAAGATTAAATAATTAGAGTGCTTTACTTAATTGACAACATGTTCTAAACTAGAAATTGAGCTTTAGAAAGGCTGTTGAATGTACTCTTTATTCTCACTATTTTTAAATCTATGTTCCCATTTCCCTTTCCCTCCCCTTCATCTAAACATGCTTATTCTTTAGACCTATAGGGCAGTGGGCTATACAGCCAGATTTTATTCCTTTTATGTGTGCTAACTTTCCATTATAAATTGTCTTATTCTTTCTGGATTTAATTCCAAATAATAATATCTTCCTTCATGATTCACAGGACCACAATATAAAGTTTCTTAACAGCAATTAGCTTATACTTGTTGACCAAATCAGTTATTAAATATTAGCTGAATGGCAAAAAGAAAGGTTTCTGTCTCTTATTATGTTTAATAAGCAAAAGTTTTAGGAATAAAACTATGTAAACCATATTTGATTTTACACTGTTAAAGAACTGAATGTAGCTTTTATTTCACTTTGAGTGACAAGTTCAAAGTAATATATTGTACGATGGTGCAAAGCTTGTTGGTGATAGAAGCAGAATTCAGCTACCAGGGTTGGTTTGCTCCATCATGATAGGAAGTGGAAAGAGACGGAAGTCACTGAGCAGCCATTGCAAGAAGCCACAACCCAGGGTTTGTTCAGTCTCTACTGATCTTGGCATTTCTCTAAAACTTGGGATCCTGCTTATGGATTCTTCTTCTCTTTCACCCTCCTCTTCTGGGGCTGGGGATTATCCTCAGGTATTTCTAAAAGGTGACAAAGCAGCTCACTTGGCATCATGAACACCTACCTTTACTCAAAATTAACCCAGAAGTGAAATTCTACCCCGTTTCTGTTCCAGATAAACCTAAGCAGTAATTTCTAAGCTCTTTCACCTTTGCTCTCCAGGAGTTGAAAAAACATGCACAGCCCACTAGCTTCTTCTTTCCATTTGCCGAACTGTTTTAGAAGGTAAAGTGACCATCAATGACTATGCAGAAAATTTTACATGGGTGATATGAGAAATGAATATTTAAAACCATGCAGTATCTACAACATGTATAAATCTACCATAAGGATATTGACCAAACAATATTTCACATTATATTGATTTAAATTTTCATCAAACAGAATACAGTACAATAAATATTTCCATATATAATTTTGCCTATAAAACAAAAGATTGAAAATAGGCAAATGGGATATTCTGAGAGTGTTTAAGAACCAGCCTGTAACGATGACTTATAAACCTGTGGAGAAACTAATCAATAGACTGTGATAAAGGAGATGAAATCTGCAAATGTAACAGAGTCTCCAGTCCACTGTCTGAGTGGAACAATGGGATTCCTTTTATGTAGTCTTGCATTTAAACTCTGGGTTTTTTTTTTCATTTTTACAACATCTTCAAACATCATCAAGGTGTCTAGCTTACATAAAGCATAGTTCACATCAGAATGCAGTATAGGTCCAACTTTAAATACCAAAAAGATGCTTTAGAAATTCTATCATTTTAAAGACTAACCCCTGCACATTGAGATAGATAGGAGAAGTGAGAAATGGCTCAGTGAATGAGATGTTGTTCAAGCATAAGGACAAGATCCTTAGCACTCACATACAAGCAGAGAAGGTATGGTAACAACTTGTAGCCCAGCTCACTGAAGGCTGAGATGAGACCCCCTCCCCTGGAGCAAGCTGGCAATAGTCCAGACTCTCCGAAATGGGAGCTTCAGGTTCATGGGGAAACAATGCAGATATGCCTTTTAAAGAAGGGTCTGAACCTTCCCTACAGGAGCAAATGCTGGGCAGCACAGAGGCTCTTCTGCCTTTGAAGAGAAAGCCATTCTGAGACCCACTTCTGTGTCGGAACTGATGAGCTTACTCCTACAAACATACAGAACTGAATTCTGTCTGCACTATGAGACCGAGATGACAGAAAATCCAATCTGGCAACACCTTCACTGGAACTGAACTACAGTGTAAACCGTGGCTCATTCACAGAAACTGTGGCTAATGGGTGGGTGTTGTTATTTTCAGCCCACCTGTCTCTCATAGCTTGTTCCACTGAAAATAAAACCGGTACTTGTAAATTGCTGATCTGGGGGTTCACAATTTACAGTAAGTACTTGCATCTTAGATTGAGTAATGCCAGCCCCACATTCTCCTTGGTGCATATCACGTGAGATCCAACCTGTGAAACGTTTCCCTCTTTTTATATTTTGCAAGGTTTATAATCTCAGTTAAGGGGATCAAAAAGCGATGTCATGTTTGCTCACTTTACCTCTAAGAAGCCCTGAAAGCTCACTAAAGCTCTCAGACTTAAAGGTTCTCAGTTACAGCTCTTGACACAAGTGGTCATTGAGATTTTATGAACAGGTGGTAAAGTGGGGGGAGGCAAGGCACAGGCAATGTCTCGGAGTTCCCACATCAAGAGAGGAATCCTGCCTCTCACGGAATACAAGCCTGTCCCTGCTAGACCCTCTGCCTCACCACCGTGCTTTATAAAACGTGCATAACTTCAGCACACCCACAACAGGCATACACAGACACACACTTATACACGTGCATATCCACACGCATCTATGTACACATACATACTACCTCCACCGTTTCTCTGCACAATCCAGATGTGCTACTAGCTCTGATTTGGAGGTGAAAAGCAAATTGACTTCATGTTACACACCAGAGTACTGACACTGAAGTATGACCCAAAAGTACTGCACAGAGGAACATTTCTTTACTCAGATGTGACTCAAGGGTGCTTAGCTGAACGTGTACGAGATCCGAATGGCTGCGGCTCTGCAGCCCATGACTGCACAGGAAAGTACTGACAGGATCACAAATGTACAACTTCCCCGAAACCCAGAACAACAGAGATTGCTCCTTAGTTCGTCTCTTCCTAGGAGCAGAAATTGAAGAAAATCAATTCACTACTTTAATATGACATAACTGATACACAACCTTATTCCATATGTTAATATGAAGATTTAAAGAAACACGGTAAAAACAGAAACAATTGATGACAAAATTTAAAGTATATGCATGGTCCTTCTAAACCTCGCTCCAACCAACATGATCTATTTTTTTTTTTTTTTTTGGTTTTTCGAGACAGGGTTTCCCTGTAGTTTCTAGAGCCTGTCCTGGAACTAGCTCTTGTAGACCAGACTGGCCTCGAACTCAGAGATCCGCCTGCCTCTGCCTCCCGGGTGCTGGGATTAAAGGCGTGCACCACCACCGCCCTGCCCCCAACATGATTCTATAGAGGATGTTGGCTTTTCCCCAACATCAGATACATGTGAACAATGGCCAATATCTGTAGAGTGATCTCAATTTTGCAATTTCTTTTTTTTTCAAAATGAGGCAAAACTCCAAAACCTTACTAGATGTTGGTATCCAGCTCTGTGGCATGCATGTGTAACAGTCATTATCATGGGCAACTTGTATAGGCTATCTCATCTAATCCGTCCATCAGCCTCATGAAGAAAGTATCTGCTGTCGCAGGACACCAGTGAGTGAAATAACATGGAGAAAAATTAAACATTCTGTCATTAATCATTTGTTATGTCAGCAGCTCAGTACTCGAATTCAAAACGTGTGAATTCAATTGCTAAGCTACGCTTCCTGGAGGAATGCCTGAGGTTTTTGCTGATGGCCTCATACTCTTCATCTTCTGTGAGCTGAGATCCAAGAGTACTTTTCTAGGAAACATAATGTAAAGCCTCCAATTAGGAGTTTCTTGTATGGCTCATGGAGCTCTTTGAAAGGCAAGATTTGTGGCCTCATCTTTACTGTTTCCCCGACCCAGAGAGCTTGGAAAATTCATCATTTTCAAATGAAGACTCAAGATTTGTCTTCATCAAAAACTACCTTAAGCTATAACATTAGCACACATGTGCCAAGACTGGTATTTTTTTTTTTTTTTTTTTTTTTGGTTTTTCGAGACAGGGTTTCCCTGTAGTTTCTAGAGCCTGTCCTGGAACTAGCTCTTGTAGACCAGGCTGGCCTCGAACTCAGAGATCCGCCTGCCTCTGCCTCCCGAGTGCTGGGATTAAAGGCGTGCGCCACCACCGCCCGGCAAGACTGGTATTTTTAATAGACACCAACTTGAAGGATAAAGGTATTTCTCCCTGGCTAACTGCATTGCGAAGTTGAAGGAAATGGCACTTGAAAGTATGTCCTAATTCTTTCTTTGCTACAGTAAAATTGGCTGTAGTCATTATGCTTGCAAAGCAGTATGCATGTTATGCCAGTCCTTTAGAAGATGCTCCCTAGTCATGCAAAATGGATTCCAAAGGAGATGAATCTGAAGGTAATGAGAGGGTTCCCCAAATGTCAGCTAGAGAAATGTGGTAACAATGAGGTTCAGAGATGAGCTAGAAGAAGGCTGCACAATCCTACATGAAGTGAGGCAAATTTTTAGGAAGACTCATTTTCTTTACTGGGAAACAGAATAAAGAATATCACTATTTACCAAAGTACAAGAAGTACAAGTCAGACAAGTTTCCTCTGCTCCAAGCCAGAGGGAAAGCTCTGCATAGTATGTGTGTCAAATATGGGTATTTTAATAAGAAAAGACTATTAAAATGAAAGAGATTACATTATTGATAGACTTCACTGTAAGAATCATTAAATTTAAAAAACATGAAAAGAAAATATCAGGTATGGTTGCGCACATCCATACATCTGTCATCTCAGCACCCTTGGGAGGCAGAGGCAGTCAGATCTTTGTGAACTCAAGGATAGCCTGCCCTACACAGTCAGTTACAGACCACCAACAGCTGTGTAGTAAGACCTGGCCTCAAAATGAAAGAGAAGGAAGAAGGAAGAAGAGAGGAAGTGGTAGTAATCGGAAAAAGGATGGTGGAGTGGTCGAGACTAGAGCCAGAGATTTGAGGTCCACAAAAAATCCTGTTCCACACATTCTATGTAGCTGCTGAGCCTTGACAAGTGAATGTTTGTGGAAATAAAGAAAAAAGTTCATGTGACTCCCTGGGTGGGGCAGTTGAGGGATCAGCTCTACCTCTATGCAAGTCCTGTTGAGAAAGTTAAAGCTCCTTCTTAAGCTGTAGGGAGGTGTGCTGAGTGCTATAGCCATTAGCTGTCAATCACCCTCACTGTCTGCTTCAACTTCCTTTAAAATGATGGCCTTTTGGGCAAAGTTGAACCCAGGTCCTCATATTCCAATTAGAGACTATTCTGAGGGATCATCTTATCTATCTTTGGTGCTGGTAACACATTGGTCTAGAATTCAGTCCAGATAGTGAAACTCCCTTCATCCAGTCTCAGTCACTGATCCCAATGGAATGGCCTAATACCTTCTATCTACTACTCTGCCTCTTAGAGTTTGCTTCCAAAAGAATCTAACCATTGGCAAGCCCTTATTCCAAACTAGTCAGGCATGAAATACCTTGCAAAAAGTTCTATTCCATGTTTCTGTCTCTAATAATAACTATTGCCTGTATGTTTCTGTCTCAATGTCTCACAATTTCAATCCTGCTGACCTACTTGGTCTGAATAAGTTCTTTGTTATGAGAGGCTGCCGTGAGCTGTGGGAAGTGTTAAGCAGCACCCCAGATCCTAGTATCTAAACATAACTATTCCCCAAGTTGTAACAATTAAAAGTACCTCTAAATGTCAAATATCTCTGGAGACTGAAGATTTATCTCCATTGTAAGTAATGTTCTATCATATGAAGCATAAATGGATGTTGGGTATTGGTAGTGGCAATGATTTGTACCCGTTCTCCAATGACACTGTTTGAGCAGCACAAAATCCTTCAGGTACACAGTGATTGAGCATGAAAGACATACGGACATTTCTAATGACACTAAACTTCACAACTATAATGTTAATCACCTGAATAGCACACCTACCTTGGCACCTTCCAAAACTATTTGTGTCAGGTCAAGATTGGAGAGACATCAACTTATAGTTTTACAGACACCATGTGGAAAGTGAATGATAAATTATACTTAAGCTTATACCCTAATACTTAAGCTATAGCCCAACTCCCACATCCAAATATATTACAGAGAAATGGCAATGATCTGATCCTCATACGCTCCTGGGGATTCTGATACATGAGGTCTAGTTGTTCAATATCAATGAAATGGAATTATGGGATGTTCCCAATATTTTACAGTTTTTCAACCATTAAAAACAGGCACTTTCACACGAGTTAATCAAACATCTATCTGAGAACCCATGGTAATTAAGATCATAGATACAGAATATCATTTTCACAAACACCCTCTTGGATGATGAACCTAGAAAGGAAACACTTGCATGAGCCAATAGTGCTTTTTCCAGGAGGCCACATGAAACATAACACATCGGGCCTTGGAGTTCTTTCATTTTTCAGTGAAGAAGACTGTCAGAAAACATCTCTTTCCAGTGCCTTGGGACAGAAAGGAATGTGGGAAGGACTGGGCGTGTGAGAAGAGCAATAAGGAACAATGGGCTCAGTCTCCCCTCTTGCGCTTGACTCACTGTTTTCAATAATGTATAAAGTGCAATTTTGAACTGACACGGGGTTGCCCAGCTGTTACCTAAATTGAGAAATAAAAACCCTATGCAGGGTCTCTCCTAATGCTGTAAAATCTTTAATCTTACTGCTTATTGCCATAATCTGCTCTTGATCTAACAGAATCCTCTCTTAGTGGTACATATAACACACATAAGTAATTTAGAGTCAAGCACAAGAAAGAAGTGTTCTTTCCAGAATCTCCTCTGGAAACTATCAAATTTAACAAAGATCACTGCTATTTCCTGATTTCTAGCTCCACCATCAGTTACTGGAGAACCATTCATAGGGACTTTCAAAAAATTAAAAATGTCCCAATCACCAACTTGTAGAGTCTTTCCCTATAGTGTATATATGCAAATGGACATATATATATGTATGTATGTATGTTTATATAATGTAGATATGTATATATGCATATACATGAAATTCAAAGAGCCAAGTATTTTGCTGTTTAATGAAATTCATTACAAATGTGGATGTGGCACGGTCCCCAACCTCAAAAAGGTGTATTATAAAACAAGAAATCCAGAAAAAATGAACCTTTGTTTTCAAATGATTCTAGGTCAAAATGCTGTATTGGCTATGATAAGGATTCAAGGAAATCCTCATATCTACCATGAGATTTGGCACTGGAAAATGGGGTAATAACTCTTAGGTATATTAACAATGGGAGGAATCTGAGCTGAGTTTAAGGATCAGAAAGATTTCACCATACTGACCAAGTGTCAGCACAAGACAGCACTCTAGTCAGAGGGAAATGAGTGGGTAGGGAATAGAGACATGACCTACCTGGGCACGTCCCAGAATTAGACTAATCTAAGGTAGGAGCAAAAATCTTGGTCGGAAGTTTGATGCTGGAGTTCTCGTCTCTTGCACTATTTCCATATTCTTCAGTCTCCATTTCACCGGTCCATCAATGTCTCAAATACCCCTTATTACATACCATATACAGCCTATAGTGAGTTCTCTCCAAAAAGAAAAACAAAACCCTGCATCACCTGTGCCTCTTCATCCCTATCTGCATAACACTGCCCTCATAACACACGTACTCTTAACAAAGAAATTTAAGGTACTCAATTATAGGGACATAATACGCCGTTCAAAAAAACTGCTCTGAGATCCTACACACAGTCTTTTTTTATGTCATTATAGACTTCTCGGAGCACCCTTTTCTGCTAGGCAAACTGTTGGACACCTTCCCTCCTCTATGACTCTGCTCTGCCTCATTTTCTTTAGTAACTTTCTCTCAGTTAAGCACCCTGGTCTCAAAACACACTGCCCTGAGTCCCCTGGGGATTTTAGCTGATTATGTTACTATGTCTGGCTTATCTGTACGCGGGTATAGAAAACAATTGAAATTGGTGTGGCAAGAATTCAAACTGATCCTAACTAGAGTTCACAACACAGGGCTATATACACCTGTGGGGAACAGTGGAACTTCAGTCTCCCCACCCCCACCCTAATACCGGCATCACTGCGCTCTGTCTTGTTTATATATTCAGTCTCAGAACTCAGCACATAGCAAACTTCCAACAACTTTCCTGAGGAAATGCAGAAGCAATTTTCTCTAATATGGACACATTCTTCACTCTGCCTTCCCTGCCAGGGTGTTACAAGAGTCAATTACTTGGCAAGTGCCGGGAAATTGTCTAATGCTCTCCTGAGAAGCATTGCTTCTCTGGGAAAAATGAGTCTAAATTAGAACATCGGCTTGTTCTTTAGTGCCTCTACTTGCTTCAGCCTCATGGTGTGTTAACCCCCCCAAAAAACATACGACAGGTTAGATGCTGAAGGCAGAAACTAAAAAGAAATTACAATGGGCACGCAGGTTATTTTCTGTGAGTACTGATGAAGACTGTGATATGCAAGGCGTCTTCTCCGTTGGATATTGACATTAGTTAAAAAATACCAGATTCTTATCTGAATATCACTTTTAAGGAAAATACAGTATACATTTTGGGTGGTTTTACATTTACTTATTTGAGGGGCTTTGAGTTTGAGTATTGTTCTTAGTTGGTGTTTTAACATGTTAGCTGTCAAGATCATTTCTGAATTAGCTGTCCACACTGTGAGCCCATCAAGATATAAAATAATAGAAATGGGTTAATTTAAGATGTAAGAGATAGCTAGAAATAAAGCCACTGGCCAAACAGTATTGCAAATAATATAGCTTCTGTGTGCTTATTTTGATTCTGGAAATGAGCAGCCTCTGCCAACAGATTGGCATGCCAACCTGGGTCAACAACATTCAAGCAAAACCTGAGAAAGCATGGAAAGGAATCCTAGACACAAAAGAATAGCATGGCTTATTGGTAGCCAGCATTTTTTTTCCAGATGGGCTCTGTTTGCTGGCCACAAGCACAAGGGCCAAGGCTCCTTTAAGAGGTTTTCTGACTTTCATTCTTCTACTTTCATTCTGAGTGAGGTAACCCAGACCCAAAAAGATGAACATGGGATGTACTCACTCATAATCAGTTTCTAGTCATAATTAAAGGACATCGAGCCTATAATTCAGGATCCTTGAGAAGATAATAAAGAAGAACCTCCACCTGGCGATGGATGAAGAAAATGACTGAGCCCCACATTGGAGCACCAGACTGAGCTCCCAAGGTCCTGATGAGGAGCAGAAGGAGGGAGAACATGAGAAAGAAAGTCAGGACCGTGAGGGGTGCGTTCACCCATAGAGACGATGGGACAGAACTAACGGGAGATCACCAACTCCAGTTGGAATGGGACTGATGGAACATGAGACCAAACCGGACTCTCTGAATGTGGCCAGCGGTGGAGGCTGACTGAGAAGCCAAGGACAATGGCACTGGGCTTTGATTCTTCTGCATGGACGGGCTCTGTGGGAGCCTTGTCAGCTTGGTTGATCACCTTCCTGGACCTGGGAGGAGTTGGGAGGACCTTGGTCTTAACATAGAGTAGGGAACCCTGATGACTCCTTGGCCTAGAGAGGGAGGGAGGGGGGTATGGGTGAAGGGGAGGGGAGGGAAGGGGGAGGAGGAGGGGAGGAGATGGAAATTTTTAAATAAAAAACATAAACCATGGGGGAAAAAAACTCAAAAAAAGAGGTTTTCTGGACATTTTTGGCACCCTCTCCTCAGCTGCCCAAGGACCTAGCTGGGGGCATCTTCCTGGACACCTGGGAACCCCTCTAGAGTCAAGTCTCTGCCAACCCTAGAATGGCTCCCTTAACTAAGATATATAATTCCTTGTTCCCATATCCACCCTTCCTATATCCCAACCATCCTATTCCCCCAAGCTCTTCCCATCCTCCACTTCACACTTTTCTCTCCCCATCCCCCACCCCCCATCCCACCCCACCCCCACGTTCCCATTTTTTGTCCGGCAATCTTGTCTACTTCCAGTATCCAGGAGGATAACTATATGTTTTTCTTTGGGTTCACCTTCTTATATAGCTTCTCTAGGATTTTTTGCGTATTATAGGCTCAATGTCCTTTATTTATGGCTAGAAACCAATTATGAGTGAGTACATCCCATGTTCATCTTTTTGGGCCTGGGTTACCTCGTTCAGGATGGTGTTTTCTATTTCCCTCCAGATCCTATTGCCATACTCATGAATATCTTGCATATCACCATAGAACCTTCACCTGGCATTGGATGGAGAAAATGACAGAGCCCCACATAGGAGCACCGGACTGAGCTCCCAAGGTCCTGATAAGGAGCAAAAGGAGGGAGATCATGAGCAAGGAAGTCAGGACCATGAGGAGTGCGTTTACCCATTGAGACGGTGGGACAGATCTAATGGGAGACCACCAAGTCCAGTTGGAATGGGACTGATGGAACAGGGGACCAAACCAGACTCTCTGAATGTGGCTGATGGTGGAGGAGGACTGAGAAACCAAGGACAATGGCAATGAGCATGAACTCTACAGCATGGACGGGCTCACTGTGAGCCTTGTCAGTTTGGTTCCTCACCTTCCTGGACTTAGGGGGAGCTGGGAGGACCTTGGACTTAACATAGTGAAGGGAACCCTGATGGCTCTTTGGCTTGGAGAGGGGTGGAGTGGAGGTATGGGTGGAAGGAAGGGGAGGGAAGGGGGAGGAGGAGAGGAGGAGATGGAAATTTTTAATAAAAAAAATGAGAAAAAAAAGAGGTTTTCTGACTCTGCTTTAGTAGCAAAAACAGCTTGGCTTCTTTAAAAAACAGCTTCCTGGTTCGTACTCCCAGCATGCACCCTGGCTCTTTCAGGAGGCTGTGCACTTGAATGCGGTTTGTGAATAGAGTGTTACAACTTGCTTACTGGCAACATAGACCTGCTGTGTGCCTGAAAATGGGGCAATGCACATACAAGACTCTCAGAGGCAGCAAACTAGGCAGAGTCAACAGGAAGAACCTTGGAGTTGGTCCTAGCCATGCCCACTTAGCATTTAAAAAATAAATCAGTCCTATTCAGAAAAGTATTACAGATATACAATAAAGACAGATTCAGGATGTCATTGTTTATTTTTAATTGCTGAATAGTCCTTTAATGTGTAAATGTGCCACATTTTCTTTATCCATTATTTGATTGAAGGGCATCTAGGTTGTTTCCAGGTTCTAGCAATTACAAATAATGCTGCTATGAACTTAGTTGAACAAATGTCCTTGTAGTATGATTGAGCATCATTTGGGTATATACCCAAGAGTGGTATTGCTGGGTCCTGAAATAGGTTGATTTTCAATTTTCTGAGAAACCAACATACTGATTTCCAAAGTGATTGTACAAGTTTGCATTCCCACCAGCAGTGGAGGATTATTCCCCTTACTCCATATCCTCTCCAGCATAGGCTGTCATTGGTGTTTTTGATCTTAACCATTCTGACTGGTGTAAGATGGTGTCTCAGAGTTGTTTGGATATGCATTTCCCTGATGGCTAAGGATGTTGAACATTTTCTTACATGTATTGGCCTTTGCCCTGTTGTCAGACTGACAAATATCTTAAATATCACCGTAAACCTTCCATCCAGAAATTAATGGAAACAGAGGAGGAAACCTGCATCAGAGCACTAGATTGAGCTCCCAAAGTCCAGTTGAGGAGTGAGAATGTGAGCAAAGAGGTCAAGACCACGAAGGGTACACCCACTGAAGCAGTTTTGCAGAGCTAATGAGAGCTCACCAACTACAACCAGACAGGGAAGGAAACAGCATAGGTTCAAACTAGTCTCTCTGAATATGGGTAGCAGTTTTATGGCTGTGGCAGACTGCAGGGCCACTAGCAGAGGCACCAGGATTTATCCCTACTGCTTATGCTGGATTTTGTGAAACCTATTCTTTTTGGATGGATATTTTGCTCAGCCTAGATATAGTAGGGAGGGCCTTGGACCTTCCCCCAAAGTAATGTGCTTTACCATCTATGAGGAGTGCATGGGGGTAGGATAGGAAGTAGCTAGAGGGAGTGGGAGGGGAGGGAGTGGGAACAGGGATTGGTATATAAAATGAAAAAAAGATAGTTTGTTTTTTAAAATATATTATATATATATATATATATATGACAGATTTAGATTAAAAAAAGATCTCTAAATGGGTCACTGTGTTGAATATATGTATGTAGGGTTGAGAGAGAGAAGAAAAAGAGTATAGAAAAATAAAGCCTTTAAAGAGACAGGGTACTGACAGTCATAGATTAAAGGAATAAAAAATTAAATAAAATAAGTCACATAAAGATAGAATAGACACAGGAAGATTATGTATATTATTGAATTTTTGACTGTGAATGAGCTAAGTAGAGAGAGACATTTCATTGTACAGGCTGCTAAACTAAACCAACATATATATTTTAAAGGTATCTTGACTTCAAAATTTGGGTCTAAGGATATGTTGCTTTGGAAAAGAAGTTCTACTTTTGTTTCCACAGAGGATGAGAACCTCTAAATTCCTTCCAAACTAATGTGGTTTGATAAAAACAAAACCCCCTGAAACAATGGCCCAGATAGTCCCACATCCATGATGGCTTCAGGAATGCTGGCTGAGATGGACCTACCACACAGGATGTCCCAAGGCAGACCTGATTAAGGGCACCCCAATCAGCAGGAAGTAGTATAGAGAAGAATGCCCAAATTCCCAGATACTATGGGCCTGTAGGCTGAAGATGGATGCTCCAATGATACAGAAGAACTTTTGGTGACTGTCCAGACAGTGAGATGTCTCTGTCAATTCTAGAGTTTTGGAAGTTGCTTACAATACACTTCCTATTTACTTAGGTAATATTATATCCACCTGGAATTTTTGATGGAGTTGAAGAATAGATAGTTATAGTTACAATTTTCCTCAGTTATGATAAAATATAAAGTAGATATAAATATTGTAACTGTGATTCTTGCTTGATACCTGTTTTTTATATGTAATTTTACTATGTTAAAGTTAAAACCTTCCTTTTCATTTAGACAGAAAAGGGGAAATGGTGTGGCAAGTCCCTCTGTATATGTGTTGCTTTTATTGGTTAATGAATAAAGTTGTTTCGGCTAGTGGCTTAGCAGAATAGAACAAGGCTGGAATTCCAAGCAGGTAGAGGAGGAAAGAAGGCAGAGTCAGTGGGACACCATGGAGCCACTGCAGGAGACAGACATGCTGGAACCTTGCCAGTAAACCACAAGCCTTGTGGTAAAATATAAAATAATAGAAATGCGTTAATTTAAAATGTAAGCGCTAGTAGAAATATGTTTAAGTTATTGGCCAAACAGTATTGCAAATAATATAGTGTGTGCGTGTTTATTTTGAATCTGAGTGGCCAAGAACAAAGGAGCAGCCTCTGTCAAGAGATGACTGATGGAAAAGATCATGCCCCAGTAGCCTCTGCTCTGCCACTGTGATGTGGCATTTGAGTGACTAGAGAGGAATCATCCTCATATCAAAGCAGAGGGAATGAAAATAAGAGAAATCATGATGTGTCTAAAGCTCCCCTTATTTTTCATGAGACTTAAAGGGTTCCTGAGGTATTAAAAACTCAGATGGAATGAATTCATGAGCCATTTCCAGTTGATTCATATTTGCTTCATGGAAAGGGTTCATAGCAACATCAGTTACTGCCAAGAATTCAGGACATGGGAGCAAAGCCTTGTCTCTGTTATGGCATACTCCTTTAACAAGTGGGTGACAGAGTGGTGATAACCACATGGTCGCAGGACAGTCACTAGAGCATGGGATCTGGGATTCACACTTTTGATTTCTGGGTCAGTCATTCTCCCCATCACATTAACTGTTATCACTTAAGGAGAAAAGGCATCCATGGCCAAGGAATCTCTGGGAAATTCCATTCCTAACAATGTCTGGCAGATGTGTCAGAATGGCATTTGAGACAGTGGATTTTGTTCCCCCTCCTCCTTTTCTCTTAAAAGCCAAAGTCATATTATAAAAACTACTGCAGCTACTCACACTTCATGTAGGTCTTGTCCTATAAACTCCATGTTCCCTTCCCTGTGCCACAGCTATCCTTATCATTCCCCCTGTCGCTCTGCTTTTCCTTCAAGTCCCTCCTAATTAAAGGTTTATTTATGAAGCATGATTGATTAGTCTCTAATCAAGATGCTTCCACCCAAACAGGAGCTTCGTGCAGCAGATCTCTGTCTTGCTTAAGCTCCAAGTACAGCAAAGGCATCTCAAAAGATGTGTTTGCATGATTACACACAGACTTTTATGTCTTCATAGTGTAGAAGCAAACTGGACTTTGTTGCATCAACAGGTGCTAACTATTCTCCTAGGTACTGAAACTACAAGAACTTTTGGAAGCTATTTCCTGCTCTGATTGCAAATTTCTAACAATGGGGATGTGAGAAGCAAAGATATACAGAACAGTGTGGTACATTTTAAGACAGGCATTTGGCGAGTAGTTGGCTTGAATCCAGGAGGCCAGAAAGAGGTGATGGAAACCACCTTCTCCTTGTTGGGGACCTTAACTGACACCAAAGATCCTCTTAAAGGTTCAGCTCCATATGTAAGAACATTCCTTTGACAACACTGTAGAGACTGGAGCCAAAGAAACTGATTTATAGCCTTTTTCAGTCATCTAGATAGGAGGTGATGAGCTGCAAGGTGGGGCAGAAATCAGTGCAAAATAAGAAATACATTCTGTATTCAGCTAAGAATGTTATTTACTCAAACCTTTCCATTTTGCAGGTTAGAAGAATATTCACAGAATCCACGGAACAGATTCAAAGGCTATAAAGGTTAGAGGCAGTCACATGGGTTCATCCAGTTCAAGTTTTAGATCACATGGGTTATGGAGAACTTGGAAGAGCTGTATAGGTCTAGGATCTCACATCAGATGCTAAAGACTCCAGTAACAATGTGAAGCAAGGTTCTTTAATCATTTATCTTTTTCCTATTTCCCTTTCACAGCCTTGACTTGTCTATGGCCCAGGATGAGTTTACTATGAATATTTAACAAATTCTTCTTTATTGCAATCACAGTTGGCATCAAGGACACTTTTGTTAGTCAGATCTTGAGGTTGTATACCCAGAGGGAAGCTGTCTCTGTCACAGTGTCACCAACAGCATCTGCAAATAGTACATACCGTCTATGCCAAAACAGAACACCTGTCTCCAGACATTGCTTTCAAGTCCAATATTACTCAGTCTTCTCGCGACAAGCCCTCCTGGAGAAAGCCTTCTACCTCTGTCATTTCTATTTAGGCTAGCAGATGTCCTCCGTGGCATTATTGCAAGTAACCTCTTCAAAGCAGTCTCGCTTTATCAGCATGCTAGGGTCCTTAGATTTAGATGGCTATTGCTCACAGTGTTCTGTCTGTTGCATGAAGGCAATAGAAAACTGAAGGCCACTAAGACAGGGTTTATCTTTACCATTTTCTAGGACAATGGGGGAATTGAAACTTGAAGGTGTTTGGAATTTATCTCAAAATAAGCCTTGAAACATTTATAGCTATTGTAAAGAACTATTTAATCCTCTCCAGTACACCAATAATGCATATTTTTTTATAAACTGGCAATTCTACTTCCAAGAATGTACCTCTTGAAAAACTTTTGTGTACAAAAAATGACAAAATTTCTTCCATTTTTTTCATGGTAGAAAAAATATAGAAATAACTGTTCATCTACTTAAGCAATAAAGTTATTATTTCTGCTGTGCTAATCTTACAAAACACTATGTAGCTATTAAAAGGATTAAAGCAAACAGACAGAAAGATACATAGCACACACGATTTAAAAAATATATCTGAAAACTAAACAAGTTCATAAGCTTCATAAATAAGCTATGTTACTAATTTATAACTTAAAACAAAGCCATACTATGTATCAGGGATATGTAAGCATTTTCTACAAGGGACAAATGGTAAATGTTATAGACTTTGTGGGCCACATTGTATTACTAATACAAACTAATCTTGTTTGCTTACAATTCTGAATAGTCTTAGAAATATGATTGGAATATAGTCGCTACAGAAATAGGCCATAGAATGGATTTGCCTATTGATTCCTGTTGATGCTAGGTAGAATTGGTTATATATATCACATAAAAATATGGGGAAAGATAAAATGCATAAAGATTCATCATAGTGCTTGCCTCTAATGATCAAATAGGAAGAGAATGTAAATCTAAGAGTCTGTTTGTTTGGAATGTTTTAGCTGTTGTGTTAAAGAACCGTAGAGCTGGGGAGGGGGGTGCAGAGTCTGGCAACAAAACAATGGCAAGCCACTGAAGACACATGGGCAGAAACATGGTATAACTAAAGGTATAAATATCCTTTTAAGAAATGTACTGACTTTTTTTTATTGCTGTGGCCAATGTACCATTAACAATATATCTTTTAAAAGGAAGTATTTCTTTTAGCACACAGTCTCAAAGAGTTAATTTTGGCATAGAAAGAGGTACATGGCAGAACAAAGCCACATGGAGGGCCAGGAAGCAAAATCAATAACAGAAATAGAATAAATATCTCCAAGGATTTTTATCCAGTAACTAACATACTCTCTCCATCTACACTAACATCCTAAAATAGTGTCATCAGCTGGAGACCAAGCATTCATAACTAAGCATTCCCTCTCAGAGGAGACATGTCAGGTTCAAACCGTAGCAATGAGGATGGTTGTGAATAAAAAGATGAGCAATAAAGTGAGAAGCCGTCATTCAGAGCTGCATGTAGGGGTAGAGCGTTAGCTGCTTTGGGGAGGCAACGGCGCTCTCTGAACTCTCTTTGAATTCTTTCCCAAAGCTGTCAATTGATACAGCTGAGCTGTGGACCTGAACTGGAAGAAATGCCACAGAATCTAAGAAGTGGCGAGAGAGGGGGTGCAACAGCTGCCTAACAAAGGCCCAGGTGTGCCGGGAAGTGATGGGGCAAGCGGCAGCGCGGCCTTGTCAGAGCTACCATCAAAGCCAGGTGCCAACTGTTGAAGAAAAAAACTCACCTTTTGAGCTGCATTTGCAGGGGCACAAAGAGCATAACAGGATGCCTGTGGCCCAATGGGTGATGCCACTCTGGACCCCTGTGTGCACACCCTCACAGGAGCTCCTGGAACCCTGGCCAAGGTTCTCCATGACTTTCATCTCAGGCATGCTTTCTGAGACTATTGCAAAGAGGGGCGGGAGCCTGGCACACTCCCAGCTAACTTCCTCAACGAGTTATACTCTCCTACTGTTGTTGATTTTGTTTCCATGTCTGTTTGTTTTTTGTTGTTTATCAGACTCCTTGCCCAGAGATATTAACTGGTCCCTCAGTTGATCTGACTTCTCCAGAAAACACATACAAGAAGATCCAGACCTGCTTAAATCAAGCATTTACTTGTTCTACCATGGCTTCCACTTTGGGAGACTGATGATGATAGAAGAGATAACAGACAAGAAAATACTCTATAAACTGTATAAAAATGTCACCAAGTTGACAGAAAGGAATACATCAAATCTGACCTAAAGTCAAATAAAATCAACATGAAGTACACACGATTTAAATTGTTTTTTTTTTAAAGAAGTCACTCAGAAAGCCTATGTTCAATTGAACCAAACTGTCTCTCAGTAAAACTCTAGAATGAATAATATCAACCTTGATAATCTAGTTAAATGTTTTCTTAACTACAAGAAGACCTAAAGTAATAATGCACTTATATCATAGGAGGTAGCCAACAGTCACTTCATTGGATTTAAGGCTCACTCAGTAGAAGGAAATTCATGCCTACCACAGTAAATTTTAACCAACTGCCTGTGGCTAGTGCCATGGAACCTAGAGGAGAACTTATCACAGCCAGTTTCCTAAACCAGTACAATCTCGAACTGCATCCAAATATTTATTCTTATATGCAGGCAAGTGGAGTTCTCACATCCCATCAAGAGAGCTACCATTTGCAGCTGATGAAAATCATGACAGAAAATCACAGGTTGTCAAAATGCAGAGATCAACTGTCTCTGGGGTGCCTGCTGCCAAAATATACATTCACAACCTATTCCCTATACTTACGGCTCAGGGAACGCTGCAGAAGAGGGCCAAGAAAGATGATAAGAGGCACAGGACCAGAGCATCTGCTGCAAGATCGTGTCTTCTGAATCAAAAAGAATATGAAGTAGACAAGGGCCTCTTGGAGGAGTTTGAAAGAAATTGAAGGGGATAATATGATATGAAATATTCTAAAAATTCATTAAAAATACATTATTTAAAGAGTATCAAGTGAAATTATTGTGGTAATGTATGAATGTTTCTATTAGTTGTTTTCCTATGGCTATGACCAAGTGTCTAACATGAGCATCTTACAGGGATGAATTCTCTGTTTTGGATCATGGTTGCAAAGAATTCAGTCCACACTCTTGGCTCCATAGATTTGTAGCTCATAGGAAGATAAAACGTCATGGGAGAGAAGGTATGTGCCAAAAGTTATCTACTGGGGGTAGACAGGAAACAGAGGGAAGGAGACAGGGACTCTTCAAAGGCAAGCCTAACTTGGCCTACTTCCTTAAAGTAGGTGCCACTTCATAAAGTTTCCACCCCTTCCAGAAGTAGTAAAAAACTGGGACAATGTAGTAACCTCATGAACCTGAACCTACAGGAGACCTCTCACATGCAAGCATGACAGTTTTGTTTTGGATCATGATTTCAGATGCTTCCTCAAGGTCAGATAAATCCAGTACATTAGGCTGAGCCACTCAGAATCTTATAGTAGAAGCAATAAAGAGAAGAGGTGATTATTCACTTAAATAACTTTGGTTTAATTTTGTCTTATTTTCTGAAGGTTTTTAATCTATGTTCTAAATGAAATTTCTTTTGGTATAAAAGAGTATTTCACATTTGGAATAAATTCACATGACCCATATGTTCAAAGAACCAAAACTGCAAATGCAACGAGGATTCCTCCAGTGAGGCAGAAAATCTGCTATAACCAAGTAATCCATTACCAAGGAGCATATTCAAATGTCTTTTTAAAATAGGAAACAAATAATCAAACAAACAAAGTGATCCAAATTTACAGCCAGAAACATTTTTAACGTTGAAACTGTAATGTCATAGGTCAAGACAAAACAAAAATAGGCTCTTCGTTAATTCATAGTAAACATTGCAATTAAAATCCTAGTGTGTACAATAAAAAGATATAAATTATAGATTATGAAGAAATAGAACTGTTGATCCATAAAAAAAATAAAAAAAAAATAAAGAGAAGAGGTTACTTACACCATGGTGGCCAGAAAATAGAAAGAAGAACACATGAAGGGGCCAAGGACAAGATATATCCACCATAGCAATGCTCTTAGTGATCCATGTCTTCCAAGTAGGCCCTACTGCTTATAATTTCTACCACCTTCTAGTAATGCCATTAAATTATGAAATCACTGAATACTGGATTGAATAAAATAACTGAATATTGAATTGATAAAGTCAAAGCTCTGACTATGCAAGTCGCCTCTCAAAGAATGGGCCCAGCATCTGGGGTACAACCCTTCAACGCATGATATCTTTGAGGTATACTTCAAATGTTAACACCACCTAAAAACCTGGATTTGCGTGTGTTGTGAGGAAGGGGGTGGTACACACTTGCCTCTCCCAACAAAGTGGACTGGAGTCTAGCATGTTGCTTAAGCTACTTTAGATGAACTTAGACCCTGAGGGCTGAAATCAAGGACAGAAAGTTGATTAAAATAGTATTTTGAAGACATAGTGCTACTGAGAACAAAGAATAGAGCTAAGAAATCCCAAATCAGTGCAAAGGTCATTAGCAACCAAAGTATTAACCGGTGAATGAAATGCAAGTGTGTAAAAACTCTTAAGAATGGGATGTCAGAAGTCCTTCACGACTGTCCTACAGCATGGTCTTCTGTGCTACCCTCAGCACAGTGCAGATATGGGCCACATAGAACCAACAACAGCAACTGACCTTTTCTAGAGGAAGAGCTAATTGAGCAAAAGGTTAACTATTCCGCCCCCTTAATGTGCATCTCTTCACTTTGAAATTACATCTATCATGTTTCTCTTACCGCCAAGAACCACTAAGATACCCTACATGCGTTAAGGTACCCCCAGGTTTGTCTGTCTCCCTGGTTCAGAAAGAAATATGTTCACCGAAGGACTTCAGGAATCCTCTATTAACTTGCCATGGGGTCTTTTTGTTTTAAATTAATGAATGTACATTTAAGCATTTTCATTAGTTGCCATGGGCACATGTTACAAATAAGCCAAATTTCCAAATGTGGAAACACAAAAGCAAGAAGCCGGGACAAGAAATGAGCAGCAGTTTATGTCCCCTTCTGAGAAGCCAGATGCTTGGGCCACGGAACTAGATGATGATCTACCATGAGGAAGTTTTACCAGATCAGAGACTGCTCAAGCTTTATAGAACAAGGAAAACTAAATGGCAGCACCGCTGAGCTTTAACCTAGGGGAATCAGTAGTTTGACTCACTCTGAAATCTAAAAATATCAGCAGGGAGGCATGAAATAAATATGTAGGTTCAAAAGCAAAATAACTAAGTTTCCTACAAGAACTATTGATGAATTGTGTTCATCAACCTAGAGCTTATCTGAATAATGTCAGGATAGTTTCTTCGAATGAAAGAATTTCCTGGTAATGCTGAATTGTTCTTAAGTGAATGATTAAGATCTTCCCGTTCTCAAACGAGTTAAAAGATTATCTGTCAATTTCATATCCAAGCTTTCAATACATATGTGTATGTGTAATTGTGTATATATATATAATATGTGATATATAAAGTAGGTTATAAAGACTGGATAAAAACAATTCTTCATGTCTTAACAGCATTTTTAGATAGAAGACAAATTAAGGCAGATTATAGATAGATAGATAGACAGACAGACAGACAGATAGATAGATGATAGATAGATAGAGATAGATAGATGATAGATAGATGATAGATAGATAGATAGATAGATAGATAGATAGATAGATAGATAGATAGATAGAGGAGAGAGGAGAGAGAGAGAGAGAGAGAGAGAGAGAGAGAGAGAGAGAGAGAGAGAGAGAGAGAGAGAGAGAGAATCTTTTAAATATAACCTATTATTGTTTGGGAAGTAAACAAGACTATAGATTTAAAAAAACAAATTATATCAGAGCTATTATTAAATTCTTAGGACTGTTCCAATTCTTGGGTTGAAGGAGTTCTAAATGAAAAGCTTTAAGGTGATTCACTATGTCCATCAACATAAGGTTTATTCAAATAATCTTGGGATAGTTTCTTCAAACATAAGACTTGAGAATAATGTTGTAGTCTTTATTAAGTGGACAATGAAAATCTTCCAGTATTCTTCAAACACATTAAGAGATCATCTGTTAATTCAATATCCAAACTGTCAAAGAAAAGCTAGGTCTCATAAATGCCACTGACTTTCTGGCTAGCCATGGCTCAGACTAGCAGATTCCATTAAATAGTTTAATGAAATATTTATGTAAATTTTGACATAATATAATGTAGCCAAACTCCCTTTTTCCTTCCATGACATTAACCAATCTATCTTAGCATGATTATGATACTCAACCTGCTAGCTAATTAGAGACTAATTAGTCAACTTGTATATTTATGAATGTTTCCAGTTTCTTAATTGCAGGCCTGTGGAGTCCTGGGAAATATGTGTGACTGTCAATGGGTTGAAAAATACCAGAACATTGGATTACAAAGAAGTGATATTAAAGATTGGATAATAATAATCCTTCATGTCTTAATAGCTTGCCAAAGCATTCACATAACTTTCTATCTACATTAGTTTATTTGATTATTACAATATCTCATGGAGAAGGAATATAGAAACTTTTCTTAATATGGCATTAATGCTTGTGATATGCTTGTAATAAGTGCTGTCTCAAAGAATCAAAGTAATAAGTATTTGGAAATATGGATGGAAGGAAGGGATGACAAGAAGGAAGGAAGGCTACTTCCCACTTTCTCTTCTATCAGGTTCAGTGTGGTCAGATTTATATTGAGGTCTTTAATCCATTTGGACTTGAGTTTTGTGCATGGTGATAGATATGGATCTATTTTCATTCTTCTAAACAAAATTGATTTCGAACTAAAATCAATCAGAAGAGATGGAGAAGGACACTTTATACTCATAACAGGAACAATTCATCAAGATGAAGTCTCAATCCTGAATATCTATGCCCCTAATATAAAAGCACCCACATATGTAAAAGAAACATTACTAGAACTCAAATCACACATCAAACCCTACACACTAATAGTAGGAGATTTCAACACTCCTCTCTCACCAATGGACAGGTCAACCAGACAGAAACTTAACAGAGAAATAACAGAACTAACAAATGTAATGAATCAAATGGATTTAACAGACATATATAGAACATTCCACCATAATAGGAAAGAATATACTTTTTTCTCAGCACCTCATGGAAGCTTCTCGAAAACTGATAACATACTCGGTAACAAAGCAAACATCCACAGATACAAAAAAAATTGGAGTAACCACCTGTGTCTTATCAAATCACCATGGAGTAAAGTTAGAATTTAACAACAATACCACCCCCAGAAAGCTTACAAACTCATGGAAACTGAACAGTTTACTACTGAACCACACCTGGGTCAAGGAAGAAAAAAAGAAAGAAAGAAAGAAAGAAAGAAAGAGAGAGAGAGAGAGAGAGAGAAAGAAAGAAAGAAAGAAAGAAAGAAAGAAAGAAAGAAAGAAAGAAGTTGAATTCTTCCTTGAATTCAACGAAAATGAAGACACAACATACCCAAACCTATGGGATATTATGAAAGCAGTGCTAAGAGAAAAGTTCATAGCACTAAGTGCCCACATAATGAAAACGGAGAAAGCTCACATTAGAGACTTAACAGCACACCTGAAAGCTCTAGAAAAAAAAGCACACTCACCCAGGAGGAGTAGAAGACTGGAAATAATCAAACTGAGGGCTGAAATCAACAAAAATAGAAACACAGAAAACAATCCAAAGAAAGAATCAATGAAACAAAGAGCTGGTTCTTTAAGACAATCATTAGTTTTAAAAATGCACCGCAGTCTTGCCCACAGGCTTATCTGGTGGGGACATTTTCTCAATTGAGGTTCCCTCTTCCTTCATGACTTTGGCTTGTTTTATGTTCACATGAAATTAGGAGCACAACCCCTATCCATCAAAGGCTTCAACATGTGGAGATAGAAATTAACTTGCCAGTATAAAACTAAATTGGGAATGACACTAAAGGAATTCCTTTCTAAAAACAACCACCTGGGGGAGAAAAAAAAACCTATGAGTAGTGACCATGCAACATCTTGAGCTTTATGCTATGAAGGTGAATATTAAGTTGTAATTCATACTCTAGAAGATTCCAGAAGCATGAGATGTTCATTGACAAAAATCTCAGGGACAGAGAAGAGTCAGCCCAAGAGAGTTTATGCATGACTTAAGAAACAGAGAAGGAGAAGTTTCTTTGCCAAAGGCCACTGAAGCCCAGGTGACTCTATCATAAGCTCCAGATGCCAGGCATGGAGGAGTTGGTATTTGCTTTACGAGAATAAAGGAATATCGCTTGCTCATATTACATGTCCTTTACAGTGGACTGCTGTTTTGATCCTCATGTTCTTTTCAAGGAAGTGACACAAGATAAATCATCTTTTGCCTGAGACCTGATGGTCTATCTGCACTGAATAAAAACATAGCAGAGCCATGCAGTGGTTCTGAAAGCTTCCGTTTAGAACTGATTTACACAGTCCGTGTTTCATTGGTCAAAGGCCAAGTAGATCTTGCCTTGTTTATTAAAATAAAAGCACAATATTTTTGTTTTTCTCATTTGAAAAAGGAAAAGGAGTGGATGTAGGTTTGTTTTCTCTGTTTAAAAAAAGCTAAATAAATGAATAAATATTTTTAAAAAACTATATTCTTCAACATATATATGGTCAAATATATATTATACACATATATCATATATCATATATAACAGAACAGAAAGCCGAGATCAACTTCCATGCATCCTTCCTTACTTCTAAATAGTCCCCTAAGTCATGTTCCATGATGGACTTCTGAGGGAGATATCAAATTAGTTAGGGTTGTAGGACTATGTGAACCCAGGGGAAAAAAATGAATGTTGGTTCTTTGTCTTTCTTTGCTTTTGAGCAGTTGTAAATATTTGGTGTTATTATTTAACTATTCAATCAGTATTATTTAATGTATTCACATCCCCATACATGCTGCCTAAATGTCGCCTCCCAAGTTCTTTGATGGACTGCATGTATCCCAGAAACAAACAGCCTCAACAAGAAGGGGTCTTTTGGAGGCCAGTAAGATAGCTCAGGGGGTAGAAGGCGCTTGCAGAGCAAGTCTAGAGACCTGAGCTCAGTTTCTGGAACTGACATAGAGCTAGAAGGAAAGAATTAACACCCAAAAGCTGTCGCTGACTTCTCTCTACATGTGAGCAGTGTCATGTGCATGTATGCATAAACACACTCACAAATACACACAGGGATGTCATGCAAATAAGCATACAATAACAATAGTAATAATGAATAAAAGACCTGTTCAAGAACTATGACCTTTGAGACGTGATCCTCCAAGACGTTATCTTACAAATGAAAAGAGCAAGTGTTTTTGAGCCACACAGTCATCTGAGGGGTAGCCCTCTTATAATCAGAATTTTACACGGTTCAACAATTACAGCATAGCACAGCACACGCAATTCCGGCATGATCGCCACTCTGCCACAAACTACCTCCTCCCAATTGCTTTGGGTAGTCCAAATAACATCTTTAATCCTCATTTTCTTCACCTATAGAGCAGCTCTTGTTTCACTTCATTGCATTAGTATAGTACATGATTTAAAAAAAAATGTATGAGAAAGTCTGAACCAGAATAGGGTTTAGATAGTCGCACTTGGTGGTATTGATGGTGATCTTTACAATTTTGTAAGGCAACCCAGGAAGATCCTGTATTATATGCATTTTATAAGAAAATGAACTGATGGGCTAGTTAAATGCCACAGCAGGAAAAGGTGCTTGCCACCAAGCTTACCAACCTGAGTCTGATCACTGCGACTCACAAAGTGAAAGGAGAGATCAAACTCCCACAAACTGTCCTCTGACCTCCACACCGGGGCTGAGGTGCATATGTACATGACGGTACACATGTACATATTGGCACACATACACATAAAAGATAGATGATAGATGATAGATGATAGATAGATAGATAGATAGATAGATAGATAGATAGATAGATAGATAGATAGATAACAAGATGTAAAATTTTTGATAAGAAGAAACAGAAATTTTACTAAAAATTGATTTATTCAAAATCACACATCTGGTAATTATCTGCCTTAATAAAGTTACTATGTGTTCCTTAAATTTCCTTGACGTTTGTAAGGAGAATTGCTGATGGTACAAGATGAAACAAATCAAAAAGTTTGTGTGTGTGTGTGTGTGTGTGTGTGTGTGTGTCTGTGTGTGTTTGTAACCTTAGCATTTGCATGTTAAAACATACCTATTTCTCTCTGACTACACCTATCTACTGAATGAAACATTTAAGCCACTCTGTGCATTGCTAGTACATGATAAGCCCTAAAGAAATTGGCTTTTGAGAACTGATTGGGCCTGTGATGAATTACTCTATCTTGTATAGAATACCAACTTTCAAGCTGTAGCTAGCCTTGAGTTATTCCACTTCATAAAGCAACACCCTTGACCTGAGTTTCTCCATTCTAAGTACAAGTTGCCAAGGCAGAATAACTCTACATCTCGTTTACACAAGTAAATAATCACCATCTGCCAGCACATCAGGAGACACAACTGATAAATCATTCATTCCAATAAATAAGTACCTCGTGATAAATCAAATCAGATCAGAAATAACATGTGCATGAGCTTACCAATGACGCCATATGAAACACACCCCAAGATGCAATCTTAAAAGGAGGGGCATCCCAACACTGAAAGATAGCAGACACACTGCCCTGACACCCAGTCACTTATTACAAGACTAATTCAAGAAAACATCCAGAGCAAAAGACCTCTACTTTACTTCAACCCCTACCTAGGTGCTATCTTCAACAGTTTCAGATGCCCATGATGCACTCAAAATTGCCTTCCACCTAAACATGTCTTTAGCAGCTCTGCTTCTTGAACACCTCTGCACATGCAGACTTCCCCTAATCTAGGTTAGTTCTCAGCTACAGTCTGCAGGTCCATCTCTTTGAACTCTGCAACCTTTTTAACATTTTCTTAATCATTGTGTGACACCACATATAAATACATACATAAATTCATATATATATATACATATGTTGTATATGTATGTGATATGTGTTGTATTGTGAAATGTGTATTCTTAGCATTAATATTACTGATTAATATTAGAATAAAAGAAATTTGTAATGTCCGGTGATCATATGTACCAAGTGAAATTAGTAGGACCTGGTGAGTTAAAGAGTTGAGCTAACTTGTGAATTTACTGTTATTCAAGGACAAAAATAAGGCCATCTCTTCTTCTGACACAGCACCCCTCACAGCCCACCATTCTTGTCATGGCTACTATTTCACTCTTCTATATGTCACACACGTGTGCGTCAACATAGAATTGTGTCTGCAGATTTTTAAAGCTTATTTCTTAGGAGAATGATACGCATCAATTTTTGCTATTGTCTGCATTTTTAAAGTTTTCATGATGCATATACGATTTAGAATAAAATTAAATATGCATTCGTTTGTGTAACGATCACAGATATGAAGGCGTATACACAGAGCAGATGTAGCTCAGTGGTGGCGCTCTTACCAAGCATGTATGAGGTACCAGAGGCTCACTACCCAGTGACTCAAAGAAAGGAGGAATAGAAAAAAAATGAAAAAACACAAAGACATGAGTAAAGAAACTACAGCTTAAAATGATCACTTGCACTTGCTCAGTGAGTCGAAATAAGTCCTTTCTCCCCTTTTTAATAAAGATTTATTTAATGTTTGAGTGTTCTAATTGCATGCTCCTTCATGCCAGAAGAGAGCATCAGATCCCACTATAGATAGTTGTGAGCCACCATATGGGTGCTGGTAATTGATCTCAGGACCTTTGGAAGAGCAGCCAATACTTTTAAACACTGAGTTAACTCTCCAGCCCAAACCCTTTCTCCCTTTAATTGCTTTTCTCAGAGTAATTGATCACAGAATGAAAAGAACCCAAGATTAATGTAATTTACATGCTTATCACTTCTAATATTATTTCAAAGCAAATTTAAATTGGTAGTTTAAAATATATAAATATTTAACTTTAAAAACATAAATCTAATTCCTAAGGCATTCTGGCTTCTGTAACTAACCCTAAATTTTGGTCAGTTTAGTCCACTGAAGCCTTCTTTTACATATTCAATTTACAGTTTTGTCACCGTTCTGCAACCCCTTGTCATTCAGAACTCATACTTATCCCATCTCTTGGCTCATTGATTTTTAAAATAAGCTCTCCGAGTTTGTGCAGATGGTAAGTGTTTGCCTGGTGGTTGACAGAAAGTAATGTTCAAATTTCATCAATCCTAACTGATTATATGATCCTTATCTGCAGACCAAGGTCTGCAACCTCTTTACCCAGGTTTGATAAGCATTTGCATGTTCTTTGCATGTACATTTAAAAAATCAATCAAACTTTACTAATTAATTCTCTTAGGTAGGGGTATCCGACCAGAAACAATTTTCCCCCATGTGGACACACCTCCCCATATCTGAAGATATTTCTGGTTGTCACAATTTGGAAAGTACTCTGGCATCCAATGGTAAAGACAAGGACTAGTGTTTATTCCACTACATCTGAAATACCTACTCCTCCTTGCAAAATAGAAATACTTATCCAAAGTTGTCAAAAGTTCTGAGACTGGGATGCCTTATGCTACTTCTCACCTCCTAGGCTTCTGATACACAAAGGGTAAGCATTGTCTTGCTAGGCAAGGAGTACTACCTCAGGGCCAGAAGTTCTTGGCTCTCACTTACGTTCTCATGGCTCTGCTCAATTCATTTTCTAACACTCAGGCTCTTCCTTGGTGTTAAAGATATAGTAACATTGTTCCCATAATTCCAGTAAGATTGACTTTAAGAAGTCAAGAAGCCATTAGTGTGATTCCAGGGTTCCCTGAGTTCACTGACCATTTGAAGTGGATATGGAAGGAAATCAGACTTAGTTACATGTGATTACTACAGCCACATTCTCCAGATTGTCCAGAGCAAGATAATTGCACATAATAATCCTCTGTGCCATTCACATTCTCTGGAAATTACAATAATTTGATTTAGGAGATATAATCCAAATGAACGTTCATGACAGATGGAGCCTATATGTCTTTTGTTGGAATCTGATTCTATTTTTAGCTCAAGCCAGGTTCAATCACAAATGCTAGAGAAATATGTCTGTCTATTCTTCCTTCCATTGCTTAGTTTCAAATAAAGTAACTAGTTCAGACTTGATGTTTAGTGGCTGTTGGTTAAATAAATAAATTAATATGAAGAGAAAACACACATACAACCATGAATATTAATCAAGATGTGAAACTTCAGATAAGAATTCAAGTCTTTTTATTTCCTTTGTGTATTCTTGATAACCAGTTCATAAGTTATATGCAAAAAATGCTGGACTAACTAATTATAATTACTGAAAGTTAACCTTGAATAAATTGTTTTGGGCACCACTTCTAAGTTTAGAAGTGTATTTAGATGATTTTATGAGAATCACAAAAGTTACCAACTATCCTTAGCTAAAATAGATAATATTTAAATACTTAACACATTAAAATTAACAATGTAAAAACTAACACAAAATTTAACATAATCACATTATTGTTCAAATGTGGTAATTATTATTCCAACACATGAAAGACCAGTGTTGACTTTGATCATCTAGAAGGTTCTGTGGAACAAATGAAACTTGCAAGACTTCTACTATTTGAATGGATTGGCTAGGTGAGTGACTGTGCAGAGCAAAATCTAAAGTCATTTGTGTGTCATCAGCATGGACATTAAATATCTCTGCATGATCGCAAGCCTGATTCTCAAACAGATCTCAAAAATTACAATCTCGTTTTCAATAAAATACTCTAAATGAAAAAAGGCATGTATGGCTAGTACTATCAGCTTAAGATAATCTTAATCACCTAGGAAATAAGGTCCTGGCATATTCTGTAGGGAAGAAAAAGAAGAAAGCAAACTGAAACAAATTAAAATTTCTCTTCTCTTCTCTTCTCTTCTCTTCTCTTCTCTTCTCTTCTCTTCTCTTCTCTTCTCTCTCTCTCGCTTTCTCTCTCTCCCTCCCTCCCTCCATCCCTACTTACCTCCCTCTTTCCTTCTCTCTCCCATCTTTTATTTTCTCCCTCCCTCCACACTCTTTTCCTATCCATCCCTCTACCCCCCCCCTTTCTGACTCTACATGTGATGTAAACAGCTTCCTCCTGCTAGAACTGTCATGATTTCTCTATAACAATGGACTATACCCTCAAACTATAAGCTAAAATAAATCTGTCTATCTTAAATTATTTTGTCATAGCAACAGTAAAAGTAATTCACCAAATGTTTAACTCTTGCACCCCAGATAAGTACAATTTCTTCTATTTATCTCAGAACTACAACATTTAAAAGGACTACACCAGAATAAAAAAATCTATTGCTTGAAAAGTAGATAATGTCATCGAACTCATTGGCCACCTTTTCCCTTTCAAAGAAACTTTCTCAACTTTCTGCAAATGTAGAGAAACTTTCTACCAGGGAAAACAAATGAAGAACTTGGGAGCAATTGCTGGAAAAAGGGGACAAACATATTGACCTAACACTTTTGAGCAGCTACCCACCAATGGTACTTTCCAAATTCTCATCAGGGACTGCCACAAGATGGTAAACCAGCAGAAGAGTGAGCTGACTATATATTTAACCTCTGCCTGAAATGCTGTGAAGTTTGATGTTTTTCTGACACCTCAGACACCTCAACTTGGCCATGAAGCAAGATTTAGGCATCTACTAAAGGCTGCTGCAGACATACTCAAAGAAAATCTCATCAGAATTCCCAAGCTGAGTTCACCTCAGCAAAGTATAGAGCTATGTATCTGTGGATTGTTGACCACCAAATCATAGGATATAGATTGGGTGTTTACATACCCCCAGGGGAAGATGGCAAAACACATCCACTACACAGCAGTCAAGTCAGTGAGGTTTGCCAGCCACACAGATAACGCCATCGTTGATGGACGCCAACACTCACATGCTAACAGAGACACTCAGATGCCACCTTAATAGGCGAGAAACACAACATTCAAACTTTCCTGATTCCGGAACCTGTGATCTGTGTAATTAGTCCCTTTATGAAGGTTGCCATCTAATACCATCACCAGTTGGTAGTAGAGGAAGTCCCAGAAGCTTCCCTTCTGCTCAGTGGAGCTTTGCTTTCTGTCATTAACAGAGAACATGGAGCAAAGGCAGATGGGAAATTCCATTGGTCACCTCCCTTGAGCATCTCGTCAGCACGTAAAATGTCTTTCAGAACAGAAAGCATCTCACTTCCCTACAAAGAGCACAGGACCCCAGAGGAGTTCAGCAACACTGTAAGAAACTAGTGACAATAGTGCCCGGCTCCACATCTTTACATTGGGGAAACCCTCTAATTGCATATGTGACACTTTTGCTAATATCAAAAGACGTGACTAGAAAGAAATGATGCCACACACCTCCCTTTAAAAACTAAAGGTTGGCAGAGTCAATGATTCAACCCCGTCACCTTGCTAGAAATTGAAATTGTCATGGAACTTGGACGACAAATTGTTTCAGGGTAGATGTGCATGGATCAGGGAGAAGCTGTTCGTCTTTGTACTTAATTTGACAAGGATGCAAAGATGCTGCCCCTCCATCCCACCCCTAATTCCACTACCTGCTCTACCAGGCTTCCAGCTAGGCACACTCACAGATGTTATCTGGTTTAATATGGCAAGGGATCTAAGAGTCCCGAAGTACTGTCACTTGCTTTCCCCAGGACAATTTGCTCACCAGCCAGCCTGCCATTTGTAAAAGCAATAGACAAAAAGACTCTCCAGATGGTTTGGGGATCTGAGAGAAGAGGAAGTGTTTTCACACAATATGTTCTGTTGGGTTACTGTCGACAGAGGCACTGAAGCAAGGTGACTGAGATGCCAGAGAGTGTGGCGTTTGTGACATCTTCCATTTGCTTGTGGCAAACAATGCCTCCCAGACCACAGCTACAACCCTGAGAGTCAGAATCACTCTTCCTTCACTAAATGATGCTCTGCGTCCTGCAGAGCACAGAGGTATGTACCGAGGCTGTGTGGTGTTTATAAACTGCTCTGTTCTGCTGTGAGAAGACATGTGAGCCTGGTACAGAGAGCACCTATTGAACAATGCAATTCGTGGCAATAAAAAGAACAACAGAATGGAAAGGAGTCTCAAACCAGGTGCAATTACATGCGTTTTATATCTGTTTCTTAAAGTTTAATGTTATTTGTGGACTCCTGGATAAACAGTTATCTAACCTTCACAACAGTTGTAAAAAAAAAGGAGCATTTTAGCATTTTCAAAAACCTGTGGTTTCACAGAAATGGAATGGTGGTCAAGAGACTAGACTTGGAAAGTATATCTATAGTAACTGCCCTGGAGTATAATATTATTAATTGGTGCATCTATAGAAGAGCCATAAAGGCCCAGGCTGATGAAAAGATGAGAAATTTAACACATAAATTTTTATTTACCATTTAAGTTTTCTTTCTGAAGCCCTTACACACACCTCTGCTTAATGAATTCCCAGTCCTGATGCCCCCAGCCATTTACCCAATTACCAAAAGTATTAGGCAACTCTTTTGTTCTTATCTCTCCAGACCCTGTCGATTTCTCAACCACTGACATCAGGTATTAGACAGAAGACATATATTTCATTTGTTTGTTTATTCTTTTGTCCTACCTCATGCTGAGAGTGGGGACTCCTCAACCCACAGGGACACCATAGCTTAGCCTCTCTATTCTTCAGCTTCTCCATCTACAAAAGGTATAAATAATCTTGTTAATTATCTACTCTTGTGATTAGTGTAAGGGAGTTTCAGGTGTAGGTGTCAGTAGAGTGCTTTCCTAGTGTGCCCAAGGCCCCGGATGGAATCTCCAGTACCACATAAGTGGATGTAGTAACACATACCAGTCATCCCAGCACTCAGAATGTGAAGGCAAAAAGGTCAGGATTCAAGGTCATAGTTATTTGCCCATTTGAAACCCCAAAAAAGATACTGGACAACCTGATTCTGCCCATTTCTGGCTCTCACCGGCTATACAGCCACTAGCACCATCCTCTTTCGCTGTCTCTACACAGAAAATGTAACAGCAAAATCTCCATGATTTCTAAGGTTCTTTTCGGCTCAGACATTTTATGATGGTTCTTTCCGCACAAAGATCTCTGCTGGCAATACAGAGCGAAGACAGAGCACATATGTAGGAGAGTTACTCCATTTATATTAAATTCCACATTCCTGCAGGGCTATGTAATGTCTGTTGCCCTTCAGTCGACTCCATACACCAATGTTTGTTTACAGTCATCGGAGCACGAACGGCTATTTTTAAACCTGGCTTTTCATGTAAGAAGGTTAAAACTCAAACTGAATTTGATTTGTTGAAGAACTCAAATCCTCAGGATTATGGCAGGAAGAAAGAGAAATGTAAGTCACTTTAATTACCCTTTGGCTCTTCTCTCCCCACTCCCATGCCATGACTCTCTTAACAAAGATGCCATTGGCTAAGCTGATTGTATC
Organism: Arvicola amphibius; assembly: GCF_903992535.2. Lineage (NCBI taxonomy): Eukaryota > Metazoa > Chordata > Mammalia > Rodentia > Cricetidae > Arvicola > Arvicola amphibius. The sequence continues at coordinate 24,005,983 of NC_052055.2, forward strand.
CAGGGCAGAAAAATCTTTACACTGGCTGCTGATAACCAAGGGTCTTTGGGTTGTTTGCTTTACATTTTCTTTGGAAACAACAGGAAAGAAATCTTTTAACAGGCAGCTGGCTGGGGAGGCAGAAAATCCAAGGATTTGTCCAACTGCCTGGAGTGAAGTATCTAGAAGTTTTATTCTTCTGAGATTTTAAGTTATGTTCTCCTTTAGCCAATACAGGCTTTGAAGTCACACACGTGTCAATCCCCGACTTACTAGTAAGCTGGCAGAAAGCCTGGCTCACTCTGTCACTAACATGGGCTTTTTCTGAACTTCCTTCTTAACCTGGAACCCATCTGTGGACTCCAGCATGCAACATCAGTTCCAAGAGACATGGGTTTTGTTGGTTATCTCCCTTGGTTCTCTCCCTACTGCTAGAGCCTAGGAATTGTTTCAACCATAATAGTTTACATATTGCATTGCTTACTGGGGGTGTCCAATCCTGGCGCACTTACGTCATAGAGGGTTCAACAAGCGTTTTCAAGGGCTACTACATGAGCTGAGGTGACTTCTGATGACTACGGAGTCTGTTTGAGGAGTGGATAAAAAATCTTCTAGAACTGATTATGGTGTTGGTTATACAACTTTATGGACATAATAAAACTATTTGGTTGTACCACATTAACAAGAATATGTCTTAGTAAGTAAACCACATCTCCATAAAGCTATTTTTGAGAGGAATCTTCTTTCGCATCCCAAACTGAACACATCGATCAGTACCCATAGTAAGACTAGAAATTGACAGCCATGGTTTCAGTAAATGACTGAGCAGCTGGTAACTTAATGAACTGGAGAAAGGGGTGAAGAAGAAAGAAATACTGTATCACATCCAAGAAAGAGCTGCTCACACTGTTGTCTTTTACTTAAAGCACAGCTTTTTCTCTTCCTGAGCTGTCAAAACAGCCTGATACAGATGAGGGACATATGGACAGCCAGCGGGTCACAAACCTGAGTCTTTTCCTAAAATCCTGACTCAGACTGCACACCCTCGTGGCAGGCGTTCAGGGAAGAAACTTGACCTTCAACACAGCTTCGTGAAGTTTCACCTCAGCCAGAAATTCCCAAGTCCTGGCTATCTGGTGAACTCATATCAGAAATCACATGATGTGCATATAGCACACTCACACTGCCAGACTCTTTTAAACCCACAATTCATGTACTAAAAAATGTTTGCCATCCAGTGTTCAGCAGAAACTGTGTGTGCTGTGTGCAGATTGAGAAAACAGAGCACAGGCTAAGAGGACCTACAGTGTGCTGTGGACACTAGAAATACTGCCTGAGGCAGTTACTGCAGTTGTCCTGACAGCCATTTAAAGGGAAAGCAACTGTTATGATTTGATGGAAAAACTGATACAAAAGGATCAAGGAAGTTACTTAGGGTTTCCATAGCCGGAAGTGAAAAATTTGACCATATGATGAGGTGATTTGCTTCAAGCCCAATGCTGTTAGCTCTGCTCTGAATAGTGTGGGTTCTCTGAGAGAAGAATTAATCTTTGAATAAATTATGGTCTGGTTCAGGGCTCTGTACATGAAGGGTACTGGATACAATAACTTTTCATGTTCCCAGTCCTAGGTAGGTCCCACACAAACATATCTTCCAACCTCTCTCTCTCTCTCTCTCTCTCTCTCTCTCTCTCTCTCTCTCCTTTCTCCCTTCCCTTTTCCCTCCCTTCCTCACTCCCCCACTCTCTCTGACACACAACTTTAAAATATCTTCCCAGCCCATCGAGCTACCATGGAGACTTGAAAACAAATGGCCCAGCTAAGAGATCGTATCAAGTGGTTTTTAGCAAGGGTTCCTTTCCTGAATGGCAAGTGTAAAGGGTGGGTGGAAAATGAGCACTTCCCAATGCTCAAGAAAGTCAGACATCCGGAAACACTGAAATTTCTCAACAGATTCCTCCTTTGTCCATGCCAAAGGTCACCCTGAGTGAAAGCTCATTCATTGCTTGTCAGACATTACCTCTCAGTGGCTAACGGCTTCTTGCAGACTTCCGTTATCCTTAGCACTCCAACAGTGTTTTCTTCAGTCACAATATATAGAGATAGTATACTTATCTCTCAGCGATGGTTAGTTTTAATCATCAACCCAACACAGCTTAGGAAACCCAGGATAGCCAAAACAATCTTATACAATAAAGGAACTTCTGGAGGCATTACCATCCCTGACTTCAAACTCTATTACAGAGCTACAATATTGAAAACAGCTTGGTATTGGCATGAAAACAGAGAAGTCGACCAATGGAATAGAATAGAAGACCCGGATCTTAACCCACAAACCTATGAACACCTGATTTTTGATAAAGGAGCCAAAAGTACACAATGGAAGAAAGAGGGCATCTTCAACAAATGGTGCTGGCATAACTGGATGTCAACCTGTAGAAGAATGAAAGTAGATCCATATCTATCGCCATGCACAAAACTCAAGTCCAAATGGATTAAAGACCTCAATATTAATCGGAACATACTCAGCCTGACAGAGGAGAAAGTGGGAAGTACTCTACAACATATGGGCACAGGAGACCGTTTCCTACGTATAACCCCAGCAGCACAGACATTAAGGGCAACATTGAATAAATGGGACCTCCTGAAGCTGAGCAGCTTCTGTAAAGCAAAGGATCATTCAGAAAGAAAGCCTCAAATGGAGGATTGTTTCTATCCATTCGGCCTGTGGGCATGTCTATGAAGGATTGTCTTAATTAGCTTAATAGGTGTGAGAGAAGACCTAGCCCATTGTGGGAAGCACCATCCCGAGGCAGTGGTTCCCAAGAAAATTATGGAAGAGTGGAGAAAGCAAGCAAGCAGGCCTGGCCTGTGTGCATTCATTTCTTTCTGCTCTTGACTGTGGATCTGTTATGCCCAGCTGTTTGAAGTTCCTGCCTTGACCTCCCCCAAACACACACACACAATGATGGACTCTAGCAACTGTAAACAGAAACAGTCCCTTTTCTCCCCTAAGTAAGTTTTTGCCAGGGTGTTTTATGACAGCAACAGAAATGAAGCTAGGGTAACCCCCTTGAAAAAAAAAAAACTTTTAGAAAGACAGCCAGTAGGGCAGGTCCATGGGCAAAAGACCTTACCACTGAGCCTGAGTTCCTGAGTTTTGTCTTGGGCTGCCCATGATTCAAAGCAAGAACTGACTCAAGAAAGTTGTCCTCTGTCCGTAACAGATGCTCCACTGCACAGCATGTGCAAGAGTTTTCACAAGACACTAAAGTAAACAAATATGGGGGGTGGTAATTGTTAACAAGAATGATTAAATATCTCTTGGGTAATTTATTTCAATTTACAATTGTTGTTTAACGGAGCAGTTCCTGTGTGCAAGGAAGTCACTGCTGGTGTGCTATCTCCATAGAGGGTGATTGAGATAAGCTGGGGTAGCCTGGGCTGTCAATTGTTTGAACGCTTACTCCAGGTGGTACTAATGCATAGCCAAGTTCGGAAACTTTGGCAATATTTATCTCACCATAAAATAATTACCCAACTCTGGGGAGAGAGTACTATAGCCCTTTATATCCAATCCAGACTTGCTTTATTCATAGCTCTTCAAAGATAAAGACAGATGGGGTGGCCTAATAAAATATTACTAAACTAGCCATTTGGTGTGAACTACAACATAATAATTCGACTTTGCTGGGTGCTGAGGGCCAGTATGAATAATTGCATCTTAGTACAGTACAAGGTAGGAGAAAGGATTTGCCCTTTAGTTCTGTGTTTTGCAGAGCTATAAAATCAAAATGAAACACATAGGCAGCAAGAGGAGTACAGGAGCCTACAACAAAAAAAAACTGCTTTCTGTGATGTTTTGATTAATCATCTTGTGACAAACCAAACTGGGAGGATAGGAAGTGGTTGGTTCCTTTAGTAGATCTAGTGTCACTGAGAAAGTTTGTCTAATGTGAGCAAGGAAAGTCAGAGTTGGTATACAGTTGGTATGCAATTGTAGTTATATGGGTGATTATTAGAATTATGGTACCCAAGGGCTGCTTATCTCTTAGCTTTCTTCTCTCAGGCTTAGATCGGTGATAGTCAAGTGTGGATGGTTAGTGATTCTATCTTCTCTTCTCATTCTTCCATTCATTCCATCTGGTGAAAATGGTATTGAGATTGGGAGATTTTTATGAGGCCTAACCTTTGCCCATTATCTGTATATACAAATAAATATCTTATTTGTGTTAGCATGTGATTATCAGAATGCCTGAGCTACTTGGTATCAAAAGTTCTATATCAACTAAAATCCTAAATCTCCAACTTCTTTCTAGCTTTGGCCAGACAACCTTCCACTGAGGTCCATCGAGCACTTATCAGTTATATTCAGTTTAATTTCAATTGCTATTTTTTTCCTTATGCAGAATCCTGTGGGTAAAATGGCAATTGGTTGGTGTGATTTTCAAACAGTTGGGTCAGTGACCACAGTAGGATTGAAATCTTGCCCTTCAACTATGCTGTAAATATTTAATAGTATTTACTATACTTATGGGAGCCATGCTAGATGCCTATGACTTAATACAAACTAGGCAGAATTCTTATCTTTTAAGGAATTGAAAATGGAAGTTGTGAACACATGGTCAAAACAGTAGCTTTGACTGTTCTTTTAACAATAGTAAGTGGTGTCGAAATGCAGGAAGAATTTCAATACTTTTAGAATACTTGGTGATAGCATCAGTGATCCAACTTTTGAACTTAGTAAGGAAAGCTAAGTTCTAAAAATAGCTACATTTAAAGAACAGTCTAGAAAACATAAAGTGCTTCCATGTGGATTTTTATTAATATCAGCTTCAAAACTATTGGGAAATAGTTTTGTTCTTCTCGTCCACCCCTATATTCCTGAAAACTTTTGTAAGACATAAAATCTGATATGCCCAAATTTAAGAGTGAAGGAAGAAAGGAAGCATGCCAGCAATGGGAGTAAATACACAGAGAGAGCACATTCAGACCATATTCTCCTGGGATTTTGAATTTTGGATTCCCTAAGACAGCATTTCAATAAAGTCTTCCAATGACTCTGCTGGGAAGATGCCTCAGTCTGTCCTAGAGATAACCCTAGTACAGCAGTTAGTACCCTTGTAAATGTGCCATAGCTCAGGATCTGGTTCACATCTTTGTAGGCTATCTAAAAAGGAAAAGAGAGAAAGACAAAATCCATCAAACTATACATTAGCTGAGACTGTTGAAGTGCTAGAATAATGAAAGTTGATTAATTTATGAGAAATTACTATTGCAGAAACAATAGTCACTTTTCATGGCCAAACTGCTCTACTTTGGCAATTTAGCAGTTACAGTGACTAATAATTGTCATGGTGACCAGAAAACTCATGTGCCCATCATGAGACTATTTCTCTCAGCACAAGAAATCATGGCAGAGAGTTTGATGAATCTAAAAATCAGATGTAAAAAAGCTCGGGGAGAAATGATGAATGAACCTCAGAGAAGAATGCTTGGTTCATCTCTTCCCTTGAGACATTTGTGACAATGGGCACAAAATGGGCAACATAACTTTACCACCTTACCAATAGACTCATAAAAAAACCAAAATAACCAAAGGCCATCAACCACAACACTACCTCCTGGACAGCATTTCCCTTTTTATTTCCAGCTTCTCTTTAAGCAAGTCATAATCACATGTTAACCAGCTGGTAGATGGAACTATACATTCATCAAGCTTGTAAACGTACAGAAATAACCACTGACTAATTTGTAAAGAAATTACCATTGCAGAAATGTCAGTGTTCATTTTCTCTATTCCCTGTCTCTTTTAAATTTTTCATTAAATAGATTTATTTTGCATGTAACTGAGTTATGTAAGGACACTCAGATACAAGTATATACTATATGTGGGATATGTTATTCCCATGTCTTCCTATGCTCAACTTTCTCACCCATTCCTCTTTCTACTAGTTTCTTTTGTTTCTCTAGAGTCTAGACAGCTTGACAATAATCAGTTCTCATGACCAGCCTGCTCTGTCTCATATTGTTAATTATAGGATTTCAAAGGGATCATGACAATTTTATTTGAGAGCCAACTGTGGATTCACCATGTAGATATTCCCACTTATGAGTCACATGAGAGTTTAAGACTTGTTTTGTTTAGTTCTCTGATTATTTGTAAATGTTGTCATAAAGACAATAAATGACCTATCCCAGTGTATACAGCAGTGGAGGGTAAAATGAAGATTTTACTACCTAAGTCATTTCAAATGCAACTGAGACAGCCATTGTATGTTGACTTCCAATACCATCAACGTGTGAGGAAAAATCATTCACCTTTAGGCTGGAGGTTTTAGTGCACACCTTTGAACCCAGAAGTTGGGAAAGACAGTCATGTCTTTGTGATTTTGAGGCCAGCATGGTCTACATAGTGAGTTCCAGGACAGCGACAGCTACATAGTAAAACCCCATCTCAAAAAATAATATATTCATATTTTACCAGATTACTAAAATTCTCAAAAGCTGGGACTAGATGGGTCAGATGGTATGAACCACAAGGGCTCTCAAATGGTAGTATCATGTGAAATAGGATGAACCAAAGTTTAGGAGATGGGTGGGATTGAATTGAAAAACATTTCCTTTCCTCAAATGCTAGAGCACAGAGAGAGCAAACAAACATATGGCGTGCAAGTCACACCCACCTTCACAGACATGGCCTAATTATTTTGCAATAATCCCAGATATAACCCCAATGTCTTTCAAAACACAGCAATGTGCAACAACCTACAGTCATTCACATTTAACAGCAAAACAGACTACATTCACCATGCCTAAATTGGAAGTTGAATCTATAAGGCATTGAATAGACTCAATGTACTGATCTATCTAGTAGGAAAAAATGATAAAGTGAAGTAAATGTTACTGTCTGGTAAAATTCATAAGAACCAATTTAAGTACTCTTTTGTTAATGTTTCTACTTCCTTTCTCCTTTCTTTTCCTCTCTCCCGTCTCTTTTTTTTTCTTCCTTCATATGTAGGTGATAGACATACAGACAGGTGAAAGATAATAGATGTTAGATAGACATATAGAGGATAGATAGATAGATGATAGATGATAGATAGATAGATAGATGATAGATCAAAAACAGATAGATAGATAGATAGATAGATAGATAGATAGATAGATAGATAGATAGATAGATGATAGATAGATAGATAGATAGATAGATAGATAGATAGATAGATAGATGATAGATAGATAGATAGATAATAGATAGATAGATGATAGATAGATAATAGATAGATAGATGATAGATAGATAGATAGATAGATCATAGATAGATAGATAATAGATAGATAGATAGATAGATAGATAGATAGATCATAGATAGATAGATAGATCATAGATAGATAGATAGATAGATAATAGATAGATAGATAGATAGATAGATAGATAGATAGATAGATAGATAGATAGATAGATAGATAATTGATAATTAGGTACATATCCAAAACATAGGTAATGGCAAATTTTTTAACCAGTAATCTTCACACACAGCAGAAGGGGATGTCTTTTCATCCATAGTTGATGTTCTATTCCGGCCCAAAGCTAACAGCATTCACAAGTATTAGCAAGTAGAGCTGCAAGAATCCGCCTGAGATTCATTTTGACATAGTTCATGCTTGACTTCTACAGCCAGCAGTTCCTGAGAATAATGTGAAGGAAGTATTCTTGCTCAATCATGTTTCTACCATAGCATCAACCCCACAAAGAAAGAAACAGAGGAACTCACCCAGCTCCTTCTACCCACATATGTCTCATTTCTAAACCTAGGCAGGGAGAAGGAAGGCCTCCATCTCTTTAGTCCTTCCATGTGAGGCTGGAGCAACCCCATGGAGGCATGACAGCTTGGTCATTTGTTGAACATCCAACAAAAATGAAACTAACTTTATCTGTTCAAGAATCCATTTGCACACTTAGAAATTTAGTAGCTCATTTAGCAAGCATTTGCCAAGGGCCTATGTTTTTCCAGGCATCCTGCTAGCAACTCCGGATATAGAGAGTAAGAAAACAATTCCTACCCTCAGGGAGGGCAGTGGCCAGTGGAGGAGATGCTGGCCAGAATGCTGATTGATGGCGAAGCAATGACAGCAATGCAATGTGGAAGTCTGGTAAGAAAATTAGGCAGAACTGTAGCAGGGAGGAGGAACACAGAGAAAAGAGCTCACAGCTCTTTCCAAAGGCGTTTGTATGTGGGACACTTTATAAGACATGCAAACTTTGAAAACTGTGTAACTGTTTATCTCCAAATTTTTAAAGCCCTGGGAGAAAGGATGTATTCCCAGTTCAAACAGGAGTGACGTTCTGCACCACAGCCGTTCCCACAGTCACACTGATAGGGAGCTGCTCTGCCCTACTGCTTAGCTCTGTTACGGACAGCACTGATAGGAGAGGAAATAACGCAAAGCTCGAAGTAAAGGAAGAGGCAAGATTAGAACCACTTGCCTGGATTACAACTATGTTTATGTATCCAGAAAACTTCAAAACATCTACTAAAGTGCTGGGCAGTTGAATAAGAGACTATAGTAAGCCCCAAGGTTTTCCTTCCTACAAACAGCAGTCAGAACAAAATATGTGAGGCTGTTATTTACCATAGAGTAGCAAGAAATGAAAAGGAAGTGTCAGACGTTCATTCTGATACTTCTGATGGTAACAATGGTGTGATTTTGACCAAACACTCTCTGTGAAAAACAAGCTTCTAAAAATGGCAAGCACTTTGCCCCATAGAACTCAATGAAGACAGTGCCCATCTCAAAGAGATATGTAGGTACAACTACTTTGCAGAGAATGCAGGCGATTTCTTATGGAATATGAAAGATGGTTTGTTGTGTAGCAATAAAGATCCCAATGTGTGCAAAGTAATATAGGCAAGTTGAGTATAACATGATCTGTGGTGACAAGAAACAAACAAAGAAAAAATGTTTATCCCCTCAGTACGATAAATTGTAATGCATGGATACAATGAAATCCTCTGTGACTTCTGTAATATACCTTTGATCTGTATGTCTTAATATGAAAGTAAGCATTAATAAGCATAATGTTTATTTTATTTACTAATTTGTACATGTGATAGGTTGGATTTCTGGGCAATAAACACAATGATAATACAGACATTCATCTATATATCTATGTATCTATCGATCATCTATCTATCTATGTATCCCTCCTTTCTCTTTGTATCCTCAGTAAACCAAACAATGCTTGGGAGGTAGTCAGTGCACAGCACGAATATCTTCAGTGAATGAATCAGTTTTAAACTCTACCTTGTGTCCAGTGCATAGTAAATTCTTAATGTTACACAAATGATTAATGGAGTAGTGAGCAAAAGAGGAAAAGCTTTACAAAACAAGAAGAAATAGATCCTGCAGCCTGTGCTGTCACAATCCACCAGAGTAACCGCTCTCCAAACCCACTGCTGAAGTGCTGCAGGGCCCCGGGGGTGAACTTCCCTCCTCTAGTGCCCTTTCCTAGAATATGGCTCTATTAAAAGACTTAGCGAGTCAGCACCACAGCGGATACTCCATTTCCTCCCTGGGCCCATTCTTGAGAGGTCAGGCCCCACTGACTTCCCATTTCCCATCTATGGTAACAGCTCACTGTTCTTCTCTTCTTCCCCCCATCACAAGGAGTGACCAGGACGATTACATCACTTGCCTCCTACCCCTTCTGCCAGTTTTGCAACAGAGAAAGATCACACTCTCTGCTCATGTGTGAATCTGTCAGACAGTGAGCCTGGAACAAAGAAATTACTCTGGATTTTCTTTTGAGTCTTTGTTTCTTTGTTGTTGTTTTTTTTTTTTGTAGATAAATGATAGGTTTATATAAAGCTGCAGATTCCTCATGACAATACTGTAAAATGGACAGTAAAGAAAGTGAGCCTGATTTCTGAACGAAGCCCCCAGGGACAAAAAGGTCAGAGCATAACAGACAAGGGCTCAAACCCTAGTCAAGTTAACTCCAAAGTTTGGTCTTCAAATTTGAGCCAGAGTTTATTCCAGACTTGCAATTTCAATACAGTTCTTTTCTCATTGCTGATGGTAACACCCCAAATCTCCTTCCTGGAGAAGGCAGGGGTGAGAATATAAGACACAGTGGGTATGAGTTTTCACATGTGACAGAAAAAAATTCCAACTTCATGATTAGGACAGACTTCTGCAAACTTATTCCTAGGAGGCTATATAAAAGAAAGACATCTAGAGAAATCTTGTGTGTTCAAACCATAGTGTGATAAGAAAAGTCCCTTTACTTATTCAGAACAGCAAGGCTGATGGGTGGTGCAGCAAAAGTAAGAATGAGAAATGACAGAGGGAACTCAGTAACCAAAGTGCGGAGGTCATTGGTGCCTTGAAACTTCCACTAGCCTTTGTAAATTAAAGTTATTGCAATAATTTCATTTTCTTCTAGTTGTGAATTACTGTATTTAACAAAGTCTCCATAGATTCCTATATAAAAAGCACTTGGAATCACTCAAGTCAAAGCATAAGGCCTTGATAGCTAAGTAAATATAAATTTCAAATTCAGAAACTTGTTGAAAATGTTCTTACCCCCAAAATAAAAATTGTGCTCCCTTTTTTGTAGTCAGGAGAATACAAGTCAAAATTGAATGATATCACCTTGCCTAATTAGATTGACTTTGAGATAGTCTAAAAAACACACTCCTATTTAGAGCAAAGAATTCATAAAATGGCTTTTACTGGGTACTCGGTGGGTGGTGTGAGCCACTGTAAATGTCCTGCATTTGTTCTCACAATTTAATCTCCCTGCAGCTTTGTGAGATAGCTATAGTTTTCAAAGCTGGCTTCAAGATAAAGAAAAAAATTACCTAAGGGCAGAGAATATTAAGTAACTTACTTAGGGTCATGTTGTAGGAGGCTGACTGTTCGTTTCCAAGCTGCCCAAACTCCCGAAGTAGCCAAACAAAAACTATATTATTTGCAATACTGTTTGGTCAATAGCTTAAGCGCATTTCCAGCTAACTCTTACATCCTAGACTAACCCATCTCCATTAATCTGTGTATCGCCATGTGGCTGTTGCTTACCAGCAAAATGTCGGCATGTATCTCTAGCAGCAGCTCCATGGTTTCTCCTTGGCTCTGCCTTCTTTCTCCCAGCATTCAGTTTAGTTTTCCCTGCCTACCTAAGTTCTGCCTTGCACAGGTATAAGACAGTTTCTTTATTAACCAATGGCATTTACAGCAAACAGAGGGGAATCCCACAGTGTCAAACGGCTTTATAAGATGTCTAGCACATTATACAGCATAAGTTTTAAAATACAGGTGACCTTTGGCCCATTAATTATCATTTTAATGGTTAGGTAGTGCAGAGATAACCTATGGAAAAGGCAGCTTGCTCCAGCATTCCCTCAAAATGGCAATTTATAATAGTAAATGCTATAAACGAAGTGTTCAAAACAATTGAGAAAATTTCTATTATTTATTCAACAAAATTATTTGAAATTTTCTAAACTGCGTTAAGGAAGAGTTTTAATAACATGACAAAACACCCTATTACAAATTCAGAAGAACTAAATGGGTACCCATGCTTCATCTATCATACGATGTCACACTAAACATGCCACACTATAAATGGTACATAGTATTTACATGGTGTGTCTATTAGTCAATATTAAATTTTCAATCTATTCTATGTGATAGTAAAGTATCTAAAATGATGATATTAAGAAAGTCTTCAAATAGTTGTTAAACTATGTGGGCCTCTGCCAAGATCTGTGTGATGCCAGGAACAAACTTAAATATTGAAAATCATTATACAACTTTATATGAATCATGAAATCTTTATAAACTGTAGAATTATTGATTCAGATGTAACATGAGTTGCCTTTAAGTGATAACATCAAAGAGGAGGAGTATTTCTATGCAGCTAGAGGTATTCTCCCTCCTGCTGGTCCCCCTGGGCTAGTTTTTCTTCACCCATCTGTTCCCAAAGCCACTTATGAAATAACCACTCTGAGGCCTATTATCAGTTACAATTATTTAGCCAGTGTCTTTGGCTTCTAACTGAATAGCTCTAACTATTAAACTAACCCATTTCTATTAATCTCTGTATTGCCATGAGGCTGTGGCTTACCAGTGTGGCATGTTAGTCCTTCAGTGGCTACATGGAGCCTCCTTCAACTCTGCCTATTCTCTCTCTCTATCTGTGTTCATATTTCCTACCTGGCTTTAATCTGTTAAGCCATTGACCAAAGCAGCTTTATTTATCAACCAATGAAAGCAATACAGATACAGAAGGACATCCCGCAATATGTTTAAGTATTAAGAATAACTTTAGCTTGGCAGTGGTGGCTCACACCCATGATTCCAGCACTCAGGAGGAGGCAGAGGCAGTCAGATCTCTGTTATTCAAGGCCAGCCTCGTCTACAAAGGGAGTGCCACAACTCTTACACAGAGAAACTCTGTCATGTAAAACCAAAAAGAAAAAAAACAATAATAATAATAATATCTGTGTGTGTGTTGTCTGTGTGTGATAAATGTATACATAGGAGAAGGTACACATACCTATGTGTGTGGAGACCAGAGTTCAAAAATCAAGTATCGTCCTCAGTCAATATCCACCTTCTTTTTTGTGGCAGTCAATAATTTAGCACTCACCAGCTCACTGTATTTTCTGCCTTGCAAGCTCCAGAGAATAACCATTCTTATTTACCACATCCCTAGCCCCAACCCTATTGCTGGGGTTACGGAGTTACAATGCCACACCCAGATCCTCATTCTTACAATGCAAATACTTGAGCAATGAAGCCATCTCCTCTACCCCACAGGGCTGATGGTTAAAGAGTGTAATATTTGAAGTGGTACCATGTGCACATCACTTGTTTTATGAGTGTAACAGTATGGCATTTTTCTTCCTTGTGTTTTACAATCAAGTATAGTTAGTATAGTTATATGTTTTTCTATTGTAGAGGGCATGAGGTCCTTATGCTCACATATAGCGCTAGGGAAACCATCCTATAATTATTTTCAACATTATACTCCCCATAAGAATCTATGCTGATCGAGTCTCTCCTGTGTCACCTCACTGCTTCACAATGATCCAACAATGTGATAATTTACAAATTAATTCTCTTTATTTCATTTATTTTACAAATATTATAAGCTTAATTTTTGTTGAATATGTAGCTAGATGTAGAGTTGTTGGGTGATAAAAAAAAAAAAAAGGAGGCTAATTTGTTATAGGGAGGCTTCTTGGAGGTTCCCGGCTGCTCAGCCCTGAAATAATCACACAGAAACCATATTATTTGCAATACTGTTTGGCCAATAGCTTAAGCATATTTCTGGCTAACTCTTACATCCTAAACTAGGCCATCTCTATTAATCTGTGTATTGCCACGTGGCTGTGGCTTACCAGGTAAAATTCTGGTGTCTGTCTTTGGCAGGGCTACATGGCTTCTCCAAACTCTGCCTTCTTTCTCCCAACATTCAGTTTAGTTTTCTCCGCCTATCTATATTCTGCCCTGCCCAGGCCTAAGACAGTTTCTTTCTTAAATAATGGCATTCACAACATACAGAGAGGAAACCCACATCACTTCCCCTTTTCTGTTTACATAAAAAGGAATGTTTTAACTTTAACATAATAAAATTGCATTAAATAAAACATCCATTCAAGGATACAGAATCCCTCTCCATCCTCCTCACTACTGAAGATGACCCAGCATTCTATTTTGACTCTCCACAATGATCAAATTCAAAATCCCCCACTTAAAGGCTATGCCTCTTGTTATTACTGGATAAGGCTTTTTCCCCAAAACTTTCTTGGGCTCAAGAATTAAAGCAGAGGTTACTGAGGCCCAGATCTCCAGAGAAGAGGGGGGAAAATAAAGTTAAAATGTAGTAACAGTAATACATCTAACCTGAAAACCTCTTTCCCCAGCTAAGCAATTGTAGACAGATGGCCCTTCCAGGTTATATATAATGTGAAAGATTTTATCGTGGAATAGAAAAAATAGGAAGTTGTTGACATGTGGCCTTTTCTAAACCTGGTGGCCCATGTTCTAGTTTCAATGAGGGCTTGTAACAATTATGGTACTTGTCATTTTCACTGCCAACCAGTCATGAACAGAAGCCTTATTTTTCTAAGTATATTTCAAGATCTAAGTTTCCAGTGGGGATACATACTAAAATGAATACAGTAACTCATGACCTCAACATCTAGACTCAACTATGATGCACAGAGTGACCTTAGGTATATCAATTTTTAGCTTCCTTCTCTGTGTCTGTACCAGGACAGTTTTCAATGATCCAGAAAGCTTAAATATTTTGTATTGAAACTCATCAATACATGTTTCTAGCCAAAAGTAATCACCACCATATCTAAGAATAATTATGTTAAGAACTGCATTGATTGGCAAGGAAGACCAGTACAATTTTATAATAATGTTTGTGTATTTATTATCTCATTTGCTCTATCAGCCACCATGCAAGATAAGTACACCATTGTCTTCATTTAACACTTCAGAAAACAGAGATAGAGAGTAATGGAAAAAGAAGGATCAGAAGCCTGGTGTGAGATAGGTGTGAATAGGTGTGAACCTGCTGTGAGTAGTCCTCATCAATCTGAGTAACGGGCTCTAGAATAACTTTAACGTGTTACTTTCTCTTATAAACATGACTCTTGGGAAAAAAAACTCTCATAATACATGTTAATCTCAGTTTTAAAATGATTACAATAAGGTGCTTTATGTACATGTTGAAGACAGAATTATAATCAGTTATATCTGTTTGTCTGTTCTTTATCCAGCCATTAAAAGGTCAAAGTGGAAAAAAGAGAACAACTTTCTTCCCATTGTGATCTTGTATGTAGTTGATAGCACAGAAGAAAACAGCTCAGATGACCCATTCAGATGATCCCTATGAGTTAATCCCAGTTCTGTTACTTTAAAAGTGGTACATGCATGATTCTATTACCTTATAACATTGCCTCAGAAAGAGGCAATCTTTTCCTCTGCTAAAAGTATGTTTTAATTTAATTCAACATCTTGCTATTAGTTAATATTAGCAATTAATATTAGTTTACATTAGTAATTATTAACTATTAGTTAATATTAGTAATTAATAAAGTTTATAAACAATATGACTTCAAAATTGCAAGCATATATCATCTTATAGTTTATATTCAAGCATTTTCATTTATTTATTTACCTGACTCTTAGTTTCTTGGGTCTTAGGAACAGATTGGTGCTACAGTTTGAAACTGGGGGCTAGAAGAGCTCTAAAAAGTTGTAATCCAGACTTAACGGGCCACTCTTGGAAAAGCCTGGAGATCAAAATGCCATTAGCTGAAGGCCCAGCTAACGGGGTAAGGAGCAGGATGAGTTCTATGGGGAAATGAACTGGAGGAGCAGTGCACAGCACTCCTAATAGGTAAGGCCAGAAACAAAACTTCCCATGATATATTATAGCTAACACGCTAAGTATTCAAAACAAAGAGAGAATAGTGAAAGTAGCAAGAAAAAAAAATAAAGCATGTCACATATAGAGGAAAACTAATCAGAATAACAGCTGATTTCTCAATGGAAACTTTAAATACCAAAAGAGGACGGAGCAAAGCACTGTAAGTTCTTAGAGACCAGTCCTGCTACTGTCTAGCACAAACCTGGCTGCATTTTCCTCATGTCTTGGATATTTGCATAAGCTGTAATTCAAAACTAATAGGTTATTTTTTTGGTGGAGGAAATGTCAAGACACTATAGCGCTTATGCTGCATTGTGGCTACTGCTCCACTCTTCCTTTATTCAGACCCACAGTGAGAGAGAGCAATTTATGATTTGAAATTTATGATTTGAAAATGATTTTCTTTAATGTCAAATTGGCAGTGGGTGGATGTGTCATAGCTAATACTGGTTGTCAATTTGACAGGACTTAGAGTGGCCATGGAGACACACCCATGGGGAACTTTCTAATTAGGTTATCTTAGATGAGAGACCTACTTTGGATGTGAATGGCAGCATACTATGGGCTTAGGTCCCAGACCGAATTTTAAAAAAAAGGAGAAAATGAATTAAGAATATCCTTTTATCTACTGTTTTCTAAGTGTGGATGCAATATGATCAGCTGTCTCAAGCGCTAATGGCCATGCCTTCTCTCCCACATGGACTACATTCACCCAATATATGATATGAAAAAAAGAATTTACTCCCTAAGTTGCTTTTTGTTAGATATTTGATCACAGTGACCAGAAAAGAAGCTAATACATATGTGGTCTTTCTTTTTTTTTTTTTTTTTGGTTTTTCGAGACAGGGTTTCCCTGTAGTTTCTAGAGCCTGTCCTGGAACTAGCTCTTGTAGACCAGGCTGGCCTCGAACTCAGAGATCCGCCTGCCTCTGCCTCCCGAGTGCTGGGATTAAAGGCGTGCGCCACCACCGCCCGGCATATGTGGTCTTTCTATTTGAAATTGCCTCAGGGCATTTGTCATGAAAAGACTTGAACCTTGTCAAAGGCCTTTTCTACATATATGATTATCCTCTTGTGGTTTTTATCTTTGAATCTATTTATGTGCTGTGATGCATCTATTAATATGCATGTATGGGACCAACCTTGTGGCTCTGCAACGAAACCAACTTGCTCTTATTTTCATAATTGTAATAGTTTCTTGAATTTGGTTTGCGAAAGTTTTAGTGAAAATTTTATGCAATTTCTTAAGCATGTCTTCCAAATCATACAATGGTTTGTCTAAGGAATGACTGAGCTATCAGGAAAATATAGGCTGGAAATGAAAGGGAAGGATCTTCAAATCCCTCACTCAATTAAAAGTCATTTTGTCTCACAGACAGCCAGGCTTGAATACCTACAGAAGAGATAACTCAGTAGCTACTTTGTAAAACAGCACATATTCAGTGACTCATTCACATTTTTAGTCAATCAACAGACACTTAATGGAGGATCTACCAAACAGAAAGATAATCCTGGGCATTATAAAAGGAAAATAAGCAGTATAGAGTCTCTGGCCTCATTGATTTGCATTCTGATATGTATGCACATGAGAAGCAGATAAATTGGTAAATCCATAATAAAAAGAAAAGAGAAATAAATCTTTGTATGAAAAGAAAGTAAAAGAAACCTTTTATTGGCTAGTCAAGAAACATCCCCTGTAGGAGGAGGCCACTTGTTTGGTTCCTGGCTGTCTGGCTAGCTTAGACCTAAAATAATCACACAGAAACTGTATTAATTAAAATACTGCTTGGTCCATTAGATCTAGCTTCTTATTGGCTAACTCTTACATATTAATTTAAACCAGCTACATTTATCTGTGTATCACCACGAGGTCGTGCCTTATTAGCAAAGTTTCAGCACATATATCTCCGGTGGCAGGTCCATAGCGTCTCCCTGACTTTACCCTTCCTTCTCCCAGCATTCAGTCCAACTTTCCCTGCCCACCTAAGTTCTGCCTTGCTATAAGGTCCAAAGCAATTTCTTTATTCATTAACCAATAAAAGCAACACATAAACAGAAGGACCTCCCACAACCCCCACCAAAGAATTTAAGTATAAATGTTAACTTCATACATAATCTTGGAGAGATGAGCATTTCAGGTAAAAGGAAGAACAGATATTAAAACCTAAAATGAGAACAAGCTTCGATTTGTTCAGTGAAAAAAGAAATCCAGTGTGGATCAAGTTACAGGCATTTATTAGATGTGCTTTAGTTGAATCAAAGGCAAACTTCGTATAACTGCTACCTACAAAGCTGGTGCCTTTTGTCACTTGCTTAATATGTCCACCAGGTAAATCTATTGAATAAAGGAACTGATGCATGAGAACTTTCTCCCCAAAGTTTATACACTGAGCGTTTTCATTCCTGGAGGTACAGCATCATAAACAGGATGAATGATCTGACCACAGGTTCCCAGACCCTTTCCACTGAGTGCTGTACTCACCTTCCACCAAAAACCTTCCCACACTGATAACTTGCCTTGCCACACACACCAATAATCCACCTTCTCACACACACCAGTAACCTACCTTCTCCACACACTGATTACCCACCTTCCCACACACACCAGTAACCCATCTTGCTCCTCAGATCAGTTTCCAGCTGAAATGCTGAGCATTGCCGTTGTTATTCTTCTCATGTAATTCCATTCTGGACACTGGGAATGCAGCAGCATAATCAGAACATCCTCCGTGACCTTCCCGGTTTCCCTCTAAGGACATCACTTCTATAGTTGTTCCATGGCCAATTTCTTTTTCAGAGTTGTGAGGCAGGTAAGTAATTATTCATATTCCCTTGGTGCTTGTCTAAAATCCTTGCCCTCTGAAGGCTGAAGATATTTGCTTTGACTCCTTCTCCTCTACAAATTTATGTCTTCAGTTGAACTCCTAATTATTGCATCTCATTGGCTAACAATTTGATGCATAACAGCATTTTCGCTAAAATTCCAGCCCCAGCCCTCATCCTTGCTAGACTCAGTGACAACACACATGAATTACCAAGAAACCCAGCTTCGCAAATTGTTGAAGCTCCTTTTCAAGTTTCGTCCTGTGATGCGGCTGACTTGCTAACAAGTTCAAGGTTATCACCTCCTACCCTCCTAATTTAAAGCTCACTCACTTCTCTATGATCACACCTCCTGCTGTTACTGTGACTTCTTAATCGATTGTTGGTATTGAAATTGTTATAAACTGACCCCAGTTCCCCAAATTACATGCTATTTCTCCCCCACTTAGTCCCTATCCTACACAATTCATATTTACTATCATTTAAATAAATCTTGAATGGACCAACACTCCCCCATGTCTGTTTTTCTTATTTGACTAGAAAAATAACTTTAAACTAGTTTCTCTATTTATAAGTGTAAAGGCAAACTTTTCTGGAGAGAACGGGATAATGGTGTTGATAATTAAGGTATCTTTGAGATAAACATCACCAATGTCAAACTGAGTAACTAAGAAAATTTTTGATAGAGGTATTTTTTACGAAGCATTGAGGAGATCATTTGGAAACTCACAAAGGATCAAGTAGTATTAGCAATATCCAAAGTGATTTTACCACTACAAGGCCTGAAAGGAGATAAAAGATAAGGAGTTACACAAACCCAAGAACGCATCAACCTAAGATAATGTATGACCTTCAATTATAAGATGAGCATAGCTAGAATGAACCCCCTATGAATATGCTTCCAATTAAGGGGTTGGTTGAATAATACTATAAGCAAAAGAGATGGCTAAAATAGTCTCATAGTCAGTATCAAGGGGCTTGAGAATGGGCCATGAGGGGCAGCGAAAGTACAAAGTACAGTGAAGATATAGAAATTCACAGCTCAAAATTAGAGATTACTGACATCAATTGAGCCATGAAAATACCTGCATTTTCCTCTGGTTAATAATTTCTTCAGCTGTCTCATATTTTCCAGAATGATTTCAAAACTCCACTATTTTCTTTAAAACCCTACTCCCTGTCCTTTCCCCCATTTCACCATTATCGTGGGGGGTCAGGAATGATAAAATCAGTAAGAACATCAGTAAGCTTCCTTTATGTGAATCTGCAAATGTTTTGTAAGCTTCCCCTTCTACTCTACCCCACCTTAAGAGATGAGGAAACTCCTCTCTTCCGAGACCATTCCCCATCCTGATGTTTGGCTCTTATTCCCTTCCTTCTCGCTGGGTGTGTTTACACTGTCAACAACAAGCTTTCTCTTTACCTAAAATCTCATTCTCTGGGATCTTTCCCATTAGTGTTTGAATATATACTGATATACCCCATCTTTTTTTTCTTTTCTTTTTTTATTAAAAATTTCCATCTCCTCCCCTCCTCCTCCCCCTTCCCTCCCCTCCCTTCCACCCATACCCCCACTCCTTCCCTCTCCAAGCCAAAGAGCCATCAGGGTTCCCTTCACTATGTTAAGTCCAAGGTCCTCCCAGCTCCCCCTAAGTCCAGGAAGGTGATCTTTTGAAAAGATAGTGTTCCAACCCCACTTGTCCTTCCAGTGAAGACCTATTGTCACTCCTGTTCACGCAGCGGCTTTGCAAACCTGTGAAATTTTGCATGTACATAGTCTGTGGGCATGTTGCCATCCATGCTTTTAAGACTGACACATCTGGGAAGAAGCACAGAGTAAACAACCGCCACGGCATCGTCAGTGGAGGAGGGAATAGGTGAGTTATGTAAGTGGAACACGAATAGTTTGATGACGATCTGGAGATCCATTTTCCTTCGCACTTCTTCAGGTAAACAAATGTAAATTCTGCCCTAACCCTAACTGTTAGCTTTGAAAGTCACTCAATAGTTTATATTTCCATCAGCTTCTCCAAGTTGCTTTTCTCTCCCAAAGGATTTGGATTTTTCTGAATCCTTCAGGCTTCCCACATCTGAAGAGTATTGATTTTGTTGTGGGTGGAGGGATAAATTTGGTTTGCCTACCTTACATTTCATCACGACAAAACCAGGTATCCCTTTCTCTAAGTACACCTCCCCACAACTAGTGAGAGTTTCGGAGCAGGAGAGCTTCAGCTATTAGCTTGACATTCAACTTGCTAGCATTTTCTACCAGACCCCAAGTATGTACCACCTTGCTGGTTTTTTTCAAGGGAAGAATTAGTTCTAGTCCCAAAGATTTCTGTTAAGGCAGATGCTACTATAACAAAGGTCATATGTTAGTATGCATAATGACCTAATAATATTGCTTTAAATTGTATATAACTAGAACTCTGAAGGTAACAGAGGTATATGTTAAACAGTAAGTGTATCAGTCAACAAATTCACTGACACAGACAGTTTTCCTAATATCAGTCATATCCCCATACAAATTTTAAGCAATATATTTTGAACACCCTCCAAGAATGTCTTTAGTAATTTCTCTCTCTTATATATATGTGTGTGTGTGTGTGTGTGTGTGTGTGTGTGTGTGTATGTATGTATAATGATGTATATATAATATATATACATGTGTATGTGTGCATGCCTGTGTGTATGTGATTGTGTGTTTGTGTGACTGTGTGTTTGTGTGTCTGTGTGTATCATGCATGTGCAGGATTGTAGCAAGACAGATGAACTTAAAACTTAAGTCTTCTGTTTGCATTCAAAACTTGGATAGGGAGTTGAATAGGAAGCATGGAGTTATAGGACCCCATCATTTTAAATATAAAGATTACAGAGGAGCAACGACTTGATCAAGGTCACACAGTAGTTTTATGATTTATATTACATCTGATGATTATAGGCTCATCAGTCAGGGGTTTTCCTCTGCCTCAAGCTACCACCTTCATTTGACCCACCCCAACAGTTGTAAATGTGTTCACATTTAGAATGTATTCTACACTCTCATAAATTATCCTTAATGGTTTTTATAAAATGGAAAAGGTAGTCAGGAAAATGACCCAGGTAACATAAATCTGGGCCACATCTCAGCATCCAGGGACACTGCAGGCAGGTAGGCAAAATGCATAGGCACCATTCGAACTTAGTGTTTAAAGGGCAGTGCTTG
Organism: Arvicola amphibius; assembly: GCF_903992535.2. Lineage (NCBI taxonomy): Eukaryota > Metazoa > Chordata > Mammalia > Rodentia > Cricetidae > Arvicola > Arvicola amphibius. Next base: position 24,027,446 of record NC_052055.2, read on the forward strand.
CCTTCAAAATTCTTAGGTTCCTCTCTTCATGTCTTAAGATCTACCATCATTTAAACCATTCCTGTCTAGGCATCTTCAATCTTATTAAAATATTTGGCCATATTATAGTCACATGATAGTAGCCCATGATAAATATTGCTATTCCTCTGGCTTGATTTATGACAGCCAGCTAGTAAATAGTCTCTGATTCAAACAGTGATTAACCATTATTCATGAAGCAAAATGAGCCTGCCCTGTCACGTCATAAATTTCATGTAATCTTATCTTACTTCATTCTTCTGCCAAGCTCCATCTCCTCTCAGCCCAGCATGGACTCAGAAATGGTGTTCGATAAAACTAAAATAGAGAAAAGGCTGTACCGCCAAACCATGTCTTTGTGGAATGGTAAGGATGACTCAAAAAAACACAGTTACTGACTGACACTCATATCAGAACACCCTTGGAAATGGCCTTCAGGGAAAGGCTTGAGGTTTGCCATTGATCTCCTGAATCAATTCAAAGCCAGCCCTTAAAAGGCAAAGGCCAGCAATTATGGGAAAGAAAGAATTTGGCTATGATGTGAACCGCGTGTTTTTTGAGACATTGGGTGGTGATTTGTAACACTTTCTACTGTACTCATGGCAAATCCAGGAAGCGAATCATTCCCTGAGGTGATGACTATTAAGATTCATACAGTAATTCTTCCTCTGCCATGGATTTCCAGTCACTGAAGGCATCACATTGGCCCAAAGACCCTTCAAAATAATGTGTTGCTACTGTAAAGGTCTCCTGTGACTCACAACAACCCGTATCTCATCTTACCGAGCCTCATCCCACTGTCCTCTACTAACCTTGTATGCAAAGTCACCAATACACTGTTTTCCACTGCTTTAACTTTCTGGAACTCACATCTCCTCCTATGTTTTCCATAATTTTTAACCTCACCAATTACATCTTTGATATTATTCTCTATAAAAAATGGCCTTAAAAATCTAAAAATATCCTTCCCTATGTCCTTTGTAGCAACTCTTCCAAGACTACATTGTTAAATACTTTCCCTGGGTTTCTTGTGAACTTGTAGGTTTGCATTTGATAGGGTTAAGATGGGGATCTACATTTTCAGGTGCTGTCAATACACTGACCGACAGCTCATACTTTGAGTACCCTCTTGGTAAGGACACCTTTGCTGAGGTTTGATTGCACTCCTTGAGTTGAGCTGCTCAAGAATCCCTTTCCAAATTGTTCCATTACAAGGCTAACTCTACTTACTACCAAATAGGGCCCCTTGAGGTCAGAAGCAGTAAATCTTTCAGTTGCAAGAAACAGAAATTCAGCTGAATCTAGAATGAGCAGAGAAGAAGGAGGAGGAAGAGGAGGAGAAAGAGGAGGAGATGAAGGAGGAAGAGAAGAAGAAGAAGAAGAAGAAGAAGAAGAAGAAGAAGAAGAAGAAGAAGAAGAAGAAGAAGAAGAAGAAGAAGAAGAAGAAGAAGAAGAAGAAGAAGAAGAAGAAAAAGAAGAAGAGGAGGAGGAGGAGGAGGAGGAGGAAGAGGAAGAGGAGGAGGAGGGAGAGGAGGAGAAGGAGGAAGAGGAAGAGGAGGAGGAAGAGGAAGGTTGTTTGGGCCCAATTAATCAAAACAAGAAGTTAAGGAGCTTTCAACACACACAGCTGGATCTAAGTATTCAATGCTTTCATTAGTTTCCCTCTGTGGACTCTACTCTGTTCGGTGTCATTATTAGGAAATGAAAGCAGCAAGATTCACTACCTCAAGGAAAGACATACCTTATTTCCCAGAGAAATACACACTGATCACAAAGACAAATTAAACCAAAAATTACTCATCAGGGCCACGGAGAGGACTCAGCAGGTCAAAGTACATGCCACCAAGCCTGACCCCCTGAGTTTGATCCCCAGACCCTACATATTAGGAGATGAAAATAAGTTCTTACAAGTTATCCTCTAATCTCCACCTGCATGTGACATGTGATCCCTAACTCCAAAATGCACACATGTACACATCAATAAATAAATAAATAGACTTTTAAAATATTAGTAATAAAAACATGAATCCAGGTTGTCTCCAGGTTTGGGTTATTACGAATAATGCTGCTATGAACACAGTTGAGCAAATGTCCTTGTGGTAAAAGTGTGAATTCTTTGAGTATATGTCCAAGAGTGGTATTGCTGGGTCCTGAGGTAGGTTGATTCCCAATTTTCTGAGAAACTGCCATACTCATTTCCAAAGAGGCTGTACAAGTTTGTACTCCCACCAGAAATGGAGGAGTGTTCCCCTTACTCTGCAACCTCTCCAACATAAGCTATCATTGGTGTTTTAAATCTTAGCCATTCTGACTAGTATAAAATGGAATCACAGAGTCATTTTGATTTGCATTACACTGATGGCTAAGGATGTTGAGCATTTCCTTTAGTGTCTTTCAGCCATTTGGTGGTGTATACCTTTAATCCCAGCACTCAAGAGGCAGAGGCAGGCAGTTTGAGATCAACCTGGTCTACAGTAAGAGGCTCCTTATGGAGTTTGTTGGCCATTTAGACAAGAGACTACTCTTGCCTGGACTGCTTGTTGGTATGCTGTGTGAGCTGGACATGCGGGACCCACAGAGAAATGATTGTTGAACTTGTCTAAAGGTGAGGCAGTCCTTTGGGGTTCTTGCTTCATGAAAGAATCTGCCAGACATTCTGCAGGACACAGAAGAAAGTAACTGGCAATCTGCCAATATAGGTGGAACTGTCTTTGAAATTTCCTGTCTCATGGAAAAGTCTTCCAGATACTGTGGTCCAGTAAGCTGAAGATGGGTGCCTACAACATTACAGAAGACCATTTGGGTTACTGTCCAAGTAGCAAGATGTCTTTGTCAATTCCAGAGTTTTGGATGTTACTTACAATGCACTTCCTGCTTACTTAGGTATATGCTTCTGGAATCTTTGATGGAATTAAAGAATAGATAGTTATAATTATAGTTTTTCTTAGTTATAATAAAAGATAAAGTAGATATAAATATTGTAACTGTAATTCTTACTTGATACCTGCTTGTTACATATAATTTTAACATGTTAAAGCTAAAACCTTCCTTTTTATTTAAACAGAAAAGTTCTTCTGTATATGTGTTGCTTTTGTTGGTTAATAAAGAAACTGCTTTTGGCCAATGGCTTAACAGGATATAGACAGCCTGGAAAAGATATATATAGAGAGAGAGTAGGCAGAGCCAGGGAGAAGCCATGTAACTGCCTGCAGGAGACAGATGCCTCTGCCAGAGCCCACAGAAACCTTGGTAGTAAGCCACAGCCACATGGCAATACACAGATTAATAGAAATTAATTTAAGATATAAGAATTAGCCAGGAATATGCTTAAGCTATTAGCCAAGCAGTGATTTAAACAACATAGTTTCTGAGTGATTATTTAAGGTCTAAGCAGCCAAAAACAAACAAACAGCCTCCCCCAACAACATACAGTGGCATTGCCAGGACACAGAGAAACCCTATCTTGAAGAAAACAAAGAATCTGTTGAGAATACTCTGTTTAGATCTGTACCCCATTTTTAATTAGATTATTTGGTATTTAGCTGTCTAGTTTCTGTCCAATGTGGGGTTGGTGAAGATCTCTTCCCATTCAGTTAGCTAGTTGGCTGCTGCTTTGTCTTATTGACTATTTGACTCCATGCTTTGCCTTACAGAAGCATCTCAGTTTCAAGAGGTCCCATTTATTTATTGTTGCTCTCAGTGTCTGTGCTAATGATGTTATATTTAGGAATTGGTCTCCTGTGTCCATACCTTCAAGGTTACTTCTTACTTTCTCTTCTATAAGGTTCACTGTGACTAGATTTATATTGACGTCTTTGATCAATTTGGACTTGAGTTTTGTATATGGGGATAGATATGTACCTATTTGTATTCTTTTATATGTTGATATCCAGTTATGCCAGCACCATTTGTTGAAGATGCTTCCTTTTGTACATTGTATCTTTGTCAATTATCAGGTGTTCATAGGTGTGTGGATTAATATTGGGGTCTTCAGTTCAATTCATTTGCTCCACCTGTCTGTTTTTATGCTAATGCAAAGCTGTTTTCATTAATGTAGCTCCATAATAAAGCTTCATCTCAGGGATGGTGATGCCTCCAGAAGTTCCTTTATTGTACAGGATTGGTTTTGGATATTCTGGGGTTTTTTCCATATGAAGTTTTAAAAAAACATAAATAAGACATTGTTGAGAGCACTGGGACTTGACATGATAAGAAATCTACTCTACATGAAGAATTCAAGGAGGGGTATATGAAGTAATAAAGAGAGCAATAGGAGTAACCTTCCAGGGCAGGTGACATCAGATCCAGACCTAGAAGAATAACTGTCAGCCGCATCCAGACAGAAGACACATTGGATGCCTCTTTAGATAGCAATTTCATTCATAATGCATGAAAAAATAGGGAAGGCCTGTATTTGATGCCCAAATCGTTGAGCTTCATGATACCAAAACTGGGTGTGACTAAAGGTCTATATGAACTAAGATTATGAAATCTTATTGCTAGTAGTACAGTGTCCTTTTATCCAAATTTCTCATTTTACCCAAAAGAAAGTGAATTGAGACCTAGAAATCTTAAGCGATGATAGATTTAATTTTTCTGACAGTATTAAATGTTAATCTGCTTATCCCAAAATGCCTTGTGCTACCCCGTGATAGCAGTGCCATGATATCAAAGATGATGTAAGTATCTGCTCTAAAGGAAACTAGATTTTTCCTAACCAAGATTGTTGCCAAAAAATGAGGTGTGTCAGAAATGTATCTGTAAACTTTCTGTAAAGGCTGGGGGAAAGAACTGACATTCGAAAAACAATGTCAAAAATTCCACAAATACTGTGGGCACACAAGCTATAAAGAATTGACAGGATTGAAAAGGTGAATAAGAGTTCACTTTGGGGGAGCTGGGAGGACCTTGGACTTAACATAGTGAAGGGAACCCTGATGGCTCTTTGTCTTGGAGAGGGGTGGAGAGGGGGTATGGGTGGAAGGGAGGGGAGGGAAGGGAGAGGAGAAGGGAAGGAGATGGAAATCTTTAATAAAAAAATGAGGAAGAAAAAAATTTAAAAAAAGAAATATTAAAAAAAAGAGTTCACTTTGGCCTGTAGTGGGAATTACTGTACAGAAATTACCTTCAGAGAGATTCACAGATCCCAAAATTATGTGACTTGAATTGGGAAATAATAGGATTAATGGCAAAATTATATTCTAGATACATCAAATTTGTTAAATTCAACCATGGTAGGGATCACTCAAGCATACACACATGTATGTGCATATGCGTATGCAGCTCCCATGCACAATAATCCTGAATCCAGATGTTTTTTTTAATTCAAATCCAGCCCCTGTATGTGCTTGCTAGTTGTGTGACATGTGGCAATCATTTAACTTCTTCTGCCTTAACCTCTCTTGTAAACAACTAAATTCATATATTTTGGAATGGCTGTGATGATTAAATGAGACAATGCATGCAGACTTGTTTAGAGCAGGCCCTACAACACAGCGAGGACCTCTAAGTGTTTGCTGTCATAATAATTCTGTCTTTCATTCTACTCCAACAACTCGTTCCCTTGAATGAGGATGGTGTAGGCTACAGGACTCTGCCATTTCCTAAGTCTTTCTGCTCCAGTTTGTCTCCTGGCATAGGGATGCAAACCCCTGGGACTGCAATCTTCTGTCCCAAAGATAAACTGTGCATGCAAGTGCAAACTTGAGGAGATCAAGGTTACTTGAAATACATATGACTTTTCCAGTAAAGGCTCGCCTTGAAAGCATAACTTCCATAAGCTGTCTGGGAAGTAACATGATTACTGAAAAGGACCCTGGACCAGGAGTCAGAAATTGATAGTCTTGTTCCAACTTGGCCAAGGCCACCGCCTATGATCTGAGACAAATCACTCATCACTATATCTCATTTTCCTCTCCTATAGAAAGGAAGTCACTGTCACCTACAATTCCTCTCTGCTGGGGCTATCACTAGAGTCAAATTAATGTGAAATGACTTTGAAAAGAAAAAAATAGACAAGAGAATGAAGGTAGGAAGGAAAGAAGGAAGGAACAAGAACAAAGGAAGGATTCAGAGAAAGGGAAGAAGGCAGGAAGAGAAAAAGGGATGGAAAGAGGGGAGATATGTGAAGGAGGGGATGTTGTCCAGGGCCAGGTCACCAAAACTGATGGTGTAGGGAGTTATAATTGACCATGAAATCAATTCCAAACATGATTATTGTAATGCAAAGAGAAGAGTTTTTTTAAAAAAAAAAAAAAAAAAAAAAAAAAAAAAAAAAAAAAAAAAAAAAAAAAAAACTTGAACTAACATTGGCAGGGGTGGGGGTTGGGCAGGGGTCATGCAAGTTCTACTTCTCTATGACCTTCAGTGAGAAAGGACAGCTGTGTGGTGGCCCTGCTCTGTCCAATCTTCTTGCTACTCCACCAACTTAATGAGAGGAGAGAGTTTAGGAGAATCAGGCTTTCGTTTTTCCTATATAGAACCACTGCTTGTCATTGTTTCCATAGCCTTGAAGGAAAGCCTTCACCAAGTCAGAGTCGGTGTGAGATAGCCCAAGAACCTCCACAGACAGACCATACTCTCCAACACCCTCATGTTCCTCTTTAGGAACAAAGTGTCCACAGTTCATATACTCTCCTCCTCTTTCTGGAACCAGGGACAACTCCCTGAAAGGACTTCTAGAAAATAGTAGAAGGAAGAAAGCTGTAATCTTCTGCTCTCTTACGTAATAATTAAGGATTAAAATTGGTAAACATTCACAATTATAGTATTCTACTACATTGCTATTAATTAGCAATAACATAATCATTTTATTATGTATAAATTATAATTTTAATAATCATTAAAAAACAAATGTGAATTTTTAGGGTATTACTTTAGTATTGTAAAATGATACCCATTCATTGGCTTATTCAAATCTCAAAATGGCTTTGTTTGGTGTTCAGAGAAGTTAGGATCCTTGGGATAGAGGAAGAAGTTAATGTCTGGAAGAGGTGAAATCATCTTTGAGACCTGCATGACTTAAAAGATGTTGAATAAATCTCTAGCCTTTGTTTGAAATCTTCTTTCACAAATGGCAAATTCATTCCGTTATCTCTGTTTGTACTAAACCAACCCTGTGCCACTGTAAATCACCCTTATACTATAGAATCCTAATTTTGAACTTTTTGGAAGTGTTAAAGATTACCTACAACTTTAAAATGAGAACACACTAGAGAAAACACACCTTACTATCCTGTCAGATGACTTATGCTTCCAGGATACAGTACAAGTCTCACTATGCTAGAAGAGTCTAAGCTAACTGAGGCATTGTTCATCCATAGATTTCACATTTGTCTAGTAAGAGAAAAGCCAGGTTTCATGAAAAATTAAGTAATCACAAGACAAGTCAGAGAAGTTGTCTTTCTGAGAGCAACAGAAGCCAGGCACACCCAGCTCTGAAAATTATCACTGTGCTTGCCTCGGGGTCTATACCACAACTTTTTTCTGTTGGGGTTGACCTTAACCCTTAGACTTGGCTCCTCCTTGGGTTATTAATTTTCATGTCCACCTTCCTCCCTTTGGAACAACATTACAATTCTTTACGCCTGTCTGAGAGTCTGATCATCTTGACCTGGGTGGATCAATTTTGCTGAAGTTTAATTAAAAGTATATCCTTTGTCTTCCTCAACACAAAATAACTAGTTCATGGAAAACCGTCAACAATCAGAGGATATGCTCTACTAAGGTTGGAAAATTAAAATTATAAGACTTAAACTTCCAATTAGAAACTACAAGCAAGGAAATGTAGTGGGAAGGGTATGGTTTTTTCAATCAAAGAAAGCAAGTTTCCAATCTCAACTCTGTGCTTTCCTTTTGTATCTATAAGAGCAGCTTTTGTTGAATAATGACTCTTAGACAATCATTTCACCTCACTCATTTCAAATGACCCATTCAACTATGCATCCATTCAGTAAACATGTTCTGAGTAACTACTATTCTGAAAGCACTCAGCCTGGAGTTCAGGAAAGACCAGGAGGGGAAAGTTCAGAGTTCTGTGGGACCCTAAACAGGGACACCTAATCAAGTTTAAAGATGAGGAAGACTCTCTGAAATCTGGGATTTAAGATAAGGTCCAGGCAATGAATACAATTTAGTTAGGAGAAAAAGAAAGAGAAGAGGAGATGGATGAAGATGAGGAGAACATTCCATGTAGATAGAAAAGGAAATTTGACCATTATGTGGTGAGGAAGAGTAAGTGACCCCTTTTTGATACTGGAAGAAATCCAAAATTGAATGTGCAGAAGAGGGGATGTGGCTGGGTACAGAGCTATAGAACCAAGTCACAGGTTTGTGGCAAAATGAGAAAGGTTTCATTTTATTCTAAGGAAACCATAAAATGACTTTATTTGGGATGCGGGATGTACTATTAAGTTAGAAGTTTTAAAAGGCCACCCTATAATCTCTAGATAATAGTTTTTGAAACAAAGTGGATAGAAGATGATGCAAAGAGCTGAGAAACAAGAAGACTGGCCATATGAGAAATGACGGGATAGAGAGAAGGGAGCATATTTGAACCTCCCTTGGCAAAGAAACACCAAGATTGCTGAGTATCCTAGAGGAATTAGAAAAACACAGAGAAAAGACAAAAGGGACATCCGAGGACCAGAACTGAGCAACTGAGTGTTGGGTAGTTCCATTCACTAACTTTGAACATACTAGATAAGTAAAAGGATGCTCATGAAGGGTAAAGGGATAAATGGATGGAAGGAAAGGTTGCCCAAACTAAGCTAAGGGCGAATCATCCAGCATAATGCACCAGGGAGTGACAAAGCTGAGTTTTCTGTTAGTGGGACTTCAGATCCCAGAGTGCTACCATGCTTCACTGTTTCCATTCATCCTATGGGCTTTGGCCTCCTCATCCAATGCACAGATGTAATGATGCCAACCTTGCATATGGTTTTTATACCAGTTATTAATAGCATGTTTTTTCCTAAGAGGAGCTGCAACATCAAAGCGTTAGAAATGACATATCAGGAGGAATAAGAGCATAAACCAAAAGTCAAAAACAGGCGGGAAAAAAAAAAAAAACGGCTCATGGGAACCACCCAGCTAGAAGATGTGTTTAATTTGGCCTGCATAGTGTTTTTATGTATTGGGGCCAGCACTTAAAAATAAAATAAAGATATCTTATTTTTTTAGAAGAAAGAATTAAAAAAAAGAAAAACAGAATTCCAGTGTCTCTTGGAATCTAGAGTTTTGCAACAGAAATTTGCTTCCCTAAGCAGGGACACTTGGCTGGATTGGAGGAACACCTGCCCTTTCCCATGAGACATGAGCTGTGCAGTTTGCTGCCACCCCACCTCTCACAGGTGAGTGTCCACTCACACATACCCAGTCACTCACTTTACTCACTGAGGTGGGTCCAGACACTAACTTTCTCGTGACCTTCCTGCTGTAGCTGAAGTAGTCACAGTGAGAAAAATTCTACATTGGAATTCTCCCTTCTCCATTAAATGCCTATAAAACTGTACATACAATTAGCCTATAAAAAAATCTCAATATTCATACTTCTTGATATGAATACAAAATAATCTGCTATGCAGATATGTAGATTTTTATGAGTTATATATATTTGTATAATTTCAGATGTGTGTATTAGACAAATATATATAGTTATTTAGAGATGCCATATTGCTTGAATTGGTATCTATATCAGAAAATTGTTAAGAGGAAGGTAATAGCTAGCAAGAGAAAAGAAGGCAGTGGGAAAAAGATGTTTTCTGATGAGCAATTTAAATACAATCAACATTAGCTGTATGTAAAATGATTTACTTGCTCCTAGAGTTTAAATGAGTAACAAAAATAAATAGCAGCACATCACAATAGACAGGGTGTCTTTGGAAACTTTCAACTTTTGATGGGTGACTACAGTGTGTGCATGTGTCTATGTGCGTGCATGCTCATGTGTGTGCATGTATGTGTGATTTCCCCATCAGTTCTTTTCGTTTTCTCCTCATGTTGTGTTTTTCTCAACCTAATAAAGATTGTATATGCTTCGGCATTTGGGATCAATTGGATCTCACTTTCTATGGTATCCCCTCTATCATCCTCAAATTGGTTTCCTCTTTCCCACTTCCTCTACCTAAAATTCCCCTGTACCAATGACAGCAAGCCCATGAAGCAGTAAGCTATTGTACTTATATATTTCTTTCTAGATTGTGAAGCCTCCAGGGCCAAGGTGGTGCCTGAGGGTGATTTTATGCCTAGGCCACAGTAACAAGGTTTTGGTCAATAATTATTATGTATGTTCTTATGAAAGTAGTCTTTTGGGTGAGATTAAAATATTTGGACAAAGCAGAATACCTTCCAAGTCATGGGCAGGCCTCATTCAATTAGCTAAGGGCATAAAAAGATTGGGCTCCCCTTAGACTCAAGGCATCTGACTAGTAGGATGCTCTGTTAACTTGAGTTTCCCCCACAACTGTGACCTACAGCAAGCATTCATTAGGAGCTGAGAAAAAAGTAAACAATTAATTGGGTTATGAAATTGGAAACTCGTGATGGAACAAGATTCTCATTGCATAAAAGATTAAGCGATATTACTTCTAAACTCTCCTCCATATTAATAACCTGAGACTTGCTTTCCCGCTGAGAAGTAGATCGCTTTGTATCCTTCCTTCATCGTAGTCATGAGTGTAATTCTCTATTCTTGCTCTGAAACTGAGCATTCTCTGTGAAGAGCGAATATAAGGACAGCCTCTCCCATGCTCTTGTGCTAGCATAGGGCCTGATGCTTCATAGATCCACAGTAAGTACTTCAGTCACTCTGTGTTGCATTGTACCAACTTAGCCATTTTGCTCCTCTCTAAGCATCCCAAAAGGATCTTCCATACCTCCCAGGTCTACTAATAAATAATGAGCTGTTTCTGTCATATTTTTCATAATTGTTTTTAATGCGATCTATTGATTTTTGCATAACATTTTTAATAAAAATCCTTTCTGGAGACTCTCAGCACCCGACACGAGTAACATTAAAATATTATAAATGGGGGATGGCTTGAGAGTGATTTTCTTTTTAACTAATTGAATAGTGATTAAATTAATGAAAGAAATCAGGACATCTAAATTGAAAATTTCAAGCTTTAAAAAATTACATGGGGTAAATTAATTTCCATTTGTTCGTTGTCTCGCTCTTCACAAAACCCTGCACTATCTCCCAGCACTTAACAGCATGGGCTGGGTAAGACGCTGGGGTTACTCAATCTCTTTCCTTGAGCTAGCATCGGCCCACCCTCCCATCATGTTGAGTGTTCAGGAATCGCTGCTGTGAGTTTTAAATATGTGAACTCATTAGCCTTCTTCCTAACCTTAAGAACTCCCAGGTACTATTATTTTCTTCATTAAAGATAAGGGATGAAGACAGCTAGGCTAGGCTGCCTGTATGAAGTCAGACAGCTGAGTCACCTAGCTACCAAGTCTGGAACTAGAACACTGAAGGGTCGGAGTGAGCCCAACATCTATGCTCCTGCACCTAGCTCTCTCTAGCACCCATTTTATCGATTTTCATTTGCAACCCCTTTACAGAGGTCTGTGACCGTCAGTGCATGTGAATGGCATTTTACCCTAAACTAAGCATCTTGGGGAGAGCAGATGGAAGATCCCTTCAGTCTAAACTGAACAGCTACGACTACCATGCAGCCTATCTCTTCACCTGCCATGCGTGTAAAAGTTTTATTGCGTTAGCAGGTGAATTCCTAAGCCCAGTAAGCACACTGAAATTGCAGCAAAAGCAGAGGGAGGCCAGGCCAGACTTCTAAGAAGACACACCAACATGTGGCCCCCAGTGCTCCCCTCACTGGGGCCTCTGATCCTCAGGCATTCGAGGCTCAACTTCAAATGATTTGGCAATTTTAATTGAAAGGTGTTTTGGTCTTTTTTCATAAAGTACTAAACGGTAATAATGAAGAAAAGACTATAGGTTCAAGGACCATTCTATCTCTGTGAGGCCATTGAAAGACTAAAATCTTTCCCAGCAAGATCCATTTGCTCAGCTATTAATATACTTTATTATTTTTCCACTACGGCAGGCGTCTAGCATTCCTCTAGCTGGTATTTCTCTTAGGTGGAAAAAAGAAGTCATTATCATTTCGGGCATCAAAAATCCTGCTTTTCCCTCAGTTGAATATTTTTTTAAAAGAAAGCAAAAGCAGGCTTAACTGTATGAAAAAAATCTAAATGAAATATGTGAGTTAAATCAGGGGCCTGTTGTCACACTTACAAACCTTAATTAAAATCAGAAAGGACAAATTTATAAAATCCCCCTACCACCCAACCCTGAAGAACAGGGATACATAAAGTACTTAGAGTGAGTGGTCTTTGTTTAATTTTAAAGTTTCGTTTTTGATATAGAAGTGAACAGCACAAATCTTATTATAATGAGAACTTTTTAATATCTTCCTAGCCAAGATAGGCATGAAGGAACAATAAGTAATACACACACATACACGTGACAACCAACAGCTGTCTAATTGGACTTAATGACCACTCAACGGGAGGGAAATCGTACTAGTACTGGAAGCCTAGACAGCTTCCCAGAGACCATGGGCCTCTGAACAGAATCTGCTCCCGCCACTTTGCTAGACGAGCATAACTTCTTATGCATTCTAAAGCTTATCATTATAGCCACACAGAAGTATAGCTACCGCTCTTCAGCAAAGACGCCTGTGTTTCCAGCAAGTGAAGACCATCACAGAAAAGCACAACTGGTCACAATGCAGATATCAACAGCCACTGAGGAGCTCAATCTCAGTGGGTACATCTATACCCCAGCTCCTGCATCTGTGGTTCAGGGAACATTGAAAAAGACGGGTAGGGAAGATTGCAAGCTGGAATACCAGGAAGTCTGCTGTGAAATTGTCTCCTAGAAATAGCTGCACAAACAAGATGGGAACAATGGTAGTATCAATGGAATTGATAACACAGAAGGGGAGATTTTTGCAGGATACCACCCCTTGACAAAGAACTACAGGCCACTAATGACTTCTGGGTGAAGGAGAATTAGCCTCTCCCCTATTGGTTGTCCAATGCAGAGCAGTCACTCCAAAACCCATAAATACACAAGCAGCAAAAATGGACTTAGCAGGCTGTATTTCTGTGTAATTGTACGTATTTGACAATAATAAGTAAAAGAGGCTATCAGTGTGTGTGAGGAGACATGGGAGAGGCTAAAGGGAGGGTGTCTGGCAGGGACTGGAGCCAGGAAAAGGAGAAGGGAAAAGATGATTTGATTTATTTTGGTTTAAAAAAATTTAAAAATGAAAGAAAATCCTCATAGCGCACAGTACCTGAAATGGATTCTTACAGCTGTTCTCGCTCTTCTGGCATTCGAGTTCCCTAAAGCCAAAAAAATTGATACTGACTCCACATAGTCCAGAAGTTTGGAACAGTAGATCCTCAAGCTGAATAAATAAATTAATGATTTCCTCTCTTTTAAAGGCTTCTCCACCCTCTGTTTCTTCTCATATATCCAAGATGCTTTCAGTAATAGTAAGGTAGGTGGCGGTGGTGTTACTTCAGTTTAGAAATTATATATACATATACATATATATATATATATATATATATATATATATATATATATCCAGATATATGAGAGTTGATTTATGGTAGCTATCAATCTCTTCAAGTTCCCGTTGTGGGAAGAGTGCACAGGAGATGGTACGGTATCCTGATGAGACATGGGACCTCTCTAACTCAAAACTCTGAAGAAGATCACTGGAGGTCCCGGGCTGGAATGGGGTGAAAATAAGACAGTAAGGGAGACAGAGGAGAGTAGGGAGAAACTCTACCCACCATTTCCTTGTCCCCAGCTAAAGGCCTAAGTTTGTGTACTTGTTTTCTAAGACTTACTGTCATCTCAGAGATAGAGGTCTCTATATTCTTGTTGCTTTGGACACTCCTCAGAGCCCCACCCACAGACCACAACCCAGGGCAAACTATGGTTCACCACCGTCTGCCACTACCACCTCATTCCCAGCAAGTGAAGCAGAAACTCTCAAAGTCAGGCATACTCAGCTGGTAAAGTTCCAAACTGTCATGCTTAGGACTCAGTTGCCCTTTCCCTGACCCCCGGTGTCTGCATTTGCCCTTTGATTCTTGGCCTTGGTTAGGTCTTCAGCTGGTTCATGTGTCAGGGCATCCTGACCTAGCAGTCACCAGAGAACTCTGTCTGACCCATCTGGGAGCATCTTGGGGCAGTAGGCTTTAAACTGACTGCCTAGGAGCCAGAGAAGCCAAACTCACAAGCAAAGCTTCTGGTGCAAAGGAAGGGCATGATCCCACCTCTGACCCACCTCCCCTCCCCAGCACCCTGGAGAAGCTCAGCTTCAGTATACACCTTTGCCTGGCTCCCAAAGAAACCTCACTCTTGGGGTCAGGGAAAAGATGATTGTAGGCAGGGTATGAGGAGGCTGGGGATTGGAGAATCCAGGGAGGAATGAAACAAACTGGTGGGAAGGAGATAGAATTTTTTTTTTAAAGAAAAGAAGTCACAAAAAAAGAAAAGACGGAAAGAAAGACTGCGGCTTCCAGCATCAACCAGATGATTCTAATTCCGACTCCACTATCTCTGTCTCTATCATTTTGCATTGGCTTCCCAGAGCACAGTATCCAACGCCTTGCTTCCCTCCCCCACAGTTTACACCCTTCCTCTGCCAAGTTGCATCCCTCTGCCAGCACACCCAGCAAAAACTCTTTACCGGAAAGCTCCTTACAGGTCCAGACCTTGGGAGCTCTTACCAATAATAAGAACTGTTAGCAGGCAAAGACGCGTGCCCAATTAAAAGATGGCTTTCATTCCAAGAGGGATACTCTGGCAAAGTCCCAAGTGCTTCAAAAGTTCCTCCCCTCACTCTCCCACCCCAGCTTTGATGCTCTGATTATCCTATTGTCAGATCAATAGCCCATCTGCTCCTTGGTGTAGTCTAAGCCGTCCTGTGTTAAATTAAAACAGATAGGATCAATCCGTGGTTAATTTCTCCCAACCAAACAATTTATCTCTCTTTTGGATGCTCGTGGAGGGTGAATTATATAATCCTGACACACCATTAGGGCTCTCTGGCCAAAGAAAGCCAGCCACAATGCCTGCCTACTCTCTTTATTAGCAGCTCAACAGTGTGACAAAGGCAGAGATTTATCTTAGCGTTATTCAGAACCAGCTTGAACCTTGCAAAGTCTGCCAGAGCCTGCCAGAGAAAAAGAATCTGGAATATCATTGCATGTTAATTATCATGGAGGAGGAACTGGATCCAAATTTGATAAGCTGAACATAAGCTCCCATTTCTGAAGACTCAATTTCCCCAAATTTCACTGAAGAGCAATTCTTTTCTGTTGAAGGTAAAACCTAGGACATCTGGTATAAGAATGTCAAGGGAAAAAGGATTTAAGCCCAAACTGAAGATGAGGACTTATTTTAACAATAGGTGATTTTTACTGGTACTTGAATATGATAACACACATGCGTACGCATACACACAAACACATAGAATAAAAACAATAGGTGACCCCTGGAGATGGCATAACAAGTAAACAGCTAAGGTTAGTAACCACGAGGCACCTAGAGTGAGTATGTGGAGGCTGCAAAGCTGCTGCCCTCAAGACTGTTCCATACAAACCCATTAGCATAGACTTAGCTTCCCGAACCAGAAGGTATAGACATTTCTATGGCATGGTAACTCAAGGGCTAACTCCTGATACAACAAAGAACCTAGAAGTTTCTGCTTCTTGGTTTGGGCCAATGCCCGTAACATTTGTTTTTAACAACAGCTTAACATTGTTTCTGGTATGGATTGAGTCCAAAGGATCCGTGACTCATGAACTTATGTTCTTTTCTAATACTGTGTTTATTTACTTGGGGAGCAACACATACTGTTTTCACTATGTAGTACATATTATATCGAGACTCATGATCCTCCTGTCTCAGCCTCCCACGTGCTGAGATTTGAAGTATATCACATCAGGTCCAACCTAAACTACTCATATTCTTTTGCCCTGTCCTGGAACTCACACCGTAGACCAGGCTGGCCTCTGAGATCCTCTTACTCCTGCCTCCCATGTACTCATATTAAAGTGCACACTACCACCTGGCAGTCTTTTTTCCTAATTGAAAAATTAAAATGTTGTACAGTACATTCTTGTCATGCTTCCCCTCCCCCAACTCCTCCTTCAGCCTCCTAAGCCACCCAACTCCTTGTCCTTTCTTTTTTCTCTCACTCTCTCCTAAATTCATACTCTTAACTCATTCCTGAAAGGAAAGAGGAGGAGTGGAAGGCAATTTGGAAGCTTTAGCAAGAGGAAGACAGATCTGGTCCATCGTCCATGAGCTAAGCCTGGTGCACAGTGACTCTGTCCACTGGAAATCATCTCTGCTATAAGGTGAAAGTGATAATAACCAGCCAGTGTCTACTAGTGACTTGCAATATGTCTGAAACTATATGGGGACTTAAAATTCCCTATTTCATCACAGGAACGACACGGTTATCATAGCTGATGAAGGATAGATGATAGAAGAAACACGGTGGAAGGAAGGGATTGCTGGGAGGATCCATAAAGAAGGTAAACTATTTGCCCCAAATTTCAGAGTTGATATACTGGAGCCAAGATTCAAACCCAAGAAATGTAGCTTCAGAGTCAAAGCTCTTGGTCAATTCACTATATTGTAAGCCAGAAAGAGGGAAAGAGAAACAGAATCTTGATGAGAAAAAAATATACAAATGAGATGATTTGGAGCTTGTTCCTAGCTTGGTAGTTATCAGCCCGGAGAGCACAGCATCCCAGCATGCCAAACAAAGACTTCAAGACACTGGGCTGACAGATTCTCAGACATTATAACCAATACTGTGGTAGACAGTAGTAGTCTTTCCCTGCACAGAACCCTTCGCTCCTTATTCTTATCATGGCATCCTGGCTTCATGTAAATGAACCATCCTTCTATTATCTGTGTTATGGCCAAGGTATAGCCAATCACGGTGCTTCTTTCTGCTTAGTGTAGGGCAAGTGTACGAGAAAAGGATCCTTGGAAACAATTGGAATCTCTGGATTCATCTATGCTTCAATAAAATTTTGCTAGACTTTTCGATTTTGAAAAGTCTCGCTTTTCATTGAGAAAATAGGGGAGGGATTTTGTGACTTACAACAGCAAGAGTCGGACAAGTTATAAGTAAGTAATTCATAGGTGGGAGAGCTAAGAACACTTAACACCCATCTGTTATGATCCTGAAGATGAACAAAAGCGAGCTGGGAAACAACACAACTCATGAAACATCCCAAGGAATTGTGGCCTCATTCAATCCATCCTCTAGTACAAGAAAGCACTTCCTAACTGTCAGTAATGGTAAAAATATACTTACATGATCTACTCTGGAAAAAAGTTTAGCAGTAAAAGTGACAGCAACTTTGCTGTGGGTAGGAAGGAAAGGAGGGTGGCAGAGAAGGATGTCATGGGTTAGGGTCAGAAAGCAACTGGATGCCAAAGCCCGAGGAACACAACTACTCAAAGATGCCTTCTTGGGATGCAGTTCAGTCCTAATAAGTTAGGTCACCAGGGAAACACACCCACACTAGTTTTTTTTTTAAAGGGAGACATTCGGTGTGGCTTAAAATTAGTTTACAAGGTTCCAGAACTGAATATTGTGGGTCTTACCTATGATCCCTCCATTTAGGAGGCAGAAACAGGAGGACTATGAATGTAGGTCCCGCTTAGAAAATATAACAAGGCCCTGTGGCAATAAAAAATAAAAAAAAATACTTAAGCAAATACATAGGGATGATCAGATAATACAAAGAATATGACAGACAAAAACATCTATTCTGGGGCTGGACAAAGGTAAAAATTTGGGATTGTTGGAGTGAGTATCATTGAAGAGTGACTCCAAAAAGAGAGACCTAGACCTTGTGAGAAAGGGAAGTTGTTAAGCTTCAGAATCCTAGAGGAAGGGACCCTTCAGAACTGAACTCCACTCCTCTGAGGAAGCATGTTTCCTCTGGTAATAAAAATAGAAACCTGGAAAGAGCTAGAAACTAGAATTTCCTAGGGGTACTATAAAGGGCTATCAGTAAGTGTCACTGAGAGGCACAAGACTATGTGGAAGGAAAGGGATACCTGACTCTGTGCTTTTGCCCTCTGGTTGCTCCCTTGGCCCTTGTGAGCAGAAACTGACAGGAAGTCACTAGCAAAGAAGTGGGGTGAAGGCTATAAAGCTGAACCCCACAGCACTGCCAAGCAGAATATCAACCTGTGGCTTTGGAGCTGAGAAGCAAAAGTTTCAAAATCAGAGTACACCTTCCCATCTGATATAGCCTGCAAGCGAGGTCATCTAATTGTTCTTAAAGCCATCACATGGGATAAAATAATAGTACTGTTGACAGCTCACATTTATTGAATCCGTGATCTCTGCACAGTACGGTCTACCAGTTCTCACAGCACCAAAGGCAGATAGCATCATTATCTTAGCTTTTGTAGATGAGAAAACTGAGATCAGAATCTCTTCACTATAACACAGGCTTCAGCCCCTTTGGGCTTTGTCCTTTATATGCAATTATTAAATACAACTTATCTAATTTGCCTCTTTTAATACTTCCCAAGGTCTCATTCACTGTGAATATGATTCTCCCTCTTCCATGCTACTCCTATTACATTTGTAGATCACTGTGCCTGTCACACTACCTTTAGTTAGACTGCCTACACAGTCTTTGATTAAAAAATCAAGATCCTTCAGGCTCCTTCCTGAGAGCCTGTATTTGTGTGCACACAAACTCTTTTAGTAATACTCTTCAAGTTTTTATTTCATGAAACCTTCTTTGTCTCCATTGTTATTCAGTATATATTAGGTGGTCTTAAGTAGGTATCAGTTGGATCAATGAAGATGCATATTTGAGCTTGAAGATGTTAAAGAACCACTCAAATCTCTTCTTTGGTCTATAAACAAAGCCAGTGACCCTGGGTTCTTTGTCTATCTGGAATCTCTCAGATAAACCAAAGCATGCACCTAGTCATTCCAATCCTATGACAAGCCTCAAATCAGCTTTACCCAAAACCCTGAAGGAAACATCCTTTAACTCTATCATTTCTTTCCTAGGCATATCACAAAGCATTCTATCACTAAGATAAGAACTAGAGGTATGAGGGGCTTAAGTGACCAATGTCAGGTTTACCAATGTTGTAAGCATGGGCTTCCACATATAGCATACATAAATACAAAGACAATCTCAGCATGAGATGCCTAGAGTTCGGGTATCTTGAGATGCCTAGAGGTTGGGTATTCCCAATAATTTGTGCAATGGGTGCATGTCTAGTACACATGGTAAGTTGACCTCATGATGAGCCATAAAATGACCATAGGAAAAAAAGACCAATAGGTCACAACCCACAGCCAATTCATTCAAGGTCACAGAGACCAATGCATCATTTAGACAAGCCTTTTGACCTCTGTGCATCTCATTTTGACCGCTTCCAGGACAATCCCCTATTATTGATGATCGTTATGGAAATAAGCCTAGATAATCTTGTAGTGAAAATTAGAAACCTGAGTTTTTGGCCTGCATCCAAACCTGCCCCTTGACTTGAGACAACCAATGTTAGGTCTGAACTTTTCCACAAAAATAAAGTCTTTGGGCCAATTCTAATCATGTGTATTTCATCAAGTCATTCACCACAGGAGATGTAAATACAAATGTGAATGTTTCCATCCCTTAAAAACACCACATACACACACACACACACACACACACACACACACACATCACCTTACATCACTACCTTGACAGCAGCTATGTACAGAGAACTGAGGGCAGGATTGTGGAGACTCAGACTGGAGGAACTTTTACTAAAAGTGAGAAGTCTGGTCTTCAAAAGCTGTAGGAAGCCTTGAGGAACACCACAGAAAATAAAGAGCTTCAAAGAAACTTCCAGAGGCATATCCTGTGAATCTCTTCTCTTACTTCATGTCTAGGCCTATCATGGTCTGTCGTTTACCAATCCCCCTACCAAAAAAATAGATACACATAGGGAAATAAATATACAACACTCAGCTAGTAATTAACTTTTCCCAGTGCATTTTAATCCATGTTTGAATTCAATTCCAAATATTCTACAAAAACCTAAGTTAGGTGATGATATAGTCTTTGTAGACTAATGAACAAAAACAGAGTCAAGTCGATCTAGTCATTAGATCAACCACCCTGTTTTGCAATGAGGATAGAGCTGCCTGTAAGAACACTTGGTAACCCTCATGGCCCACACAGTACACAGAAATAACTCAATTTAATATATTCCCAGCACTCCATTTTTTAAGTCAAAGTCACTCATATATTTACTCTTTCAACAAAACATTGAGTGTCTCTTACATGCCAAGGGCTGTTCTAGATGTGGAAATATTGTGTAGGAATAAGAGACTATCTCCCATGCCCATGGACTTTATGTCTTCACATTAGAGTACAATATCCACAGAAAACCCTGCATCTCAGTAGAAAGATCATCCTTTCTGTGGTGTGACATTTCCTTGAAAGGCATGAATAAATGTATATTCTCTCCACATATGTATTCAACTCTAACTTGGTGAGCCAATTAATGTTTTAGCATTGCTTACAGGAGCGTGGTTGAGGAGTTCTTTAGAGGAGCACTGAAAACCCAAAGGCTGCTTCATCAACAAGATGAACAAGTGGCAGCTGTGACAACCCACAATGCTGCATCTGCGGCATCACTGCCCACTGTGTATAGAGCTTCACCAGAGAATCTCCTGTCCTCTAGGAATTGTTACCTGATTGTATAATCATTGGGAGAAGCCTTGCGAATCTTATACTTTTCGAGTTTCCTGAATCTAGGGAGTTTTATGAGTTTTCTAAGCTTTGTGTGTCGTATTAGCTTCTTGAGTTTTAGGAACGTTATTCCTTTCTTCAATAGATAATTTCTTTGATGATCCCAAAGTTCCATGCTCAGGTCCCTTCTGGTGCTGTGCTTCATACTTTGGACATCCCTTCCCATGTCTCATTTTCGTTAGGTCTGCTACATGTAGTCTCTCCAAATTGGGATTCCCCTAACTGGGACATAATAGCAATATAAATTTTCACCACACCCCTGTGCCTAGCATAATATCTCCTACATAACACATTCCTTGCCTGGTTTACCTATTGATTTTATTTTCATTCTGCCAGCTGTGCTCAGACTGACCTACTTTTCCTATCACTTTATGTGCCCTCATAATCAGGAACTTCACCATGAAATAGAAAGAAATGATAATTTTACAATAGTACAAGCACATAAGCTTCACAGTTTATATGTACAATTCACATGTCTTATTTTACTCTGTCTTCTTGGAGCATATAAAAGACAATTGCACAATGGGAAAGATATAAGTCTCAGTGGGGACAAGATGTTTACTATCCTTCAATTAAAGTGAGGAGAGGGAGAGAAAGAGAGAGAGAATGGCTACAGCACATGAGAGTCACCCCCACTCCCTCCAATTGACTGTTATAGTATCTTATCTGCCTACATAGAAACAGCTTTATGTGCTGTCCTTTCTCAGAGAGTAAGAGCCAAACTACCTTAACAACTAGGCATGGAAGAAATAGAGATAAGGCAAAGGTGACTAATTATCAAGTCAAAGATTTCTCAAGAGAGAAATACAGGAGACTAAAGGTTTGTGTAGAACTCATGCCGGGTTCACATCCCTCTTGGAAGAAGGAAAGATGTTATGAATGAGTGAGGGTTGACTAGCCTGACATACGGGATATCCAAATACTCTCATGGTCCAAATGGAATCAATCTACATAATATTGAATGTAATAATCACATAGAATTCTAGATAAATTCTTGCTTACATCACTGATGTATGTATGTATGTATATGTATGCATATATGTATGTGTGTGTGTGTGTGTGTGTATATATTCCTTGTTTTAGATAATTCTAATTAGGCTAATGTATTAGTCATCTTTCCATTTGCTATGATAACTTCTGAAATAAATTATTTAAAAGGAGATATCTTTACTTGAGCTCCTGGTTTCAATTGTTTTACTGTACCTGGATGGTTCTATTGGTTTGAAGAATATATGGACACAGAATATCATGTCAGGAGCTCTTGGCAGAGGATGCTTGGTGACATTTTGTTTGGCTGTAACAAATAAAGGTTGCCTGGAGATCAGAGTGTGAAGCTAGCCATGCTAGTTATTCAAAGAGGTCAAGTAGTGGTGTTACACACCTTTATTCTTAACACTCTGGAGACAGAGACAGACTGATCTCTGTGAGTTTAAGGCCACCCTGGGCTATATGAGATTGAATCGGTCTAAACTAGAAATAGAACCAAGTGGTGGTGGCTCACACCTTTAATCTGAGCACTAGGGAGGTGAAGACAGGAAGTGGATATGTCTAGGTGGAGAGAGGACTATAAGGTGGGAAGAGATAGGAGCTCAGGATTCGGACTGAGGTTTCATAGAGATGGCATACAGTCTGTAGATTCATAGGTACAGGATACCTTTGGTCTGAGGATTCAGTACAGGTAAGAACTAGCGACTGGCTGCTCTGCTTCTCTGATCTTTCAGAATTTACCCTGATATCTGACTGCAGGGTTTTATTATTAAGAACAATTAGCATTCACAATACAGATGTGACTCAACATCTAGAGGCAAAAAGCAAAGGAAGAAGGCAAGAACCTGGGACCCCAAAACAGACTTCCAAAATGTATTCCCAGTAACTTAAAATCCTTCAACATCCTAGTAGCATAATAACATGGAGACCAAGACTTTAACACATCAATCTTTCAGGGAAACTGCAGATCCAGTGCATAGCAACTGACAAAGAAGTATGTAATCTTAACAACAGCCCGTGGATTCTGTAACAAAGAATCAGAGAGCAGTGGAGAGATAGAAGGGCAAAATGCTTAAGGTACATATTGAGTCATCAATGGTCTTACCCAGCTGTGGACCTTACATGCTGTATAATACCACCCTGCAAGGAAAAATATACCCACTGGTGATACATTCATCATATTATAGTGGTAACCAACTATGTTCTGACAGGATGTATCCTGCTCCAGAGAAAGTAGTTCAGGTGTGGTGCCATGGACCTAGTCAAAGACTCATGGTTGGGAGTTCATAGCCTATAGGGGTAAGCCTACTGCTTCTGTTTTGCTAACTGGGCACATTTGTCAAGCTTCCTCACAAATATTACTGTTTATACCCACAAACTAGTCTTTCTTGGGGCTTTCTCAGAAAAGTTACTTGTTGCAGTGAACAGTGGTCAATGCCTAGACTTAGGTCATGAGTGGTCAAGGTGCTGAGAATAAGTAACTATGCAGTGTTCAACCATCAACAGGACATTCATATCATCCACCTCCCAAGGCTTGGTGAACATCTTGGAAGAAAGATCAGTAAATGTTAAAACTGTACAATGAGGAGAAGAAGGTCCAATGAGATGAGGTATAACATGGCTATTGTTCTCATGAACACAAAACAGCTTTGTTTGCCTGGAAAAAGCCTGTCATAGACAGGCCATCAACATTCATATATAGATGGGAGAGAGGCTCATGGATCCTGCCCCTCCTTTCTGGGGTCTTGTCTTTACTGGTAGAGCCACATAATAACATGTGTTACTAGTGTTCAGGTTGATAGATTCACATCCATATTCACATGGGTGGCCCAGGTTAAACTTAGTGGCTCAAAAAAAAAAAAAAAACCAACAAAAAAAGCAAAAAGAAATTATATTAAAAAAAGGTTTTGTGCAAAGACTGGAGGAGTAAGGAAGGGATAAGAGAGTACATGGTATAGGGGAAGTATTAAAAGAATGTGTTGTATGATCATATGAAATTGCCAAAGAATAAATTAATAAAAAAATACATACATGAAAATAAAAATAAAGTGAAAATGTTAGCATCTCTTGCGTACATAAATGCAGTCTATAAACAACAAAGCCAGCAAACAGAGAGAACAGTCAAAATTTCCAGCTTACCTTACTCTCTCTCATCGTCCCAGGGCAATCCACATTACCTCGTGCGTTCAGTAAGCATTTCCCAAGACATGGCTTTATGAAACGTAGAGCTTGGGGAGCTTGAGAGGAAACACAAAGCCACAGCTGCCCCTACCTGCTTGACAAGTTAACACAGGCAGGATCTAATCCTGTCCCTCCCTAATGATTAAACTCCCCAGGCAGGGACATTCACAGTCAGCGAAAGATTGATATGATACATCCAAAAAATAAAAAAGGCTTCAATTGGCTGTCAGAACTTTAATTAAAACACTTATAGATCAACTTCAGAGCAGCAAATTGTCTGTGCCACTATTGCTACAGCAAGATGGATGGTTGCTGAGAAAACAGACAAGAACTCTCCCTTGGACTAATGTGTAATTTCATAGCCATTGATTTTTTTTTTCTTTAAAATTTCTTCTCTGACTCTTAGAACTTGTTCTGGGTGACCTGGAAGCAATGTTACCTTTTTTTCTTTTGCAAAAGGAGAAAAACATTTCCTAAGCCCATTCGTATTTTATCTTCATTGCCGTGAACCAAGATGAAGCTTAAGTTGTGTAGTAAGAATATTGAGAGTCTCAGAAAGTAGCTACTGCAGGCAATAAATGAGGAGTGAGTTGAGTACGGAGAAGCGGAACACACAATGAGACGGAAAGGTCAAAAGATAGGAATGAATAAAAAAATGAGCAAGAGATGGGAAATAAAACTTACCTTCATATGATTATCAGTAGAATCTGAAAATAGACTAAATGACAATTTTAGATAAAAATTACAGATTTACAGGGGGGATTATGTTTAATCATTTATTTGATTCACTGAGAAAAATCTTATTTAATAATTCTGATATGTTAGCCATTAAGTTCCCATTATAAACCTGAAGATAGATGCAGTGGACCGCCACTACAAGGAAACAGTGTCTTTTAGCAATAGCAGAGCAGCTGCACATAGAAATTTATAACAGTTCAAACAGCAGACACATGCAAGTCTAAGCCAGACCAAATCCTAGCATAGAGATGGAGTTGGGAATGAGCTCAGGACTACTGGCAATTCTTAACTGCCAGGAAACAAAGGGTCAGTTTTCACTAAGAGTAGAGCCACAGACAAGTCAACCTCACTCCAGCAGAACAGATTTGTGCAGCACAGATTGGTTTTGATGGAGGTAAAAAGGGACACAAATATTCTTGGATGTGTTGTGTTCTGCTGGAGTCTGATTCACTTGTCAGTGGGGGTGACCACCCTGACTGTCATCCATAACTGATGGAAACATATACAGAGATCCACACCTGAGCACCAGGCTGAGTCAGGTGAAGAGAGGGAGGAGGGATTATATGAACAAGGGGGAGGAGGGGCAAGATCATGACAGGAAATCCCCAGAGACAGCTGAACCAAGCTCATGGGAACTCACAAATTCAAGACTGATAGTTTGGGGAGCCTAAATGGGACCAAACTGGGCTCTCTGCAAGTGAGCAAGAGTTGTGTACCTTGGTCTGTTTGAAGGAACCCTGGCAGTGGGACCAGAATCCATCCTTGATACACGAGCTGGCTTTTTGGACCCCATACCCTATGGTGGGATGCCTTTCTCAGCTTTGATGCAGAGACAGGGGCTTGGTCCTGCCTGTTAGGCTTTGTTGACTCCCCATGGGAGGCCTTACCCTTTCAGAGGAGAGGATGGGGTGGGAGGAATTAGGGGAAAGGTAAGAAGAGGAGGGAGGGGGCTGAGGTTGGTTCGTAAAGTGAATAAAAGATTTAAAATTAAAAACATATTGTATGCATTTCTCAAAGGAATAACAAAGAGATAAAAATAAATAAACTTGGAGACAAATTTTCTCCACACACTTATATTCTGTGTATGACTTCTTCATCACTGTGGAATGTACCTAAACTGACTCAGTTTCAGAGGTTAGAGTCCACATTGGCTCCATTGGCTATGGTGAGGCAGAAAATCATGGTGGCAGAAGCATGCATCAGGGGCCACTCACTGCATGACAGTAAAGAAGCAGAGAAAAAAAGAAGGGAGAGATGAGACAGAGCCCTCTAGGGCTAGCCCACGGCGAGGTTCCATAGCCTAAAGTTTTCAGAAGCCCTGAAAACTGTGTCACCAATCGGCAACCAACCTCTTAATACATGAGACTTGCAAGAGGATACCTAATAGCCAAAGCCTAACATTCATAGTACAGAAAAATATATAAGAATTTTTCAGGTTCTGTAAGCAAATATACAGCTCTCTAGTTGGCTGTATCTACATCTTTGTCTGCCTATAGACAAAGATGCATAGACATAGTTGCAAATAAATATACTTGTCATAAGTAGCGTACACAGAAGCTTTGGATTCAAGGTAGACTAAGAGAGAATCTTTCTTTGCTCTTGTTCATGGGCACTTAAAAACAGTTTCTCATCACTGTGTCTAGATGACTTATCCTGCTGTAGCCAAAATAATAATACCATATTTCAAAGTACATGAGACACGTCATTTTTGATGCTATCCAATTCAAAAATTATGAGGTACTAAGAAACAGACAAAATCGAGCACTATGTCACTATAGAACTGACAAAATGAGGGGAACAAAATTGAAGACAGACACTGATAATCTTTGCCAATTTCTAAACATCAAATGTGTTTCAAATGCTTCTCATCAAAAGTGTTTTGTGTGCAACATAGGAGCATCATAGACATCATCTCTATTGGGTGACATTATGATCTCTGTTTTATGAACAAGTAAAGTGAGGCACATACTAATAACCTATAAATATATAACTATATCAAAGCTGGAGTGGGCAAAATAATGCCCTTTGTCCCAAAGATTCCCTTGTCCTCATACTCAGAACATAGAGATCTGTTTGGTTAAATGACATAGGGAATTAGGATTTCAAATGGACAAATTTTAATTAGCTGCCTTTAAGATAAGATTTGACCTGGAGAGATGATTTTGTGTGTAAAGTGCTTGGGGCACTGGCATAAGGACCTGCGTTCAGATCCCCAGAACACACATAAAAACAAGGCATGAGGAATGCTGGGAAGTAAGACCAGTGGATCCTGGGATCTTGCTAGCCAATCAGACAGGAGAGCCTCTACCTCAAGAAATAAGGTAGAGAAGCAACATATATTTCTGTCACATGTGTTTGCTCTTAAGTACTCTGATAGTTTTATTTAAATATGAATTGATTTGCACTGAATTTAAAGTAGATATTAAACAATAGGATACATTTTATAATACATAAAATTTCATATTTGTTACCGTGTAATAGATATTGTTGGATGAATTTTAAGATATTGGTCCTCAAAAGGAATTCACCTGACGACCACAATGTTCCAAAGAACAAGTGGCTTAGAACTTGTAATGCAGAGAATGTTTATAAAGGAGGCAGTTGGGAAGACAGAAGTTTGAAGGTGTGAGCCTGGAGGCATTTATATTTAGACAGAAGTCTATATGGCCAGGATTATTAGCTCTTTTCAAATTTCTGTATAAAATTTTGGTATAAAGATAATACACACTATTTTCTTGCTGAGCCCAGACTGAGACAATGTGAGCTCTTCTCTGTTGCTGTTACTTAGAATTCCTAAAGAGCCACTAGCAAGTTCTCCCACTTCAACACCTGTGAGCCCAAGTGGAAATTAGGCTTTCCAGGGTTCCATCCAGTGCCTGTGACCACCTAGCAAAATTAGCCTTAGATTTAGATAATGGATTTAATGACAGTGACCATGCTTCATAATTACATGGTGGTTTAGCATTCCCTGCCCAGTATTAGTATCTGAAGTGAGGCCTTCTAAAGACTTAAAACAGGAGTCCAAACGTCAAAGGCCCTCATAGGCTAAACAGCTGTTATGAGCAAGTGAGGATGACATCACTTGCTTGTGATTTTCCTGGTAGATTGCAGTGTAACTGGGAATATCCAAGTCCTTGCTACACTGCCCATCCACCATGATTTTGCAGACACTGATTCTCCATGCAGGGTTATTGCAATGATGACCACTGTTTCTAGAGTTCTAGGTTTCTACCAAAATCGAAATTCCAGAATTTTGTGTCACATATCCTGCTTCTTATGTGCTATGGTCCAGATTCAGCCAGGCTGACCCCAAAATTACCAACTTAACAATGAATATGTAGAGAAAGAATTTCTCGCACTGGAAGCAGATGACCCCAAGGGTGGCCTCCCCCATATTCATGAGCACACCATGTGAACATCATTTGACAAAATTCTTCCTTTTTGCATGCATGGTTCTCTCTGCCAGTATTTAAGAGTTTCATCTACAGATGAAAAGCTGAGGTTTAGCTTTCCTCAAAGCTGAACTCAGTGTCAACACTAAACTCAGCCTCACACATTGAAGAAGAGTTGAGCCCGACTGTAGTTCAGGTCCCAGCTGGTCTCATATTGTAGTGATGAGCTACGGGCAGCTTCCAGCCGCCCTGCTCTCAGCCTCCTGGCTAGCTTATGCCCCAAAATAATGAAACTGTATTCTTTTAAACACTGCCTGACCCATTATTTTCAGCCTCTTACTCACATCTTGATTAACCCATATCTAATAATCTGTGTAGCACCACGAAGTGGTGCCTTACCGTTTAGTTTCTAGCATATGTCCATCTTGGGCTGGAGCTTCATTGCGTCTGGCTTCACTCTGAGGAGAGGCACGGCGGTCTGTCTAACTTAGGAGAGGTGTAGCATCTGACTGATCCTTCTACCTCACTTCCTCTTCCTGTTCTGTCTACTCCACCCACCTAAGGGGCGGTCTATCAAATGGGCCAGGCAGTTTCTTTATTAGCCAATGAAATCAACTCAAACAGAAGACTCTCCCACATCATTTCCCCTTTTTCTGTTTAAACAATAAAAAGAAGGCTTTAACTTTAACATAGTAAAATTACATATAACAAAACAGTTATCAAGTAAGAATTACAGGTACAATATTTATATCTACTTTATCTTTTATCATAACAAAGGAAAACAACTATAACTATCTATCTATTCTTCAACTCCATCAGAGACTCCAGAAGGACACAATATTACCTAGGTGAACAAGAAGTAAGCTACTTCCAAAACTCTAGAAATGACAGAGACATCTCACTGCCTGGACAGTCACCCAAAGTTCTTTTGTACTGTTGGGGCATCCATCTTCAGCCTACAGGCCCATAGTTTCCAGCAGATATTTCCATGATCAGGAAATTTCAAAGGTAGTTCAGTCACTATCTGCTGTGTCCTTCAGAATGTCTCGCAGACTCTTTCTTGAATTAGGAACCCCAAAGAATCATCTCACATTTAGGCAAGTTCAGCAGTCCTCTCTCGTTGGGTTCTTTGTGTCCAGTTTCTGCCAACAGTCCAGGCAAGAGCAGTTTCTTGCCCAAGTGGCTATCAAACTCCATAAGGATCCTCTTCGATGCCCATCTTCCTCTTGAAGTAGATTGGTGCTGCCAGGAGCTGATGTGTCTCATTGTCATGAAAAGCCTTAAGTTATTAAAACATCTAAAATGCGATATTCTGTAGTCTTTGAAAGATATGAAGAATGCCTATGTAACTTAAATAAATCTCTATATAGCTAGAAAATCTAACTAACATAACTACAAGTTTTACTAATATTGATAACTATCCATTAACAACCTATATACATTACATTTTTAAATGAACTACACAATCACAATACATTAATCAGTATCAGAAATACATATACATATAACAAAATTGACCTTAAATTTAAATCACTAAAGCCAAATCCATATCAATGCAAATTACTCATCTCCATATTATATCCCCCTTTAAATGTAAAAGAACATTTATAAACAATATTTGGGAAAATGGGCGCAGTTATTTCTCTCCAAACTGCTTCCTGCTGAATGGGGACGCTGTTAATTAGGTCTTTCATGGTGTAACCTGTGTGCCAGGTTCATCTCAGTCATCAGTTGGGTGAAGTAATTTTCTGAAGGTGTTCACAGCAACCTTTCAGGAGGCC
The DNA here is from genome assembly GCF_903992535.2 of Arvicola amphibius. NCBI lineage: Eukaryota > Metazoa > Chordata > Mammalia > Rodentia > Cricetidae > Arvicola > Arvicola amphibius. Next base: position 24,057,396 of record NC_052055.2, read on the forward strand.
GTGGTCTATCATACCATATTGGGATAGAAGCAATCCACACGGTCTCATTTTCTGTAAAAACAAAAGAAACTCCTTTCCAAAACATCATATCCTTAGATCTAAATTCTGAAGTCAAGGTATTTTCAAAATATCTATTTTGGATTAGTTCAGCAGCATTTGTAAACAAATATCTTTTAGCAGCTATTGCTTCTTCCTCAGCATTCAAACAATTCAAAGAGAGTATAATAGTATACAGTATCAAGATTCTCCGTATATTTTCCATCTTTGTATGGCTTTATTTTAACCTCTATTTCGTTTATTTTTACATTTATTTTTTTATTTTTTGATAAGTTCTTTGTATATCTTTGTCCTGGAATAACTCTGCAGACCAGGCTGTCCTTGAACTCTCAGAGATCCGTCAGCCTCTGCCTTCCAAGTTCTGGGATTAAAGGTGTGTACTACCACACCTTGAACTCACAGAGATCTGTCTGTCTCTGCCTCCCAGGCATTCGGATTAAAGGTGTGTGCTACCACACCTTGAAGTAACAGAGGTCAATCTACCTTGCCTCCCAAGTGTTGGGATTAAAGGTGTGTACCACCATAACAAACTACTTCCTTTTTTCTTTTTCTTTTTTACTTTTAAGAACTTTAACTAGCCTGCATATACTTTTAATACATTGTAAACCATTTAGACATTTTCTTCAACTTTGAATCTTTCTTTTACTGTATATCTCTCTTTTTGTGACCACATAAGTCTTTAATTTACCCACCAAAATCGGTAGAACTAAAGCCGTAACTTTGGCGGCTGGATCCAGCCCATGCCTTAGCTTTCTAGCCTCGTGGTGGAGGTACCGGCGGTAGCCATGTTTATCGCCACAACTCTATGGCATTTCAAGGTCCCTGCCAGCAAGCAAGCTGCAACAGTGTCAAACAACAGTCAGGACTGCCTGCTTGAAAGAGTCAGAGTTTGTCCTGACAGTACAGACCAGAACACCAGCATTTTAAAACAGCACAACTTTTTTCCTGCTATGGCTGAAAACAAACAAGCATGCAGTCAGCTTTTATCAATGCCATTTAAGTGTTTCGTAGCAGGACCTCTTAAAAGAGCTGCAAGATTTTGCAGCTAAAGCTGAGTCAGGAAGCCTCTCTTAGATGAGAGTGCTTTCTTACCTCTAGCAAGCAAAGCCAAACCTGAGAAATAGCTGCTACCAAGAAAACATGCTTTACTCTATTCTTTCCCAAGCTTTCTCAGGCTTTCTGTGGATTCAATTATCCACGTGGGCGCCATTCTGTAGTGATGAGCTACGGGCAGCTTCCAGCCGCCCTGCTCTCAGCCTCCTGGCTAGCTTATGCCCCAAAATAATTACACGGAAACTGTATTCTTTTAAACACTGCCTGACCCATTATTTTCAGCCTCTTACTCACATCTTGATTAACCCATATCTAATAATCTGTGTAGCACCACGAAGTGGTGCCTTACCGTTTAGTTTCTAGCATATGTCCATCTTGGGCTGGAGCTTCATTGCGTCTGGCTTCACTCTGAGGAGAGGCACGGCGGTCTGTCTAACTTAGGAGAGGTGTAGCATCTGACTGATCCTTCTACCTCACTTCCTCTTCCTGTTCTGTCTACTCCACCCACCTAAGGGGCGGTCTATCAAATGGGCCAGGCAGTTTCTTTATTAGCCAATGAAATCAACTCAAACAGAAGACTCTCCCACATCATCATATGACAGTGATCTGTCTCTCTTTGTTCCCCACTTCCTGAAATGTTCCTAAACAGTCAGTTAAGAACCAGTGCTGTAATAGAACCAACCCCATTGGCAGATGTGTAGGTGAGCCAGCCCTGAAGTTGTGAGCATGGAAGAACTGTCTCCATGACTCATCTGTCATGTGGTGGCATGGGCAAGGGAGAGATGGTCCTGAGATCATAAGGGCAGAAAGATTGCCTCTGTCCCCCACCAACTGCAACACATGGGAGAGCAGGCCCTGCAGCTTATATGGGCAGCACAGTAGAGCTAATTCCATTGGTCAAGGTGTGGGTGAGCCAACCCTGATGTTGTGAGCATGGGAGAGCTCTCCCGGTTACCATCTGTCATGTGGCAGCATAGGTAGGGAAGAGATACCTTCCTCACCCCTATAAATGCCTGAGGCATGTGAGAGAGATGGCCCTGAGGTCTTAAGAGTGGGAGAGCTGGCCCTGCCACTGGTCAGCTCTGGTAGTCTGGAGAGTGGTCCCTGCACTACACCTGGTAACAAAGTCAAGTTGGCCCTGAAGGACAGATGTGGGAGGTCTGACCCTGAGGACATGAAAGCAGGGGAACCCGTCCCATCCTTTGTTCATCGCTACAAGGGGTGAACTCGCCAGGGCAATTCAGAAGATCGCACCCTGGCTATAAAAACAAGGGTCAGCTGGTGGGTTAACCAACCCCGCAACTACCCAGGCCCAGAACTAGGATTATATGTTGGCCCACCCCAACATCTACTCCATCTGTGATCTGCTGGAACATGTGAAGGAACCAGTCCTGCAGACTCAAAGCTCCAGGATTTCCACAACACAGGGCAACATCAAGATAACCAAGAGGAATTCCACTGAGGGTTCAGCATCAGTAACGTAGCAGAAACCAGAGGCCTCAAGCCAGACCAATGACTCTGCAATGAACACTGGCAAGTAAAGATACATGGACAAAGGGGTTTACTGCATGACTCGCTGTGTCTCACTACAGTTTTCATGACAAGGCTGATTTTTTTCTTCTCTCTTTTTTCTCTTACATTTTATTTTATTTTATTTTGTGGGGGAGGCTGCAAGGGCAGAGAGTAGATGAGAAGGGACTGGGAAATGAATGGGATGGAGATGCATGATGTGAAACACACACACACAAGAAAAAAGGAGGGAAAAAGAAAGGACCAGTGCTGGCTTGGTCTGGAGGTCTCTAACTTCTAACTTTCTCACTGAGATATATTTCACAGGCTTCAAACAGAAGTTTAGTGGCGTAGAGTGTAGGCACCTGCTCCAACTGCTCTTCTTGCCTATTGAATTTGATACTCTAATCAATTGGTTTCATGCTCTTCCAATGCCCAGATCTATATACTCTGGTGTGCCCTGTAGAGTATCACAGAAGAACTTTGATTCTTCCCTTTACCCAAAGATTTTTTAATAGGTTGGTTGCAGTAAGCTGAGGGCCCCCTCCTTCTCCTCACTCATGGAAACATCATCATGACTTGCTGGTTCTTCTGGAAATAGCCACTTGCCATAGTGATAAATCTTGGGCTTGCTCTATAACCTCTGATGCGTTTTGCATTTTCCCACCAAATTCCACTGTCCAAATTTGGACTCCCAGCTTGACCACAGGCAGATACGATTTCAGTTTGTGGGATTTTCCCAGCTTTTCTCTGCATTATGGCTGCAAAGCCTGTACCACCAGCTGAGTATGAGCCAGCCCTCCAAAAAAGGCAATTGTGCTCTGTGATAGAATCACTCCTCGCTCTGCTTGGACTCTGCTGCCAGCTCTGCTCCTCCAGCAGCCTTTTCAGGATTCTGGAGCTGCTTCCAGCCCTCTCTGCCCACTCACCGGTTAATGATGTAGGCCCCTGGAGCAGCTCTCAATCCTTTAAAAGCCCCCAGGAACAAAGGGAAGGAAACGAGGCATTCCCTTCTTCCCGAGTTCCCTGAGACTCGGATTTTATTTTCAACATCACCTAGACTCTGTCTCTCTCCCATTCATTTACTCCGTAGTCATTTTCAAATTACCTATCGTATCTCAGACATTTATTTTAGAAATTGGAGAAAGGTTTATTTAAAGACAGGTGGCTTCTACAAGAACACTTCAAACATCAGGGAAATGGATAAAGGGACAACATGGATCATCCACAGCCCCCTTATCCACAATCCTGAAGTTCAGTTAGCAGTTTTCAAACCATGGAAACCTTGCATGATATCATGATATATGCATATGTGTATTATGCATATGTATATGATGTATATGATGTGTTTTTATATGTACATATGTTACAAAACTCCAAAGTCAAGATTAACTTGGAAATGTACACAAGTAACCCCATACCAACTCAGATAATTTTGAGTCAAAATTCATTCTGGCAGTAAACATTCAGTCCCAGATTCTTCTAAATTTGGGATAGTAGACTTGGGACTGTAGAATTCTCTTATTTTCATTTATTGTCTCCTGTCTCCCAACCGACACTGCACAGCCCCCTTGACCTTTCAAAATGCCCTTCAAAGTGAACTCTTACTCTGATTATCACTGGACACCTTAGAGTGCACTTTCTTGTCCTACACATGCCACTCTAAGTGAGCATTACACTGCTCTTGCAGGGTCCTCTTCTGTTTTAAGGAAAGGAGCTAAAGCTCACAGAAATGAAAACTGAGTGGGTGGAGAAGCCTGTATCAAGGTAGACAGCATATACCTGCTTAAAAAGACACAGCTGCGAATGTATTTTAGGCAAGTGATATTGTGTGGGAACATGAGCCAAACATGTCTGGTCTTCTGACTTTTCAAGAGAAACCAGAAATCCAGATATCCATGGGAAAATTCCAGTGTTTTAATGTTGAGCGATAATTCCATGTATTTAAAGTCTTTGTACAGGGGCACACACACACACACACACACATACACCACCAACAACAACAACAACACCACCACACCACACCACACCACACCGTGTATGGAATGTATTTATTCTTCAGGCCTCCAGTTTGGAATATGAACTTAATGGAAGAGAAGGGGTGTTTTCAGGGCAATGTCAAAACTGCTTTCTAGCAGAGATGGGCAAGCGGGGAGATGTGCTATCAGCATTACAGAGATGAGCATTTAGAGGCAATTTCTAGGAGCAAACTCTGAAGGAAAGAGCTCATCAGGAGTTCTAAACCACTTCATAAATCCAAGAAAGAAGACGTGCATATCTCAATTTAAAATGGAATAATAAGAACCAGGTTTACCTTCCCAGCTGAAACAACTGAAAAGCAGTAGATGAGCCGGAGGCAGGGAGGAGGTTCAGGGGAGACCAGGAGGGAAGGGAAACAAATGGAAACAAAGCTCAATGACGTAATACATATGAAGACGCCGTGTGTGTGTGTGTGTGTGTGTGTGTGTGTGTATGTCATTTACAACCGTATAAAGATGATGAAACCCGGCTGGGCAGTGGTGGCGCACGCCTTTAATCCCAGCACTCGGGAGGCAGAGGCAGGAGGATCTCTGAGTTCGAGGCCAGCCTGGTGGTCTACAAGAGCTAGTTCCAGGACAGGCTCTAGAAACTACAGGGAAACCCTGTCTCAAAAAACCAAAAAAAAAAAAAAAAAAAAAAAAAAAAGATGATGAAACCCATTACTTTGTACAGCAGCATGATATGGTCATTTTTAAGGTAATAGATTGCAGACAGCCAGTTCTGTTGTCTACTTCTTGCTCAATCGTGAATTAAACAGCTCTATACCGTGTGTCCAACCATCATAATGTTCTGCCCAAGTACTTGGGACAAGGTGACTACAGGCCAACCCCCTCTAAAACCGTGAGTCAAAACAAGCCTTTTTCACTTAAATAATTTCTGTAGGGTATTAATTTTGTCATAGAGATACAAAAGGAATTAAGACATAGGATGGGTAGACCAGCTGTGGATACGATAGGCATTAAAGATTGACAGCACACACTCCCCTTGTTTCCCAATGTTGCCCAAAGAGTTTTCCAGTTGCAGGCTGAGGAAACTTAATTCCTGCTCTGAACATGTGCCTGCCTTCTGAAAGCAAGCCCTCTCTTTGCTCCCCTTTCTCAGTGCCTTTCCCTTCTCTGGAGATGTGGGGCTAGACCCAGGTAATGATAAAGCAGTTAAGCACGAGGCCTCTGTGACTGAGGCTTTCTGTCTGTCTGTCATTTCCCTTAGTTGGGCCTCAGCGTCCACATCTATGGTCATGTTAAACTGTATCATCTAACAGAATTGGTTACCAGTGTTTTCATGTAGCCCAGACAGGTCTCAAATTAATTATGTAGTCAAGGATGACCTTGAACTTCTAATATTTTTTTGTTTTGTTTTTGGTTTTTGGTTTTTTTTGTTTTTGTTTTTGTTTTTTTCTTTTTCGAGACAGGGTTTCTCTGCAGCTTTAGAGCCTGTCCTGGAGCTACCTCTTGTAGACCAGGCTGGCCTCGAACTCACAGAGATCCACCTGCCTCTGCCTCCCGTGTGCTGGGATTAAAGGCGTGTGCCACCACCGCCCGGTGAACTTCTGATATTCTAACTGCCGCCTCTACCTCGCAAGTATGGAGTTGCAGATACATACTGGCCAGCGTCAGAACACAGTCCAAGAACGGCGTCAAGTGAGAATTCTGAGTGCTTGTGAGAAAACCCGAAGAAGAAAAGAGTCTCATGATCTCAGTTTCTTAAAAATACAGAATTGTTCTAGGAACGTGGTTCTTTCTGTGCTCCTCGCAGGTGAGGCAGATACAGTCCACTTCCGCTGCTCTTACTCCTATTCTTATATGGAAAAACGTGTGTTTGCCTCGTGTGGCTTGTCCTTGTCATTGAACACCTTACTCGTGAGACTCTTCTCAACTCCCAGAGTATAAACTGCCCGATGCTCTGAAAAAAAAAGTGGACTATTGCTTGAGACTTCAGTCTGCCTCGTTTTCAGGTCCCGCTCTCCCAGGCTCACACTGCCTACTAGAATAGTGAATGTACCACCAGGCCCAGTTTAGGCAGGGCTGGGAATCAGGACATAGCATGCATATAAGGCAGTCTCTGCCCCCTGAGACACATTTCCCAGCCCAAATAAATGGCCTGTGAGGAAGCAAAAAGGATTTTTGTCTATCCTGCTGTTTCCTTATAGCAAACTTCTTCTAGGAACTTTAAAGGTCATTAATTTAATAATTCTCTTTTATAATGATTACTCTTCAGCCATATTAGTTCTGATCTGCACGATGTGATTTAACACGTTGCAAAGACAAGGAAAATTGCTTTTGACCTTTGGGAAGTGAAATTTAGGGTTTATTGTTTCAAATCTCCCAGGTAAATAATGATTTAGAGTGATAAATTGCACAATCGTATTTAATCTGTGCCCGAGGCCAGATTATACGGACAGAGGTATACGGACAGAACGAAAGCTTCTAGATAAAACTATGATTGTGCTCAGCAGCAGGAATAGCCAGTAAGGAACAGCTCTTAGGAAAGTAAGCCTTTCTCCAGAGTTCAAGATGGTGCAGTGGCCTGGGGTTTGGTCCCCTTTCCGCCTACTTTAAGTGATGGGGAAGATGCAGCCTGTTACCAGAGGTTTCAAAGTAGAAGAGCTGGGGATTCCTATCTGTATCCAAGGAGTGTGCGCTCAAATCCTCCTAATAGCATGAGTTAAATAGAGCTCAGCTTTGCTGAAAGAAAATTAAAATGGTTACGTGGTGTTCCATTTTGCAGCCTGCAGCTAGAGTTGTAACTTCAATGAAGCAATGCTCTTGCTGGGTTAGGTACAGGAAAATAGAGTCAGAAGGCCTGGGCTTGAATCCAAGCTGTGGGTTGCCCTCTGTCCTTGACCTTGAGTTCTTCCTCCCTTTGTCACACTGCCTTCCCAAAGAGATTATACGGAATTTATGAAGAGACACGTTGAAAGTACTACAGTAGTATTGATTATAACGCTGCATTTCATGACCAGAAATTAGGTCATCTGCATAAATGTGTTCCTCGGATAGCAAAAGCTGATTTTCGTATTTCCATGAAAGCTTTCAAAACTACAGCACATGCTAAAACACTCCACACAGAGAAACTGGATGTAAGAACACCGTATTTAGGATAAGAAATCACAAGGCTTTGGTCTAACTGCACCAATCAGTAGCCAGGGTGTCTGAGCAAATCTCAGGATGTTTCTAGGTGCAGTTTGCTGCCATTTAAAATTATGCATACACTTCTCAAAGCTGACAGAGGAAATGTTTGTGGGAAATGCTCTGCAAACTCATCTACAAACAAAAAAATCACCATTGTTCACTTTTTTTGGTGATTTAAGACTATTGTTACTAAGGTAGAGTCGTATGTCATAATATGATAAGTTTACCACACGGAGGTAAATGTGAAGCATAACATTAGCTGGATGTAGCTTCATGCCCATCTCCCCATTTCAACGCAGGGATTTTATCTGCCTTGAACTTGAGCAGGAAGTTCTTTTGGTTTGTTTTGTTTTAAATCATCCAACCTCACATCATCCAAAAATAAGACATGTTTGGTTTGCTTATTTGAGCCTTTGTTTTTTGCAGTGACAGAGGTTGGTCCCAGGAACATAATTGGAAAGTGTTCTGTCCCAGAACTACATCCTTTGCCCCTAAAATTGTGGTTATAGGTAACTAACGAAGCAGAACCCTAGAGGACTTAACCTCCTGCGACCGCTTTTCCAAATCAGTATAAATCCATAACTGTGTTCCAGACTCTCATCCTTACCCCCACTGATAACTGTCGTTCTCACTGTCATCAAAGAGGCCATCACAGAATGTTGCAACTGAACAAATGCAGGGAACAATGGTGGGGTGTCCAGCCCCAGGGGATACATCTGCAAAACAACGCTTACACCTACGGCTCAGGGAGCATCCAGGAAGAAGACAAAAAGAGCCAGTTGTGAGGCTGTACTTTAATACACAATTGGGAGCCTGCACTCATGAGACTTCAACAATGTGATCACCTAAAGACCTAAACAATGACAGCACCTGCTGATGTGCCAACATAATGGAGTAAATTTCACAAGGTCCTACCCCTAGATGAAGAGTTATAGACAACAGCTGCAGAGGGAGGCTCAATCTTTCTGTGAATGAGTCCTCTGACAGGTTATTCAATACTAAATTGTCAGCTGTAAGTACATACATACATACATACATACACACACACACACACACACAGTGCACACACGCACATACACACATGCATACATATGACCAACACTAAATGGACTCAGCAGGTTGTGTTGGTATGTGTGTTTATATGTGTGTGTATCTCTTTCTCTCTCTCTCTCTCTCTCTCTCTCTCTCTCTCTGTGAGTGTGTGTGTGTGTGTCTGTCTGTCTGTCTTTCTGTCTGTCTGTGTAAAAGAAGAGGCTATAAATTTGAGGGTGGGGGCAGAAAGAGTTGGAATAGAGAAAGAAATGGTAATAATGTAAAAACAGTACTTATGCTGAAATTCTCAGATAAAAGTTTAAGTTTTTTAAATTAAAAAAATGTTAAGTAAACAAACAGTTAGAGGGATATCTGGCTTACAGATGTAGATATAATGATAGAAAGTAATTAAAATATCATAGGAATCATTTGGGTAGAAAAAGCGATGCATTTAAATTTATGTAAATTTAATACAATAAACCAAGGAGAATGGAAATAAACAGTTGAAACTAGATGCTTCTTACCTGCAGGATTTGTTAATCCATGAGAGATTTGTCTAAAGTTTTTTTAAAAAAAGGATTACAAAATACACTGAAAAAAAACCCTTTTTGAACATTTTGCAATCTTTTGTATAACAGAAGATTAGCATAATTACATTTTTCTCAACTCACAACCTCCTTCCTCTCATATTTATTACCTACATTATTATGCCATTTTTAATTTTCCAGGGTTTGGAGAGTTTGCAAGTTATTCTAAAACAATAATTACAATCATATATGATATTAGTACTGTAAAACATAAATGACTACTATCTTTTTGTATGTGTATACAAGTATAAGTGTCTGTATTATGAAGGCACATATGCATATATAGGTGCACCGTGTGTTTGTCTGTCTGTCTGTCTGTCTGTCTGTCTGTGTTTATATCCTTGTCTGCCTCTGTCCTCTGTGTGTCTGTGGTTGTTCATGGGGAAGTCCCAGCCGCCACTGGGAGTCTTCCTCCATCACTATATATGGTAATCAAAGAGCTCGGGGTCAGAGTCTATTCTTGATACCCAGCTTGTTTGGGGATTCCCTATCTCAGCCTTCAGGATGCTGGAATTATAGGTAAGCTGACATACTCACTCACCATTTCTGTTGGCTCTTCAAATCTGAACTCAGGTCTCCCAAGCTTGTGAGGCCAGCACAAAGCAAACTCCCTAGTCCCTAAGGAATATCTTGAGCACTCCTGTCAGTAGACATGTTGGTGAATGAAACAGAAAGTAGGAAAGATTGTCTGAGTGGGGTGGTTGCTTCAGAAAGGGTGAGCTGTGAGGTGTTGAGGTTTCTAGGAAGTAAGGACAATTAGGAAAGCCATATGTGTCCCTGCTTCTTGCTCTCTGGAACCTTTTGTTTGGATTGTCCTCAAGGAACAAAGCCTTGCGTGAGCCTTTTCAAGAAATTCTCCTTGATATTGCCTTCTAAGCACTGCTAGTCCTGAGTGGTTCTGCCTCTTATTATGAAAAGGGCAAGTTGGCTGATGATAATCTTTTTGCTTTGATATTCATTTCCTCAGACTTTGTTGCAGAATTATCTGGCACTCACTGTTGTTGAACAAAGAGTGGGAGATGATGTGTCTGGAGATGGGGAAATCAGTAAATATAAACTTATTTATAAATTTGCACTATCCCTGATGTGAGATGGTGAAGGAGGAAGAAAGACAGTGATGGCAAAGAGGGACGAGGACACCAAGTGAGCCCAGATCTTCCGATAATCTCTGTGCCTTCATCATGGTGTTGGACAAAGGAGATATAAATTTGGATTTTATATTAAGGATCAGAAAAATGTAGATTTCAATCCATTGTGTAGCCCTGACTCTCCGGAGGGTTGTGTTCCTTTTCTACCTCTGTTTACTCATCTATATTATACCCATCTGAATTGCAATACCAGAGTCTACAGACTAAGTCAACACACACAGTGTTTGTGCATCACTGTTGAGTACTCAACAAAAAGTACATGCTAAATAAGGAAAGCTATTATTTCCACACACCTAGGTTTCTTTGAGAATCTAGCTTGCTTCATTAACCAGGTTGATTTACCAGTTAATAGATTAACAGCAACTGCTACATTTAAAAAAAATCTGATTTTCCAGGAGACTTGAATGTTCAAGTTCGGGACAATGGGAAGTCATTTATTTTAAGTGAATGACATTCATGTGATTTTATTTATTTTAAGTGATTGCTATGTGGAAGGAATGACTAAAGTAACCCCCAAACTTTTGACATCATCATATTCAATTGGAAACCTTACTAAACACATATTTGGGGGCCCCAACTCAGATGGTTTATTCTGGATCTAGAGATACATGTAATTGTGCATTAACTACAAGTTTCCATGTTAGTCCTTAATGCCACTGACTGGGGAAACATACATGAAGAGCCTCTGGTCTAGAAGGATGCTTCTTAATATTTGCTACATATGAGAATAATCTAGAGACTTTTAAAATTTTTAAAACCTAAGGTACACCCCAAACCAATCAAAGAAGAACTTCTACAGGTAGGTTCAGCAATCCTTAGTTTCCTAGGTAATTTACCAAACAGCCAATTTATTTTCTAAGAGAAGAATCAAGACCTTCTTGTTGATGGAGGGCAGTGTCTACATTCTTAACCTCTCATTTTCCCCTGAGGGTTCTTGATGTTCCTTAATGAACACGAACACAGACTCTCAGAAGAAAAAAATGAAGTACAGAGTAAAAGGTATGATAAGCTTCTTTATTTGGAGACACATCAAAAGCACTGTAGTTGTATAGCACACACACACACACACACGCATATACAAATGTGATATATAAGATAAATTTATTAGAAATCCCAATGGCTTAAAGCAATGTTACTATCTCACAGCTTTTGAATCCAAAGTTACACCCAGGCTGCAATCGCCTTAGAGTTTGACTAGACAAACGTCCACTTCCAAGTCTATTCTGGGTTCTGTTAGGAGATATCACATCTTTATTGGTACTGTGTCCTTTTCACATATACCTCTCTATAGGGCAGCTCTCAAAATAACACCTGGACCCTGTGAGCAAGACAGTAGGGAAGAATGTCTTAGCTAACCCCTTTTATAACATCTTGGAAACGATATCTCTTCTCCTTTGTTCATTAGAAACATCTCACTATGTCTATCCCACATTCAAGAAAAGGGGACTATATATACAAGGGCATGTGAACCAAGAGCCAAGAGTCTGGGTAGGATTTTGACAGCTATCTGTCACAACAGAACTGCAGGAATTTAAAAGAAAATACTCCTAGTAAGCCATAGTGCTCTCAGAATACAAAAAATAATGTAGAAACATTAACATGAACCCAAAGCTTCAGAGAGATGATTTCCCCCTTGGTTATCCACATCACTATAGAAAGGAAGGAACTATATGGGAGTCAGAGAGCTGAGCAAGAAGAGAAGCCAGGAATAAAGGTTTTCACCCATATTTCCCAAGGGCTTAAAGGAAAAGAACTTCTGAAAAATCATTACAAAGGTGTAACATGATGCTTTCCTGGAATGGATGAAGCTAGTAGAGTATTGGACAAACAGAGGGCAACTGTACTATTCTTATTAAAGACATTAGGAAAAATATGTAAATATTTAATCTTATCCAGATGACTAGGCTGGCTGAATAAATGGAATAAATACAAATTCAATCTTAAATCTTTATGAAATTATACCCTACCTAGAGATTAAAATAATATGCTACAAAAGAACAAAGAGACCATTTTTATACAAGTGAGTTATTCAGTTGGTCCAGGACAAGTTCACAACTAGAACTTGGTTCTCCTGTGTTTGAGCTCAATTCCCCCTCCATAACTGTACCTATTACCTAATAATACACAAACAGTCCCTGAGTAGAGTGAGACAATGGACTCCCTCTATTTTAACCATTTCTCCCAATAGCACAACTGTTTTCAAAGATGAGAAACAAGTAAGTAAGTGTTTAATGCTAAACGCAACTTATTTTTCCACCAATTTCTCTACTTGGATAAAAAAAATATTTTCCTAGATATACAACACAACATCAGAATATACCAGCCTCAATTATAAAAAATAAAAAAAATTTCCCAATGAGCATTAACTATGGGTCAGGTATTAGCCAAGGACTGCACTATCTACTGAGATTCCAAAGCTAGGAAGGACATGTCACCTGCTTACAAAGTTCTCAAAGACATAAAAAGACAGAAGGGAATGTCACTACACTATAATGGAGGCAAATGCCTCACTGAAAGCACATGTTCTTGAAATCTAATTCAGACTGAGGTTATGGTGAAGATGGAGTGACGTTTATGTGAATTGACAGATAAAGCCATCAAGAGAATTGATCGTATATACAAAAGAAAGACTTAAAAGACTTAAAAGAACATACATGTACATGACAGGAAAGAAATTCAGCATGGCTTGGGTGATGGATTTATGGAGCAAAAATACAAAAATCTAAAAACAAAAAGGGTAGAGTTCTCATTTCCAATGCTGGAGCAAAACAAAAAAAAAAAAAATACCAGAAACTTAGGAGGTTTAAAAAGGCTCCCAAATATTATCTTACATTTCTGAGGTCTTACACCCAACACAAATCTTTAGAGACCAAAAATCAGAGCAGGTTCCTTCCAGAAGGTGCAAGATTGAGACTCCTGTAACTCTAACTTCTCAGGCTGATTACATTCTTCCACTGCTGTTACCAGAGAGTATTCTCACCTTCAGTAAGATTCCCTGCTACTTTCTTATGATAACCACAGTCAAGGACCATCTGTGTCACTTGGGATGATCTCTTTATCTCGAGATCCCAATTTAATCACATCTGCAAAGTCCCCTTTATCATAGAAGGTAATTATTAACAAGTTCTAAGAATTAAAATGCAGATATTTATGGGGGTATCATTATTCCACCTATCACAAGAATTATAGATGCTAAAATGAGCATCTTTTTACTTAAAGATATTTAGAAAGGTGTGGTTAAATCTGAAGCAGGGGAATGACAAAACAGACTTGAGGAGACTCATGCAGACAGCCAACTTATGGAGGATCAATCAAAAGTCAAAAGAGACAGTGGACAGCTGAGTTTTCAATAAACTCAGCTGAGTAAAAAAATGAGGATTTAAGCCAAGGAAAAGGCTTGGAAATTGAGATGAGAAATTGATATGATGGGTTTTTGATCTAAATCACAAAGACCTTAAGTCTAATGCCTTCAGACTGTTAGAATCTAGGGGATAAAATGGCTTAGACATCTGAAAGGTCTCACACAAACTAGAGTAATTGGCTAATGATGAACATATCTCTTTGATGCCATCTTTAAGAGAATTCCAGCTGTTAGAATATTGGAAGAGGGAAAGGAGTTGAAGATATTCATTCTCATATGTAAAAGCTGGGTTTTAAATGCCTGGAAAATATCTCATGAAGATAGCTAGCTATTAAGTCTGAAATGAATACATAACTTGGATATTTAGCAAGAAGATCTGTCCAGAGAACTTGATCTTAATGATAGCAGCACATGAGAGTATCAACTATATAAAAAGATATGATTACTGCCGCCTTTCTGAAACATTTGTAGAGGTTACAAATGAGTTCCTGGGAAATCAAAATACGCAAACAAGAAGGATCTTCCAGACATTAAAACAGGGAAAGACTTCAGGAGAAATGACTGGTAAAATGGTATGAAAATCAGAAAAGAATGAGCCTTAGAAGATGAAGAAGAAGAAGAAGGCTCTGTAGAAGGACTTATGGTTTCTGTGAGAGAGATCCAAGTTAGGTAATGATACATCCAATAAGCATCACAATCTGGATACAGCTATTTGGTCAAAGTGAGACATTGTGAGGTTACACTGGTCCAGGATTGGGGTTTGTGATAAAGATGAAGAAGCAGGAGAGGCTATTTATGAATGTAGGAATGGAATGTTAATTCAAAATATCATGACAAGGGTTGAGTAAGTTGGTAAGGAGGTTGAAACTTTAGAAGGAAGTGGTAGAGTCCAAGGTCTTGGGCCTTCATGATATATAAAGGGGAAGAGGAAGGGGAAAAAGAGAAGACCTAAAAGTAAAGGATGGGGAATGCAATTCAGAGTTCCAAATTTAAGAAGGAAAAAAAAGGCTATGAGCAATGAGCAATGGTTTGGGTATGAGGGCAATTATCAGTAGCCTCATAAAAGAGTTTGACAATGTTCCTTCTAATCTACATGGGAAGTAGTAAAACAAAAGTTCTCCTGAGTAAATTGGGAGTGTGGAGACCATGGGAGAGAAGGTTGAAAAGGAGGGGAGAGCAGAGAGGGAAGCAGAGAAAAATGTATAGCTCAATAAAATCAATTAAGAAAAAAAGAATGAGCAATGGATACAGTGGACAAGGTGAAATTAGAGTGAGGAACTTTTAAGAAATGTAGATTAAAACATTAACTTAATACTTTCTTTAACCTGGGCTCTGTGTTTTTATCTACAGAGCCTCTCATTGGAATAGAAGCTTCCAAGAACTGGTAGAAATTATTGACTTAAAATATTTCTCCCAAAAGGACATTCATCTAATGGATTTTAAAATATAGTCTTTCATGATAGTGGTGTTGTATATCATCTTCCTCTAAGATTGGAGCATTCTAGCCTGCAAGGAAGCTCCTTAAGCAAGAAGACAAACAACTCAAAATAGCTTCAGGAAGTCCCTGAAACTGACTATGTTCAGTGTGGTCCTCCCTATTAGAGTAACTATTAAAGCTAACAGTGTCTCTCAGACTAATAGAGATAGACTATAAAGAGGACTCTCAGAGGACAAAACCTGTGAAGAAGGCTCTAAGACCAGATCTGTTGCCTGGAAGAAGCAGAAACCAGCTGAGCTGCCGATAAAGGTTTAGAAAACCTGAAGCACCTGGAAAGGATGTTCTCCAACCTATTGATCTGCCTGCAGGCTATGCAGTGTGCCCAAATTTTCCCAGATTTTGTGAGCTGTCACCCATGCTGGAGTAGACCTTGATGATGCAGTTTTCTTTGAATCATTCCTGCTCTTGTAAGTAACCCCTCACATATTCCTGTAAGTAACCCCAATAAAACTCATTGGTTCACCACGTTGGACATTGGTGGCATCTGTGCTTTGATCTGTCATGGGTTCTCTATAGGAGGTGAATAGATAGGTGTGTTTAGCCTCCCCATAAAACGTTTTGTCATATAACAACTGGTATCTTAATCCTTCCATCCTGAAATATTTATCATAAAGAAATGACTTCCTATGGGAGTGAGTACCAGAGATAATGGTGCACTTTGCCCTGGTTTGACCCTCTGCACGTGTCTATATTTGGTTATGGGTAAAATGTCCTGATTCACAATGGTACTGAATTAGAAAAGGTTTCCCATGTGTATAAATGTCAAAGACCTTATAAAATAAATATAACCGTTAACAGGGGAGAACACTGGAAAATCATTTTTCATTACACCACTATGTTTGGCAGCATCTCCTAAGTATTGTTTATGGAATATGGGTGTTCTATACCTGGGAGGCAGGGGGGAAAGTGCCTCTACATTTTTGGCCAGAACTAAGATATCTCTTTTACCTCTGGAAAGCAAAGACAAGAAAGCTAAAACTGACCTACACAAATATTTAAAACTTATTATCATTATCAACAAACTGACACAACATGATTCATTTAAATTCATTGAGACCAGGGATCCTTCTTGACTAGGCAAGCCCCGAAAACTTGTCTTACTATACCAGAAAATAAAAGGCTAACTAACTATAAGACAATATTTCCCACAAAATAAAGCAAATTATTTAATCCTAGAAGTCCAAGCCCTCTACATTCCATGCCGTCATGAATGCTACAAAATGTAGAGATGACTTTTCCTCTCTATGGTCACATACTGGAGCAAGTCGGTTATCAGCTGATTGTCTTCATGTCTTCCTTTTTGTGAGCATCTCTCCACCCACTCTCTCATCCATTTGCCTCAGTCCAGCAGCCAAGCGTGACGAAGATAAAAGTGATAAACGTACTTTAACCAATGAGCCAAAGAAACAGGACACGTAGTATACCATTTTCCTCTTCAAATCATCTCTCGGTGCACAATTATGATGAAATAAAGGGAATTCTCCAACACCCCTATCATTACTCTCATGCTTGTAGAAACCTCATAACCAGCCAGAATTCCCAATCCTGTACAAAAATCATGAAGCCCTTTTCATTCAGTGTGGTGGTATGAATAAAAATGTCCCCCGTAGTCTCAGATATTTGAATACTTGGTCCCCAGTTAGTAACATTGTTTGAGGAGCTCTAGGAAGTACGGCCTTGCTAAGGGAAGCCTTTCACTGGGTGCATGCTTTGAGAGTAAAAGTATGTACCACCTCAAGACTGCTTTCTCTCTGCTTCCTGCTTCTAGTTGGAGATGTGAGTTCTTAGCTTCCTCCTGCAGTCACCATGTCAACTTTCCTGCTACCATGATGCCTCTGCCAGTGTAGACTTCACCCTCTGTAACCATAAGCACAAATCAACTCTTCCTTCTACAAGTTGCCCTAATCATGTTTTTTTTTTCCTTTTATATCATAATATCAACAAAGGAACTAAAGGAGAGGCTGAGTCAGGAACCGAAATTCCCACGACTATCTGGCAGTTATCCAGTAGCTGAAAGCATGAAAGAGGAGCTCAAGGTCTGGGCACCGTAGCATTTGGCACAGTATGTTTAACTCTGGAGCAGAAGGTTTGCAAGAGCAGTGCCCTTCAGGGACAAGATAGTTCACATTTTCTTCCTCACGAAGAAATTTTCAGAGCCACAGAGATGACTCCACAAATAAAGGTGGTAGCCACACACCTCAAGCTCAATTCCCAGAAGTGACACAAAAAAAGACTTGATGTGGTTGACTGGATCTATTGTCTCCTACAGCAATATAGAAGATGATAGGAGAATCGTGCAAATGCTCATGGACCAGCTAGCAACAGATACAGAGAAGTGGACGTCATGAAGAGACTCATGAAAGCTGTCCCCTGATCTCCACAAGCATGATGTGGAAAGAGAGAGAGATGTGAAGGCGGGGGACCTGGGGAAATTTTGGGTAAGATGTTAGAACATGATCTCTGGAGCTGCTTTTCCAAGATTTCTATTTTTCTGGATCTTCTGAAAGTCATGATCGCTGTCCCTCCTCCACAGCCAATTTCTTTTCTCATTGTTCTCTCTAGTGATGCACTCACACAAACATACTCACACACGCGCGTGCATTCTATTATTTAGTCTACATTTACCATTGTTATCTGTATAAAGTTTAAACTAACCAAAAGCTACTATATCATTACCAGAAACTGGAACTCTAGAATCAAGTTGAGCTAATCACAGGTAACATCCCTGAGTCAGAGGGTGGGAGAAAAGAAAAATTACAACATGATATGGAGACTACGAAATCACCTGCTCGTGTAATATGTGTGTCATTCTTGACTTCCTCCACCCAAGTGTCATCTCTGCCATTTCCTCTTAATGAAGGATTGCTACTGTATGCATCCAAACTATGTCTCAGTGGATCAGGTAACAGCTCCTTTGTGATTGGCAGCTCATATTAAGATTCTTAGTCAAGTGTTTAGCCTCCCAAGGGCTCAGTAGCAAGATGAGTGGTTAGTGTTGAAGAAGAATTATTAGCTTTCTAGCCTGTTTGGCCATGCTCCAGTATATAACTAACACAAATTGAACTGAGTTGTTTTTTTTATTATTTTTTGTTATTGTTTTGGTGGCATGGGGTATGTAAGCAAACGTGGAGTTTTTCTTTTGTCCCAATCGCCAAGTCTCAAATAATTATACAAAAGTTTATATTAATTACAAGTTCTTTGGCCTATAGCTCAGGCTTATCAACTAACTCTTTCAACTTAAATTAACCCATTTCTATTAATCTACATTTTGCCACCTGGCTTCATGGCTTTATAGGTTCTTTTTTTTTTCGAGACAGAGTTTCTCTGTGGCTTTGGAGCCTGTCCTGGAACTAGCTCTTGTAGACCAGGCTGGCCTCGAACCCACAGAGATCCGTCTGCCTCTGCCTCCCGAGTGCTGGGATTAAAGGCGTGCGCCACCACCGCCCGGCTAGGTTCTTTAGCATATCTTGCTGCTCTGGTGGATGGCTGACATCACTCTGACTCCACCCTTTTTTCTTCCTGTATCTCCATTTGGCTTTCCTACCTGGCATATGGGCCTTTCTATAGGCCAAAGCAGCTTCTTTATTAACCAATAAGAGCAACACATATTCACAGCATAGAGACGGATTATCCCACAGCAGGAGGAATCTTAGGGGTGAGGGGACAGATAAGGAAGGACTGGGAAGTATGTGTGATCAGGATACCTGATGTAAAGTTCCCAAAGAATCAATAAAAATATTTTATTTAAAAAAAAAGAATGGTTATTAGCAAATCCTGTGTGATTCTCCTCTGGGACCTTCCAGACCATGTCACATCCTTATTTTTCATCAACACTCTAATTTCATTCAGATTTTACTACAGCATTTAAAGTAACCAACCAGACTAATCCATTGGTCCTTCACAGGGAAGGGGGGGGGGGTGAAAGAAACCTAGAAATGTCATGTCAGTGAAGAAATGTGCATGTGGGAAGAATTATTAGGAATGGAAAGTGCCTCCTCCGTATCAGCCTTAAGCCTGAGGCAATCAGCAAAGAGTCTATATTAGAATAAATGAGTGCATAAATGAACAAATCACTATTAACAATCCAAAAAGTTGAATATTGATCCCATCCAGGTATTGCTTATTTGGTCACTTAATTAATTATCACCAATATGAGTAGAATATAGAAGTCTACTTAATAAACCTAGGTAGAGGAATAGCTAAATTATAGACTCAGCCTATACGGCCATTATCAAATGAATTGCATGTAGGCATACGGCTTGTGGCGTATTCCCATAATGGAGTGTTATTGGCCTTAAACAATTAAATCATGCCATTTGGGAAAAAAGGGGGAAGGAATAGAACTAGAAAATAAGCCAGAAAAAAAGTCACTTTCATTGGCTCTTAGAGTAGTAATATCAATGCTAAACACCAAGTATCATGGATGAGTGGGATTTGGAAAATATGATTAGCTTTATTTTCAAATATTCAAAGGCATTGCAGTGATTCTTATGATAAGAAATAAGGAAAGATCAGTTAGGCGATGCCTAATCTTAAGTTAAATAAAAATAAGATCTAGTATCTGTCAGCATATGAAATCTTTGAATATTGCTTTCTCTCTTCTTTTGCATTGAAAAGACAGAGAGGGTGCAAACAGAGAGGGAAGTCACGATTTACTCGGTACAATTAGATTTTATCTTTTTTTTCTTTCTTGGTAGAATTAGGTTTCCTTGTACAGCAAGTTTAGTGGTTGCTCTTGGGAGTCACAATGACATCTACAAATTCTGTGTTCCTGATTTTACCTCTACTGAATTTCATGAGCTACCTTGTTTTTGTTCATCATGGGCCAGTAAATTCCCATCATTCGTTCTATCCATTTGAAACATAATCTCACACTTTGGGATGCTTTGCTAATTAATGCTAAGCAGAGAGTCTGAAACTAAAATTGGCTGGCATTATAGTCCCCCCTCTAAAAATTGTATAACAGGGACTGTGTGTAATTTTGAAACACTCAAAAGAAGAAGACAGTAAAAGCAACCACACACTCAATTACCTTCCCTGTGAAACCATGGCAACCTACCATATGTATTTGTTATTGCTTTAATAGTTCTGTTTCTGGACTTGCTATAATATTCATCATATAATTTTACATTCTTTTGTCAACCAGCCCAACTGGGCATTTTCCAAATTAGTTATAAATTATTCTATTTTTAAGATGGTATGAGTTTACACTAACAGAATGGTACTGTTAATTATCATCCATTACATTGAAAAGATATTTCCATGCTTCAACCGTTGGAAATGAGCTGTGATTTTACCTTTTCTCATAAACTCTTTTATGTATGGGGCAATTCCCAAGTTCATTACACACCACGTTACATGTCTACTGTGTGCCTGTTGACTCTTGAGGGCAGACATTCATTTTCTGCCTCTGTTCGCTGGTGTTCAGCATAATACCTCAGTAAGCAAGCAAGAGATATTCACAGAGACATTGAAATAGCTGACAGTTCCAGCACCATGGAGCATCCTGCACATCTCATATGTTCATGCTAAGGACTTAGAGTGAAGCATACCAGTGGTTACCAGGGAGTTTAAGGACATTGAATTGCTGAGGCGATCTTCTCAGCTGAGAATGAAACGACGCAGGAGAAACATCTCCCCTGTCCTTGACAGTATTTTACTGTCTATTCCTGAGTAGGCACTAACCTAGGAATTCCTTTACAGAGCACAGTCACTGAGGGACGACTGAGGCTATTGTGGCTACTCTTACTCAAGTCCCTTGAGCCGACAAAGGGAGTTTGTGAAAATACCCATAAACCCCCATGAGTTTACCCACAGGTCTGGAGGTCTGTTTGTATACCTCTCTCCTGATATACCCACACATGCTCCTGTCTCCACTGTAAGCACATTTTTTAAAAAAAAAGGAGCCAAGTCTAATGGGTCTTGATTGTTACAGTACAGACACAGAACCTAGAATACAAAGCATACAATTCAAAACCAAATTCAGTCTATAGGATCCCAAGGATCTTTCACCTGGTCAACAAACACTGCCTGAGTAAAAATATCTACTAAATACATAGCTATGTGCTGCCTTGATAAATATATATATATATATATATATATATATATATATCAAGAATGAAGAAGAAATTAAGCAACAGCCACCACAAGACATTGTGTGTGTGTGTGTGTGTGTGTGTGTGTGTGCGTGCGTGCGTGTGTGTAATCTAAGAGGTTGAATAAGTAGCCCAAAAGCAATGAAGTTAAAATTGGGTTCCATCTCAATAAGAACTAACAGTGTGTAAGTCCTCAACAAAATGTCCAGGATAGCCAGCTTCCCAGACCTCTCTGCGGATGGTGGCCATGAGAGCACAAGCTCCCTCGCTCTCTCACGCTTAGTTAGCACTTATTCTCGGCATTCACTACCAGGAATCAGCAGGTGTAATTGCAGCTTGTTCTGTGGCCCTGTGTGCTGTTAGACTGATACACTGGTTGCAGCAGCTGATTGAAGTCGAGCCCCACGGGTTGCCTGTTAGCCTTTGAGCTGCTTTCTGCAAGTCACTCACATGTGCATGAGTAACTCCAATTTCCTTTCATAAAAAGAAACCCCAGAAACATGAGAAAGAATCAATTTGTGACCTGAAAGGGGGAAAATTCTATAGGTAAATGGCAGTGCTGGGGTCTGCTGAGGTTTAACAAGGCATGTAGAGACAGGCAAACGCTTCAAGCACTATTTCCTCCAGGGACTGTCCCTTCCACAATGCTTCATTTCTGTTCCTCACTTATCCTATCATTTCAATGTCATCAACTATAAAGGGACCTGATGGTCTATGTGCCAATGTAGGTTTTGTTACTTAAAACTCATGCTAACGCAGAATAAAAAGACAGGGAAATGGAGCTGTGAGGATGGGAAAGGGGCTACTTGCTCTCAAGCGTCATTGGGAAAAAGGATCCCAGCATGACTGACAACCACTCCGGGTATTTCTCCCTTCCCTGATGACGTCACTTTCTAATAATCTCACCAGAAACTTCTTTCACAACTCTAGTGGCTGCAGGTTTTGCCTTAGCAGATTATAACCATGTCAAAGTCATCCCCAGAGTTGATCTGTTTCCTTACTTTCCCAAAAGAGAGAAAAAGGAAAAGAACAAGCTTATGAGCAAGTCTCTAAGATATAACTTGAGAGCCACCAAAATAGTACATATGTCTATGGTAAAGACACTTAATTATGACTCTTTCTTGAGAAGTCTGTGTCCACACTTGGGTATATCTTAGTTTTTCCTTGAGAGACTCCCTTCTTTTAGTTCCCTTACTTGAAATCCATGCTAATATTGTCTTTTAGTAAACCATGAGTCTTCTTTGAGAAGCCAACACCCATGCTCTCAAGTGTTCCTTTAATTTTTGCTCAAATGACTTTGTTTCTATGTTTCTATTTTTAATAAAACCCTAATTCTGTTTTATTCTGGATAGTCTTGAAATTCTTTTCTGAATCAAATCCTGGTTTATCTGAATCAAGGTCCCTACAAACTGCTAACCTGACAGTGTTGAGCTATGTCTCTGCCCCCTCATCCCCTTGACAATGTTACTTTGATTTACCCTTAATTAAAGTATGTAGAAATCAGAAATCAAGATGGCAATGTATTTGTTTTCTTGAGGTACCTTAAGAAAGTACCACAAAAAGTGCTTTAAACAGCAATTATTTTATAGTTCTATAGGTTAGAAATCTCTGAGATCAAAGTATCTGCAGTTTTGACTCCTATAGACAGTAAGAAAGAACCTCTTCTATTTCTCTCTTCTAGTTTCTAGACACCTCAATAAATATTTGGTGTGTAGACCATGTCCTCTATAGTAATATTTTGTAGGTGGATGCAGCTGATTTGTTCCCAGCTGCCCAGACCACAAAATAATCACTCAGAAACTATATTATTTGCAATACTGTTTGGCCAATAGCTTAAGCATATTTCTAACTTGCTCTTATATCCTAAAATAACCAATATCCATTAATCTGTGCATCAGCACCAGGTTGTGGCCTACCAGCAAGGTTCCATTACATCTATCTTTGGCAGCAGGCCAAACTATAAAATAATTGCTGTACTTCTCCCAGACTCTGCCTTCCTTCTCCAAGATTTCAGTTTAGTTTTCCCTGCCTAGCTCTGTTCTGCCCTACTATATGACCAAAGCAGCTTCTTTATTCATTAACCAATAAAAGCAACACATGTACAGAAGGACTTCCCATATCATCTCCCATTTTCTGTCTAAAAGGTAGATTTTAACTTTAACATAGTATAATTACATATAACAAAACAGATATCAAGCAAGAATTACAGTTACAACATTTATATCTATCTTTTAACATAACTAAGGAAAACTATAATTATAACTATCTATTCTTCAACTCCATCAAAGACTCTAGAAGGATATAATATTGCCTAAGTAAACTGGGAGTGCAGTGTAAGCAACTTCCAAAACACTAGAATTGACAGAAACATCTTGCTACCTGGACAGTCACCCAAAGTGACCCATTCTGTAATGTTGCAGCAACCAACTTCAGCCTACAGGCCCATAGTATCTGGCAGATGCTTTCATGAAGCAGGAAATTTGAAGATCTATTCTGCCTTGAAACAGTAAAGTCCATAAATTGCTTTCTTCTGCGTCCTGCAGAATGTCTGGCAGACTCTTTCATGAAGCAGGAACCCCAAAGGACAGTCTCACCTTCAAGGAAGATCAGCAGTCATTTTTCTGTGGGTCCTACATGTCCAGTTCATACAGCATAACAACAAGCAGTCCAGGCAAGAGCAGTTTCTTGCCCAAATGGCAAACAAATTCCATGAGGAGCCTCTTCAATGCCCATTTTCCTCTTGAAGCAATTGGTGCTGCCAGGAAAAGTTCCAAGTTCTTAAAATACTTTAAATGCCATATTCTGTAGGTCTTTGAAAGGTTTGAAGGCTATCCATCTAACTAATTATATATATATATATATATATATATATATACCTAACAAACATGACTACAAGCTTAACTATTATAGATGATTCTCTCTTAACCTATATTTCTTAATTATACATTACATTTTTAAATGAGCTGCACACATAATACCTTAATCAAGAACAGAAATACACAAATAACAAAAATGACATTAAATTTGTATCAATAGACCAAAAATCATACCAATGCAAAGTATTTATCTCTATACCCCCCCTTTAAATGTAAATAAACATTTATAAACAATCATTTAGGGAATTTGGACTTAGTTCTCTCCAAAGTGCTTCCTGCTTTTTGTTGGGCAAAGTAATTTTTAGGGGGTGTTCACGGCAACCTTTCAGGGGATTTTGGTCCACAAAACCACATTAGTCTGGAAGGAGTCCATAGGTTCTCATCCTCTGTGGAAACAAAAGAAGAACCTCTTTTCCAAAGCAACATATCCTTAGACCCAAATTTTGAAGTCAAGATAACTTTAAAATATATGTGTTGGTTTAACTTAGCAGTCCCCATAATCAAATGTCTCTCTGCAGTCAAAAAAAATCAAAGAAAACGCAATAATATAAGTAATCCAGACACTCTGTATATATTCCATATTTACGTAGCTTATTTTTCTTTATTCATATTACTTTTTCTACAAGTTTACTCTGTCTCTTTAAAGACTTTGTCTT
This sequence comes from Arvicola amphibius, assembly GCF_903992535.2. Classification (NCBI taxonomy): domain Eukaryota; kingdom Metazoa; phylum Chordata; class Mammalia; order Rodentia; family Cricetidae; genus Arvicola; species Arvicola amphibius. The sequence continues at coordinate 24,082,439 of NC_052055.2, forward strand.
ATATTCTTAAAAATCCATTTACTTCTTTTTATAACTCTCTATACTCTTTTTCTTTCTTTCCTAAGCCTACAAACATTTATTCAACACTATGACCCATTTAGAGGTCTTTTTTATCTGAATCTATCTTTATTGTGTATCTGTAATTATTTTCTGACCAGAAGTGTCTTTTTTTTTTAAAGTGGGAAGACGAGCATGGAGAAAGCATGTTTTCTGCCTCTGAAACTGCCCAGTGGGAGCCATCCTCACCACCTCAACTCTGGGAAGCACTGTGCAGCATATAAACCCTTTTTATCTGAGTAAAAGCCAAATCTGCCATGCAGCACACTGCATGGCCTGGAAATATCTCTGTGTATGGTGGCAGGAATCTGCCATACTCTCCTGCCTGTGTATGCCTAGCAGATCTGATTCGTCTGCCTGCTAAGCCATGGGTTGATCTCAGCTACTTTTCTACCCATCCCAAGTGGGCATATAAGCATCCAGAACCCAAAGTGGATGGCAGACATCAGCTCCAAATGTTTTAGACCACTTTGGTGCACCAGTTAGTTGGGTGGCGAGCCAGCGCTTCCCATATCTATATTTCATTTGTATTCTAGTAAACAAAGCTTGCCTAAAGATCAGAGAGTAAAACAGTCACCCTGGTCAGCCTTATAGACACACACCATTAATCTCAGTAGCCACACTAGTTTGCCATAGAAACTTGGCAGTAACGGTATACAACTTTAATCCCAGCTCTAAAGAGGAATATAAAATGGGAGGAGACAGCTCTCAACCAGTCTCATTCTGAAGATTCCTGCAGGCAGGGTTGCCATTTCAGACTGAGGTAGAAGTAAGAGCCAATGGGTGGCTGTTTTGCTTTTTTAACCTTCAAGTTGAACCCCAATTTCTGTCTCTGGGTTTTTATTAATCATGTTACAGTCTTCTTCACATTGCCATCCCTCTGTGTTTTTGTATCTCCAAACTCTCTCTTGTTACAAAGACACCTGCCACACTTCCCCTTGTTATAAAGGAATCTCTTGACATCATTCGAATTTGACTATCTCTGCAAAGATCCTATTAGAAGAACACCTTCTAAGGTTATGAGGGTTAAAATTTTAGTACAACTTTTTAAATACAAAAAATAATACTCAGTCTGGAACCATTTGAAGTTATAGCATGATTATGAGGATGTCCCAGAGGGTGTAAAATGGCAACTGTTCAAAAGATGCTTATGTTGATCAACTTCATATTGATATGACATACACCTGAAGCAAACAGCTTGCAAGAAGGAAAGATTCACTTTGGCTGATGGTTTTATTGGTTTCTGTTCAAAGTTACTTGACCCTGTCACTGCAAGCAAATGAGGTGACACAATGAATCAAGGCAGAATTGTGTGTCAGATGAAGTTTGCTCACCTCATGGCAAACAATAAGATGAAGAAGAGCAGGGATATAGTATTACCATCAAGAACATGATCTCCAGTCAGCTAACTTCCCTCCACTAGACTTTCCCCTACAGGTTCAATCACCTTTCAATAGTGCCAGAGATTTGAACCCAAACCATTAACATATAGGACCTTAATGACATTTACTATTCAAATCAGAAGAAATGATATTTTCTCTTAAGTATAGATTTCAGCCTGATCCTGATTTGTTTCTCTTAACATCAATAACTTCTTCTTAGTAATACATTGCTTAATAGTTTTCTCAAGAATGTCTTGTTCTGTTCTGACATAGTATAGATTCAAACTATGTGTTTAATGAGTACTTCATAAAAAATATTTTTACTTCTTGCATAAGTACACTGCTACTTATTTTTTCTCAACATTTTTATCAATAGAACAATTGAAGAGGTAATACTATGATGTATATGAACTAATTTAAAAATCTGTAAATTTGGAAATATGAAACAGTATGGGGCTTAGAGACACCACATGTTAAAAGGAAGATACAGAGAACTCTTTTTGAGAGGCTAAAATGAAATCATTGATTAGCAGCCTTAGCTCTTTGCAGACACTCCATAAGTACAATTCATATTTATTCTTCCTGTTGCCAAATCTCTACTGAAAATTTTGACATATGCTAACACAGGAGTGACTAAGCTTCAGATAGTAAAGAGCACACAGGAAGCTGAGGAAGGAGGGAAGCCTTCAAGTCTGTGGACATTCCCAAGATCCATGACTTAATCAACCCAGCATCAGAAGAAAGGAAATCTAAAGACTGCCATCAATAATGAGTTCAAAGATAAAAATACGCAAATACTTGGGTTCTGAGAATTTGTAGCTCACTGTTAGAACATAGAATGTTATTCCATCAGTATGGATAATCAGTTAGAAAGTAAAACAGGTTGTGTTAATTATATAGAAGGAACAGATTGTATTATTATTATTATTATTATTATTATTATATATTTAGGAATATATATGTGTAAAACAAAAATTAAAGAAACAAAGGACATGGATTTAAAAAAGAGCAAGTTGGAATACATGAAAAGGGCTAAGCGGAGAAAAATAAAAGGATAACATGATATTATTACAGTAACTTCAAAAAATTTAAGAAGTTATCCTGATGATAATAAAGGGGAATTACTCAAGAAATACAAATAGGAAGTAGATTAATTAATTGTTTCCTCAAGCACTCACTTATTCATACAATAAATACCTCTATTTGTTGTATTGCTATTTTAGGTTTAGATGATGCAAAATGAAAAAGACATAGCCCCTCTTCTGCATAAGTTTACAAGGCTTATGTGGCCTTTCTAATTGCTCTGAATGGACCACTTTGAACACTCTAGACTTCACAGTATTCCTTTGTAAAACGGCAGCAGTAGATGCTAAGAATTCTTCCTGGTAAAATTTGACAGATCTGGGAAAATTGATCCTATGGATGCTTGACAGGAAGCTCTATCACACACTGCTTAACAGGAGGAACTGAGAGAGAAAGGGCCCGGCTGCTCAAAGGCAAGCTCTACCGCCGATCATTGCTCTCTCTCACCAAACTGCCTAACTGCTCCTAACTTCAGAAACGTTGTCTCTAAAGAAAGATTATCAGTATCTGCCCTGAGGGGGATGCTGCAAAGATTCAATATGAAAATGTCTTGAACTTCAAAAACAAAGCTCAGTGTATAACCGGAAGGGCCTATAACATGCATCTATAACTATAGGTGTGATGAATGCTGTACATGCACCATTCGTGTGTGTATGTTTGTGTTTATATAAATAGTGTACAATAACTGGATTACACATATGTGAAATTTTCTTTCACACATTTTAACTAATATTTGGGTTAGGTTATTAACATTAAAAAAATGTATCTAGGTGCTTAAAGAATCTAAGTTTCGTGAGATAAACCAAGAAGACAAAATCACCTTGAGAGAGTACGATTTGTTTTCCTCAAAGCACATCCTTGGTATGTCTGGCTATATGTTAAGGAATGGTTTAAAATTATTTATAAATGTCTGATTATTCAACGAATGCATTGCAAATATCCCACGATTATGAATTGGATTTGCTAGATGTGTGCTTAAATTGATATTTTAATGTAATTTAATGTAAATGCTAATATAATAAATATTAACCCAAGCCATACACTGACTAATTTATGAAACTCAACTTTCCAGAAAGATGCTATGATTTGCAATTGCTTAGTATGTATGAAATATTTATGCATCGTGTGCTACCTGGAGATATTAAAGTACTCTGTACCCCTGAGCTATCTTTTCTGCTGAAGATACCGTAAAAGCACTACGGATGTTTAAGAGACTAGGCAGGATAGTGGCAGGCAAATTTCTCTTATGTCCTACCTGGCCTCAGATCTTCCTTTGGCCAATAGAAGACCAAGATAGGCTATATAGGCATAAGGGAAAGAGATAAATTGACTGGAGACGAGAGGCTGAGGCAACCACATAGCTGTATTAGTTACTTTTCTGCTGCTCTGATGAAACAAAACTTATGGCTTATGATCCCAGAGAGGTAAGGGTCCATTGTTGCAAGAAACCATGATGACAAATGTCAGGCAGGTGACAAGAGCAGAAAAGCGAGAGCTCACATCCTCAACCACAAGCCCAAAGCAGAGAGAATGAGTTAGTGTTATGAGACTTTGCACTCTCAAAGCCTATCCCCAAGCAATAAAAATATAACAGAACTCAAAACTGACTGGAACAAACATGACTTGATGAGACAACCACTAAATTCATCCTAGTGGTATGTCTGTGCCAGCAGCTATACGAAATTGGCCATTCTCCTGTATTGAATTCCATAACACAATCCAAAAATTTCATGTACAGATGGGGAAAGAGTAATCCTATTCTAGTAAAATCCTTTTCCTTTAATTCCCTCACCAATTTTCTACCTTACAAGTGATTCTCCTTACTCCTCAAGTCTGTACACCATATGAACTGTCAAAGATTCCAGGCTTTGAGATTGTGTCATGAGGAACACTCCTACCTCTGAGCATATACTAAAATAAAATAACTCCCTACAATTCCTTTTTTAATCTCACTTATGAATGTTTTCTCTCTTGATGGACACAGAACCTGAAAACATTATTTAGAGGTCTCAACCCAATTTCTGTACTTCACACCAGCAACAAGACCTGACTTCAAAACTCATCTGCAATGACTCTCTACTGTTTACTTTAGACACTAGGTTGACCTAATGTACGCACGTTGAATGGGCAGGCCTTTTTCATAGCATTAGGAGAACAAGAAAAAACAAAGCGGACTTCTATGCCCACTCTCAGTAGAGTAGACCTTACTTTACAGAATAATTTCATATACCTATCTCACAAAAAATGAATTTTCCTATAGCAAAATCTTACTAAACAAATGTTAAAATTTTGAACAAGGTATTATAGTAAAAGTATAAAATATGGAATTGACACCATTGTGTCTTTTTAAGAACCAAAATTCATTCACAATTTGTACTAAAAGTACTAGCTAAGAAAGATGATCAAATATAACATGTCTTTGCCTGTCAACAGCAATTCATTATTACCATAAGAATGTATAGAATTTCTGAGTGTGTTTTTGCGTGTTTTTCTCTAACATTCTAGAGGCATTTGTCAGCCTAAATGCTGTGCTGAATACATGAGGTTTACTCCTAATAAGCAATGTGAGGAAGCATAGTATTTTTATTATCTCATTGCAGTTTGAAAGTCCTTTGTTACTATAGCATAACTCTGCTGCCTCTGACTGATACATTTTTACAGTAGTAGTCCTGGATCCAAGAGGGAATGAACTGAGAATAGAACAAAAGATGCTTAGAGTCACTCGGGTTAATCTAATTTAAGGAAACTAACATTTGAACAGGGAAAATGTAAGCAATTGAGACTCTAGGGAAATTTGAAGTTAAAGTTGTATGCAGAACAAATTTAAAGAGTCAGTTCAGTGTGAGAGACAGTTTCTCTTTTTATTTTTAATGAAAAGACCACCCTTCTGTAGAGTTCACAATGTGATCTGGGCTCATTTAGTCCTCCCAATAAGCACCATAAAAGCAAGTGCTTCTTCTAATACTCATGAATCTCCCAACCTTCACCATAACAGACACCATCTCAATATGTCCACATGGCCTGGCAAATTATGGAGAGTAGAAATACTGCCAGGAAATTCTGGCCAGAGGACTGTGGGGGAAAAAAAGGGGGCGCCATCGTGTGATAAAACAGGAAAGCCCGGATGGGGTAGGAAACCTTGAATAATGTCCAAAAGAGACTCTGCATATGAAGACAATTTAAACATAAATATGACTTTCACAAATGGTGGAGGAAAAGTTGTCAGAAGAATTCACAAAGGATGTGGTGACAGAACAAAATCACAGATGTGAGAAAACTCTGAGAACATTCCAGAATGAAAGACTATCTCTGTGTTCTGGGCTGCTGTCTGACATTTATGTTAGAAAATATCAATTGATAGTAGACAAGCTACTTAAATTTTTTGAGGATTAAGAAGTACTTGTGAGAAACAGACATTTGTGGGTTGTTCCCATAAGCTTTGTACCACATTTGCCCTAGCTTATTTTGCAGGCAGGACAACATTGTAATTTAAAGAGTATGTGGCTGGGTTGGTATTTGCATTTCTCTTTTCGTAGCCTGCAGAATATCTTCCTGCTCCAAATACACTAGATGTAGGGGTGAGGGTTCTGTGCAGGTAACAGCTAGACTTCTCCATGTTCAATGAGTTGTGTCGCTGTTGTCTTCAGCAATAGGGAATGATTGTCAGTTTGTGGAAACCAAACTACTGTCTTGACAACAGCTTGGGTTGTTTGGGGATTTTCATAAGACTCCTTTGGCCAACAATTCAATTGGATATAACCCAGTTCCAGTGCAGGAAGCTTCATTTAGCGCAATTGGGGCTTCATCTCCCCCATGATTTGGAGACTTTGACTTTATTAGTATTACCTAATAAAGTCAGTGATGGTATTAGTCAACTTTCGGTTACTGTAATAAAGGGCTGATAAACGTAGCTTACAAAGAGAAAAGGGTTAAAATCTTGAACCAGATAAGCTATACCCTGACTCCTCATTCATATATGGCGAGACAAGTATTTTGGTTTAGTTTGGTTTGTAATAATAAAATATTGTTACTTCTTTGAGCATTTCATACATATATACATATAATATCTTTTGGTCAAATTTGCCCTCATAGACTCTCTGTAACTCCTTCCAGATCTCCCTTCCCCTTCCCACCTCGTAAATCCATGTCCTCTTTAAGTCCAAGTTATGTTGACCATATATTCACAAGTGTAAAGCCATCCAATGGAACATAGTCTACCTACCAGGGACTCTTAAACAAAACTGACTCTATATCGCCCACAATTCATCAATTCCTATAGTTAATCAGCAGGTAAAGGCACTTACCACTAACCCTGACAACCTGAGTTCTAGCCCCAGGATCCACATGGTAGAAGGAAAAACCAATATTGTCCTCTGACCTCCACACCTGTGCTACAATATTTGTACCAATCCTCAACACATAAACACAAATAAATGAAGTTTTTAAAAATTTTAAGATGTTGGCAAAATGAACCCCACAAGATAGCTATTGATAACCATGATGATTAAACCAATTGAAAAGTCTTGAAAGCAGATTCTCAAAAGATAATTAAAAGGGGAGAGCAGGGGCTGGAGAGTTGGCTCAGTGGTTAAGTATACTGGCTGCTTTTCCAGAGAACCTGGGTTAAATTTTGAACACCCACATGGCAGCTCCCACCTGTCAGTTATTCCAGTTCTGGCATACTAAATACCCTAATATATATATATACATGTAAGCAAAACATCAATGCACATAAAATAAAAACAGAGAAGTCATTTTAAGAGGGGAAAAAGGTGAGAATAGGTCCAAACTTCTGGAAACTCTCTTGATGCCCAAATTTAGGGGTATAGTGTTTTAAAAGACAAAACCATAATTACATCAGTAGGTAAGTGGAGGGTACATTAGTGATGGATTTAGAGTAGCCAAGTAAACTTTACTCTTTTCTTTTTTGCAAGGTTTGGTATATTTTAGATTCAATTTAGACACACACACACACACATATATGTATATATATATGATATGTATATCATATGTAATATACATGATACTCCACATTGACCAAGCAGCCATGGCTAAATTATGTAAAATTTTTGAGATTTGGTTTACTTATCTATAAAATGGACTTAATTATATCTATCTTGTATTGTTATTGTGAATTACAGGTGATATAACACATTTAAAGTACATAAAAGTACTGTAACAGTTTTGAGAATGTAGTAAGTCTTCAATAAATGCAGTTTTTATTTAAAATTAAAGTCTTCAGCTTGCGGTTTTTATTTAAAATCTAATGGCAGACATTAACATGTGGCAGATAAGGTCAAACTAAAATTCAGGTGTGCATAACTAAAAGAAGTTTTTATTCAAAACGTCTGGAACAAAATGTCTGTATGTTTGACATGTTAGGAGAACTAAGGAGATGAGAAAGATGGGGACTTACGGGGAGTTATTAGAATGTCTCTAAAGCCTCTGGTTGCTAGGGATGTAGCCACTGCAGGTGGAGGGAAGACAGAACCAAAGGGTTACTGTCAGCTACAAGAAATCCAAATGACAGGCAGCAAAAACAGCAGCAGACAAATGGGAGAGAAAAAACTTAAAGGGTTCTGCATAGCAACAGAAACAATGATAAAATAAGAAGACAGCCTACTGGTTGGGGTAAAATACTCTCATCCTGTACATCTGATAAAATATGTAAGTAACCCAAAGAAATGTACGGCAAGAAAAAAATCAGTTTGAAAATGGGCAAAATCTTCTTTAAAGGTATACAAATGGCCAATAGGTACGAGTAAAGAATGTTCAACATCACTATTCACTATGGAAATTGAAGCCATAATATGCCACCTCACTTCTGACGGAATGGCCTTTACCAACCAAGTAAGAGGTGAGCAATGGAGAGGATTTAGAGAAAATCAAACTGGTACACACTGTTCATAAGAATGTGAGCCCAAATATTATGGAGAACAGCATGGAACTGCTTTAAATTTTAACTAAAAACAGCTACTGAAGGAACTAAAGTCAGTATGTTCAAAGGATTTTTCCACCCCTGTGTTTATTGCAGAATCATTCAAATTAAGCAAGATATAGAACTAGCATAAGTACCCATTATGTTTATTGATGGAAAAACAAATATGCTATCTGCAGTAAACCAGAAATGGACAAATACTTCATGATATCATTTAGATGTGGAATCTAAATGTTAAACTCTTAAATGTAAAGTGTGGAACTATACTGAAAGAGTGGGGACAAGGAAGAGAAAGAATGGGAGGTTTTTTATCAAAAGGCACACTTCCAAACAGACAGGAAGAATACGTTTGACACTGTGGTACAGAGCAGGGAACTTTAGTCAGAAATACTGTATTATATATCTCAAAAAAAAATCTAAGAGTAAATTGCAGGTGCTTTACCATTAAAATGTGATAGATGATAGAGAGAGAGAGAGAGAGAGAGAGAGAGAGAGAGAGAGAGATGATAGGTAGATAGATAGATAGATAGGGAGCAAAGACATGGAGCTGGCACTCAACTAGAAACTTTGCCCCTGCTGACTGTGGCTCATGGTACCAGGGGTACTCTGCACTCTACTAGAGAACAGTAACCATCAACATCTCCCAGATACAAACCCTGTGACCTATAATAGAGACTTACCTTCAAGATAATGGTATTATTGTGCTATAATGGATATACAAACAACCAACCACATTTTTGTTTGTTTTGTTGTTTGCTTTTCAAGACAGGGTTTCTCTGTAGCTTTGGAGCCTGTCCTGGAACTATCTCTTGTAGTCTAGGATGGCCTCGAACTTACAGAGATCCTCCTGCCTCTGCCTCCCAAGTGCTGGGAGGAAAGGAGTGTGTCACCATAGCCCAGCTACCAACCACTTTTTGATTGGCTGTAAAGCCTGCTGCTTGAGACTCCTGACACTGTTAAAGTGGTCAGGAACTTGTGACTAGATGGGTCATGGGGCTAGGGGAAAACATAATACTACTATTCTGTTATAGGAATAAAATGTTTAATAAAATGTTAATAACACTACTGTACTCAAAGATAAGTGCCTAGCTCAGCCTCCATCAGAGTAGCTTCTTCTTATAGCAGATGAAAATTAACAGAGACCCACAGCTAGATAATGAACAGAAAGTAAGAAGTTTGAAGCACTCAGTCAAAAAGAAGATGTCTTCATTAAATCCCTCTCCCTCAAAGATTATGAAGCAAAACATACCTAAAGCGGTAGAGGTGTCAGATAACACCAAGGAAACAGTGTCTTCTGGGCACTGCAGGATTAAAACACATATAAACACACAGAGATTGTGTCAGCAGGGGCAAGGCCTGCACAGGTTCATGCCCGATAGGGTCTGAACACTGGGAGGGAGAAGAGAATAAGGGGTCCTACTTTAACCAAAAATTATTTGTGGTTGAATCCAGCTAGCAAAGGGAAAATCCATTTTTTCAAATACAATGTCACTGGGTATATCAACCACACACAACTCCAGGACAGGTTCTATGCTCAGGAGGAGAGAGTCAACACAAAATAAATTCCATGATTTTTGTTTCTGTAGTTGTTGCTGTCTGTGGACTTTTTGCTTCATTTTGTTTTGTTTTCTAATTTTTTATCATATTGGTTTCTTGCTGTTTTGATTATCACCTGCTTAATTTTGTTAGGTTTTCCTAAAAAAAGAAAGACCATGAAGTTGGGTGATAGGGATCTGGAAGGAGTTTGGGAAAAGGGAAAAAACATGAGCAAAATGAAAAATGTTTTTAATGTGAGAAGGAGGCAAGGAGAGTGAGATGATCAGGCTGAACTATATAAGGTGTTCCAGGCCAGCCAGGATAGATAGGTAGGTAGATAGTAGATAGATAGATAGATAGATAGATAGATAGATAGATAGATAGATGATAGATAGATAGATAGATAGATAGATAGATAGATAGATGATAGAGAGAGATAGATAGATAGATAGATAGATAGATAGATAGATAGATAGATGATAGAGAGAGATAGATAGATAGATATATAGAGAGAGATAGATGATAGATAGATAGATAGATAGATAGATAGATAGATAGATAGATAATAGATAGATAGATAGATAGATGATAGGTAGATGATAGATAGATAGATAGATAGATAGATAGATAGATAGATAGATGATAGAGAGAGATAGATAGATAGATATATAGAGAGAGATAGATGATAGATAGATAGATAGATAGATAGATAGATAGATAGATAATAGATAGATAGATAGATAGATAGATAGATAGATAGATAGATAGATGATAGGTAGATGATAGATAGATAGATAGATAGATAGATAGATAGATAGATAGATAGATAGATGATAGAGAGAGATAGATAGATATAGAGAGAGAGAGATAGATGATAGATGATAGATAGATAGATAGATAGATAGATAGATAGATAGATAGATAGATGATAGAGAGAGATAGAGAGATAGATAGATAGATAGATAGATAGATAGATAGATAGATAGATATAGATAGATAGATAGATAGATAGATAGATAGATAGATAGATAGATAGATAGATAGATAGATAGATAGATGATAGATAGATATAGATGATAGATTAGACAGACAGATAGATAGATAGATAGATAGATAGATAGATAGATAGATAGATAGATAGATAGATAGATAGATAGATAGATGATAGATAGAAAATGAAGTGAAATGATGAGTGTTAACCATATTGACTTAACATTCTTAATCAAGTAATTGTTGTACAAGAGTGACGACATGAGCTCAAATCCAAAAACTTAAAAGCAGAAATTAAAATATGTGAGAAGCCAAGCATAAAGGCACAAGCTGCAGTCCCAGCACTGGGGAGGCAGAAGCAAGAGCTTGCTGGAGTTTTTGCTGTCTGTGGACTTTTTGCTTCATTTTGTTTTGTTTTCTAATTTTTTATCATATATAATTTTTTATCATATATAAGGTGTTCCAGGCCAGCCAGGATAGATAGGTAGAATGTGCTCCATGTCAGTGAAAGATTCGTCTCAAAATATAAGGTAGAATGTGATAGAGGAAGACAGAGATGTGACACTCTGGCATCCACAGTCATGGACTGTGCACATACATGTGCACATAAATATACACATAAACCAAGCAAAAATAAAATGGTTCAAAATATCCTATCTGTGCCAATAAATGTAAATAATAATGGTTTGTCAGCACTAGAAATGTGAAGTGAAAAATGAATAGAATAGCATACTGAGAGTCTATGAAGTGTCTACTAAATGTCCTCAGGGAAGAGTCCACCAATTGGTTACCCAATACCAAATGGTCATCCTTGAAAACAAACATATAAGTAACACTATACCAACTGAGCAGGCTGTATTTGTGCATTTAGGAATATATAGACATATATATGGATGTCACAACATAGGTTTGTATATATGTAACAACAACTCATGAAAAGAGGCCATGAATTTGAAAGAGCTAGGAAGGGTATATAGCAGGGTTTGGAGGGAGGAAAGGAAAAGGACTAATGATGCAAGCACATTATAATCTCAAAAAAAATTAAAAGATATTTTAAAAATAAAAATTCATATTTATATTAAATATATCAGAATACATGTGTATATATACATAATCTTATTATCTACCACCCTCATATTACGATAAGCATTGTATTAAAGCCAGGTAATTTTTGTCTCTTTCACTGAGTGTAGAACAGTCCTGCCAAAGGATGGGAACATAACGTGTTTTCAAATGAGTGAATGAGTCAGTTGGTTGAGGCACAACAGTTAAGAGGATGGACTGCTGTCCTTGTCCTGGAGCTTACATGCCATGCCAAGAGGAGTAAAGCAGACCCCACAGGCCACAGGGCATGTGCTGAAGAGCCAGCTACGCAGTGAACTGGATTCCACTCAAAAAGAAAAATTCCTGCATCTTGCAATTGCCACAATTGCAATTTCTCCTGCTAAATAACCAAAACTTAAAGCATGAGAACGCTTTTGTCTTAGTACCCAAAGCAATGCTGCTGAGCCATGTAGAAGGATTTTCCTGTATTTCCACTTCCTTTTGAGGGTGCTTTCTCTTCAGCTTCTGCTTAGTTTCTGTTTTATTGTTGGTCCTATTTTAATCCCTACTTCTGTCCCCATTTGACTATAAAGGATGGTCTTTGCCCAAGAGAGGAAACAGTACTTTGGAGAAGATCTGTGACTGGCAATATTCTCATGCTCAGTCCTGAGAAGAGAGCAGATGGCTGCAATTAGCTGACTATTGTACTTACTGCTCAGCTCCACTCTAGAGCGAGATTTGGAAAACTGATAAGAGTCTGAGTAGCTTCCGGTACCCAAGGAGATACAGTAAAAAAGTGAAAGGGGACCTAGGTGAGAAGCAGAATATTTCAATTGGCACACATATGTACATATACATGCACACGCACACACGTGCACACAGACACACACACACACCACACACATTTTCCCCCAAAGAAGATATAATCATTCACATGTGTCCAAAGTAGGAAATAGTTCTGGGAGCTTACCCACTACCCATGTTTCAGTGTTGGGGTCACATCAATGCTAGTCTGACTCCAAAATCTGTACTCTCCTTATGATGGGGGATACAGTTATTCATTCTATTCATCTATTCCATCTGAAACTGACATAAAAAGTCCTGCCAGGACTGGGGAGATGGTTCATTGAAGAGGGTCTGAATTCAAATCCTTAGTGCCTATATAAAAAGCCATACATGGCCGTGTAACCCCAATGTCTGGAGGGGCAGTGACAGGTAGGTCCCCAAAGCTCATGAGCCAACTCAGCCTAGCCAACATAGTAAGCTTTGTATTTAATGAAAGATCCTGTCTCGAAAATATGATGAAGAGATGGAAAAAGACTCCTGATATCCTCCTCTGGCCTCCACACTCATGTGCATATGTACACACAGAGATACACATAACATACAACACGCATAGACACACATTTGCACACGCAGATCTCTGCCAAACTTCAGGCACCGTTACAGATGTCTGACCCTCTACTTACCAAATTAGAAACAAGTTGTTTTGACAGTGTCTTCCACTAAATTACAGTAAAACGCCCACTGTCCAAAAGATTTACTTTTTTTTTTTTTCAAAATTACATGAAAGCCATCAGAGAAGCAAATTCCAACCCTCCACTCGTGGCATGCAACCCTATGATGAGGTTGTTGTGACAGAATGCTGGTCACATCCACAGTAACATGACTATTTTGAATTTATTTACTTATTTATTTTTTAGTTCGGAAACAGGGTCTTACCCTGTATGCCTGGCTGGCAAACAGACTGCCCTCAAACTTGCAAAATAGATTCCTGCCAATTCTGCCTCTCCGAGCTGGAATTACAGGCATGTACTACACCTGGCTAACTATTCTCCAACAGGTGACGATGCCACAAAATAAGCCAAAGGGATGCCAGGCAGGACTGGAGGTCAGTTTTCCTGCTGCTCTGCCCCTGATACAGCAATCTTTTGAAGGCACAAAATCCGGAAGAGATTCTGACGTCACAGTGAGGGTGAAGCAACCAGTCTGCCTAGATCTTTCCTTTCCTAAGGAGAAATTGATTGGCAGTCTCCTGGCCTCTTCCTTCCACTTGCCATCAGCAGTTCTGCCCAGCTTCACTCCAATAATTCTTCCCTAATGAGAACCTCAGGGAGAGAGAAGTCTCTTGTTGTCCATTCATGCAAAGATACTCAGCAAACGTTTTCTGCAGAAGTCTACACTGTTTGCCATTAGTCTACACATGCTTCGGGAGGATCACCCTTGATCAAGTTGTAAAATTTTCCTCTATATTATCTCAACACGGTGGAGGAGCTAATCTCACTATATATTTGGACAGCTAGGTGGCTCACTCTTCACAATTACGACTTTAAAGTAAACAAAAAGCAAGCTTCTACTTTGACACAGATCAATAGACACTTCAGTATACTTATGGATCATTTGTGCAGCACCAGACATTGCATATGATAGCCAGTTCTAACCTCTTTGTTTTTAATATTTATTTCTTTTACTCACATGTATGTCTGTGTGAGGATGCTGGGTCTTGGAGTTCCACACAATTCTGAGCTGCTATGTGGGTGCTGGGAATCGAACCCAGATCCTCTGGATAAGAAGTCAGTGCTCTGAACCACTGAGCCGTTTCTCCAGTCCCCAGTACTAACCTCTTAGAACTCAGATATTAATATGTGGATAAGTAACCTGACTTTTGTAAGACAGTACAGTAATTGCTACAACATCATCCTATATGAAAGGCTAGGGAAATGGCTGATTTTGTAAATTGTTCATCTTGCAAGTACAAAGACCAGCGTTTGATATCCACTTTTTAAAAACCAGACTTGATGGTGTTTGTAACCCAAGCACTTTGGAGGTAAAAACAGGCAGGGCTCCCTGACTAGCTAGCCTTGCTTATACAATCTGTTCCAGGGAATAATAGACCCTGCCTCAAAAAAAGTGAATGAAAAGGGTCTGTGGCACCTAAGAAACAATATTTCAAGGGTTTCCTCTGAATTGAGGGTGTGTGCCTGTGAGCGAGCACACACACACACACACGCACACACACACACACACACCACAGCATATAGAATGTCACAGGAATAGTAAAGAAAAGGCAACTGATCTTAAGTATGGGAGAAGTGGAATCAAGAGTTCAAGATACTCCACCCAGCAGAATAACAAACTCCTATTATTGGCAAAAGTCAGATCAAGTTTATTGACGATCCCTTAGATGTATCAATTAGAATAGCCTGTAGTACTTCTTTTCAATAAATATTAATCTAGATGTTATTATAAAAATATTTTACAGATGTTAGTAAAGTCTACCAGCAGACAATTTTAAGCAAGCCGTACTACCAAGATAATTTTTACAGACAGAATTCGATAGATCGAAATAAACCTGGTACTAGGTTTCCTTCAGAGAAAAGAAAAATCCCACTGTGGTCACCGCAGACCACACCTAAAAGCTCCCATCCTTTCCGTCTACTATAAACTCAGATAACTAATTCTAATGATTTGCGTTTGCCTAGCCAATACCTACAGATTCATAAACCAAGTAATTGCAATAAACTCTTCTTATTTATTCATCATATTCCTGCTCCTCTAAAATATGAAGTATTCGTGAAATGGGACTTAAAAGTGCAGAAATCGCTTTGTACTATAGGCAGGCAGAGGAATAATTCTAAGGGCTTGACTGCAAAGGCCTCTACTGCATTAAACGGATTGTGAGTAGACACATGGATCTTACTACAGACACGAATGGTGAGAATTCAGAAGGAGCTGAAAATGTTTCCCACAGACAAGAGAAAAATCTAAGTCAATAATCATCTGCAGCGCACAACAGAGTTTCCACTGATACTGAAATCCTGAAGGTCAGGGCTTTCTTTAAGGGAAGTCTCTCTGGTTCAGAGGTGGAAACCCAGTAAGACTACACCTAAGAGTGGACACAAATTCAAATTTAGATTTAGTCAAAAACATTGCATCTGAAACTGGGATGGATTCATTTCTTGGTGTGATTGTGAAGGCATCCCCACCCTAGATGCTTACTAAAGACAAAGTCAACATTTGCTGGAGGACAAGGACATCATTCCAAGCCTCTACCATTGTTTACATAAACAGACAGACCTACCAGTACAACATGAAACAAGATAAACACAACCCAAACCACTGAAGAAGATGCATAATGGCCTGTATTTATGTTCTGATACAATGAGTCTGGGGACATGGGAGGCCTTGACTGACAGTTCTCTCACAAATTCTGAAGATGAGAAGTTCACATGCAGTCTAACTAGGTTCTCTGTTCACTGCTTCACCAGGCTGAAATCAATGAGACGGTGTTCTTATGTAGGTTTGGGTCTTCTTCCAAATTCATTCTGGCTTATGGTTGTAGATCCCAAGGCCTAGTCTTCTACCTGGCTGCTTAGCTCTTAGAAACCACCCCTAAGGCCTCCACGTGGCACTCTCACAAATTGGTATCTTACTTCTTCAAAGTCAGCTAGAGAATTTCTATTCTGTCTATTGCAAGGGGCTTTTTACCATAAGTCATAACTATCTTATCTTCATTGTTAAGTAGCATAACCAATTACAGGGTGGTATCCCTAACACAAGTAGAGCTTATACTACAAGGGGAGGGGCTAAACGTGGGATCTCTAATGGATGGAGGTGAAGAGGGGATTTTAAGAAACGGTTAACAAATCCTGCCACTCAAATGACCCAAGCATTGACTTTATCTATGAATGACTTTTAAAATAAAATGTATGACAAAATAAGCAATCTCATAAAAGATAAACCAATAAAATTTTCAAATAGAAGAGTTGGAGGGAAGGCTCGGTAAGTAAAACCACTTGTGGCATATGTAAGAGGACCCGAGTCCCGATCCCCAGCCTCCATGAAACAAAAGAAAGAATTAGATAGAATGTAGATGGAAACACGGACTAAAGCACAAGGAAGACAAGATATATATTTCTCCATATATTTTTACACTAATATACTGAAGATACACATTGTCAGAGTGGATTTAAACTATGTAAAAAAAAGTATCAGGTATATTTTAAGAAAAATAAAGGTAAAATATATTTGGAATACTTAAAGTTCTAGTATGGTTGAGAAGGCAATAAGTCCATGGATTTATCTTGAGTGACATAAATATAATGTTGATGGGTTTTCCCGGTTACCTTTCTCTAGAAAGGAACAGTCAACTCTCAACTATGTAGGAGAGAGAGGAGTAGGGATCTTTTTCTGGAGAAATTGCAGACAAGCATTTCCCAAGCCAGAAACATCTACCAAAGTCTGCAGTGGACTGTGTCTTAGGAACCCTCTGTGTAAGCCAAGACAGAATTCCATTGACACATCACCCCACCCTGCTAAAAATCTTCAGGCTCTGGTCCTCTCTGCTCAGAGTAGGGCAGTCCCCACTTACTCAAGCTGACTGTTTTCTCTGTATTATCTCATACGCAAAACAATTTCTTAATTGAGATGAGCCTGTTTTCCTTTGTCTCTCCCTTGATTTTTTGTCCTTTCCTGTGCTTGAGAAAACACTGAAAACGTAAAAATTGGCTGAGACACAAGACTTATAGTTATGTGAGTGTAGCATGGCAAGCCAGCTGTGTAGAAATAACCTTTTGGTTAGACACACTACTGTGACTTCTATAGGCAAAATAATAACACTAGTTATTTTGTATATTGTGATGAGTCTTAAATGAGAAAGTCCGTGTGAGGCTGTAGTCAGTGTCTTTCACTTAACCTATCTCTCCTGAAGCTAGCAGATTCCTTTTGCCTATTCCAGATATCTCTATTTATTAAAAAGGTGGGAGGTTGATAGATCCGCAACAACCATACCCCTGCCAGAAAAGGACTGCAACCTGTACAGCTAGCATCTGCAGAACCTTGAAGCCCTTCTGGGGATTGTGTGTGCACTGGATGCAACTGGATTTCCAATAAAGGAGTCTATGACAGGGTCTTGCTCAGCATGAGGCACTGACTACTCCAAAACTGGGCTGAGTTTGCCATCTAGAGGACACCAGGGGACAGACAGGCCCTACAGGGTCTTCAGCAGAGAAGAAACCCTGGCACCCAGAACAGAAACAAAGCTTCCTCACTAAGGGGCATTTGATGAGGGTTTGTCCACCCAAGCACCATAGGGACAAGGCAAAACACAGCCTCTGCCCATGGTGCTCTAGCGTGACAGTGAGGATGAAGAGCGCTTCCCTCACAGCACAGAATGAACTTGGGCACTAATAAATCGCCATGCCAGCTGAGACCCGCCCTCTGGATTAGATTCCAATTTTCTAGACACGCAAGCTGAGCGGGACATCAGAAGTCCCTGTTGCTTGATTTTGCAGTCGCTGGAAAGTAACGCCAGCCAACAGGGACCACACAGTTAGAAAGTAGCAGAGACAGACGTTGGAGTCACTCTGGCAGGGCCTGCGTTCCTTCTAATGACATCAGGAGTATGACCTGTGCCTGAAGCAGCCTGATTCCAGGACCGTGTGGGAAGAGAGCAGAGCAGGGAGAAACCCTGGGCTGAGGAGGTTTCAGGGGCAGAGTTTCCAAAGTCAGAAGTATCCATATCTTGTGGAGGCCCTCATTTGCCAGCGATGGAACAAATGAGGAACTTTGGCCTCTGGCCTACATTCACATAGCTCTTCTCACCCTATAAATCTGGTCAGGTTGGAGAAAGCTTCTCTAACTTTCATGGGTGTTCCCTCCGTTGCAAGGAATGTCTGTATGTGCACTTACAGTTTAAGAAATCTTTACCTTTGAAAGGTGACAACGTGGCTACATACAATTCAGGGCATTTGAACTCAAAAGGAAATCTCTTCTCCAGAAGCAGGACTGTAGGCCAGGATCCTAAACATTCCACCAACATTATATCCTTTTCAGACCCCATGCTATAGCCTGCCATTGCATTCATGGTTCACTTTCACCTATATACAGGGTGAGCAAGTGTAACAGAGACGGTGATGGACAAGAGATCCACAGCCACTGTCCTCGGGGATTTTACATGTCATCTAGCTTATCATCCGCATAATTAGGAGACTATGACGAATGTACCAAAATGGTGTCTTTGAGTAGACACCACGGACTAATTAACAACAGATTGAAATTGAATTTGTGGTTGGCTTTCCTGCACACGACCTGGATGATCACAGTACTTCTGGTACTCTTTTCTTGGCGCTTTATTCAATGTACTCCTTATATTGTTTTTCCAACTTTCGTATTTTATTGCGGTTTTGGTATAATTAAAGAATATCTGTACACACAGACTTTCAGCTTCTTGAGTTCAGGCAAAGCTTCTTTTCATCTCGCAATCTTCCCTATAGTCTAGAGTCTGGATTCTAACGGTAGGTTTGGGTTAAAATTTTTAATGCATAAATCAAACAGTCAGATTTTTCCATCAATCTGTCAATCAATTTTAAATATTACTGACAAAAGCACATTCATAAAGTCTTTAATTTGTAATGCATGAGAACCTAAGTATAGTAATTGATGATCAATGAAAATTTTAAAGCTACATGCCTCCATCCAAGTGCATCATTGCAAGTCATTTGTCATTTGTTGCACAAGTAATCTGTCAAACATGACGCTGGATGTCGGTTAAAACCGAAGAGCCTTTCCATAAATAACCATAAGATGTTTGTGGGTTCTGAGGAAGGGGCACATCTCACCCTTTGCTGGAATAATCGGCCAGGGATATCTTTGCTGAAAACTGAAGTCTGACTGCAATGATTAGACATAGCTTTCCTCAGTGGAAGCAGGACTGGCCGGCAGGCAGGGAAGGATCCAAAGATTGTGTCACAGCTGCAAAGGAACCTGCCAGAGTACATTCAGTTTCCATACACATGCGTGAAGCATTGGGCAACAGCTTCACTCTCCAACTTCATTTAAAATGAAGACAGTTTTAGACTCAAAGCCGTAAAAGTTGCAGCAAACCTTTTTGAACCCGTATGTTCAGAGTCCTTTAAATCGTCCTTCAAAACTTCAGCCGACTCATATTTTTGAGCCTGATGACACTCTTCAACTCCTGGAATATAAGCCACCCCATTCAGTGAGTGGTCCATTATTTCTAATTTTTTGTTCACTAAAAGTTAATACAACCGAAAGTTTAGATTTCATGAGCTCTTGTGATGTGCTGCACACTGACCTATGCACTGTTTCTGAAGGATCTCTTTTTTATTGGTATTTATTGAGCTCTACATTTTTCTCTGATTCCCTCCCTGCCTCTCCCTCCCCCCTTCTAACCCTCCCCCAAGGTCCCCATGCTCCCAATTTATTCAGGAGATCTTGTCTTTTTCTACTTCCCACATAGATTAGATCTATGTAAGTCTCTCTTAGTGTCCTCATTGTTGTCTAGGTTCTCTGGGATTGTGGTTTGTAGGCTGGTTTTCTCTGCTTTATGTTTAAAAACCACCTATGAGTGAGTACATGTGATAATTGTCTTTCTGTGTCTGGGTTACCTCACTCAAAATAATGTTTTCTAGCTCCATCCATTTTCCTGCAAATTCAAGATGTCATTATTTTTTTTTCTGCTGTGTAGTACTCCATTGTGTAAATGTACCACATTTTCTTAATCCATTCTTCGGTCAAAGAATATTAGGTGGTTTCTTTTACTTGGTGTGAAGACAGTATTAACTAGCTTCCATTCTGCCATCAGGAAAATGATGTTGCGAGAAAATGGGTCACTTGGTTTGGGAAATCCAAGTAAGGAGTAGTGGAGCCAAGCACTCATTACTTTTACAATGCAATGGTCACAATACCTGACAGGGACAGCTTATAGGATGGAGGGTTGATTCGGGCTCATAGTTCCCGAGAATTCCCATCCAGAGTGATGGGAAAGGTAGGTCAATGTCACATGGTAGCAGTATTCCATAGATAACTCTCTCATGGCTGAAGGGAAGAAGGATGGGAAGATTTGGCAACTAGGTGAAGATCTGATGCAGAATTACTGGCACTCTCGAAGGCATGCAGTTACACACCACCCACTCTCAAAAGCCTCCTGTTTTGAGACAATGCAGCAAATCGCCCATCTTTAAAGAGTTTGTTTTTTGCTTTCTCATCAAAGAAAGATTATCTTAGAAATAATAATAATAATAATAATTCAAGGCTGAGAAGTATATGTCACTTTACTGAGATAATTTTAGGGAACAAACGGACTTTCACAATAATTCATCCTTATTCTGTATTCCTTGGGAAGTAAACAAATGCTGAAAAGGTAGGTCTTGTTTGTTGATCTATTTTGTAAGATTGAAACTTAAATTTTGAAATGTTCCCCAGAGGACTAACAGAAATGGATCCTCAAACCCTTAGTACTCAAAGCATAACCTGTGAATAAGAATCCCTCTCAAATTCTTCCAAGAGCTGGAGGTGAGCCTCGGGACTGTTTTCTCACTGTCTTCCTGCATTTGAGAATGCACATGTCGATTTTCTGCTAGCTGCAATGGACCACAAAACCTAACAAGATTTTGTCATACTCACCATGTGAACACTCTCCCGTCTTATGCATTTCCTCCTTTTGCCATTCTATGTTTACCATGTGACAGTCCTTATCTATATCAACTTACATAAATGCTACCATGATCTTTACCATGTAAACTCTGCTAAGTGCTTCTCAGGCATCTCTTCCCATCCAGTGCCCCCACCAGCCTTCAGAAACCACATCCTTAACACTCGCATGATGAAAGAAGACAATGCTTCATGAAAAGGAGGCGATCACATAGCAAATAAGTGATAAAGCTTGGACTAGAAACTGCGTCTGGATTTGCCTAGAACAAATTCTGTGTCTGGTGGCCCCAATAAACTCGGGGAACCGTGGCTGCTCAGTGCTGAGATAGTCTAGCATGAGGTATGGAGTAGAAAAGCAATAACTCACCAAAGACTTTAATGACGGATGTTCGTGTAAGCAACAAATCTGTGGTGGTAGCTCATGCATGAATCTCTTCATAAGGGGAGTGGGAGCAGGAAAGTCAATGAGTTCCAGGCCATCCCCAGCAACACAGTGAGCTCCAGGCCAGTCAGGGATACATAAAAACCTGTCACAAGGAAAAGATGAATAAAACAGATTTTCATGTACACATTAATTCATTGTTTGGGCCTATTTAAATGTGAGCTCCTCAACAAAGGCCCTTTATTTTTTTTTTCTACTCCAGATTTGAAAATGTATGGGAGCTATGGTTGGAAGGATCCTAAAAGAGTTCATTTCTGGGTGCTAGAATGAGGAAGGTGGTCTAGGGACTGGAATCTGGGTGAGGTCATAAGTGCAGCTATGAGCAGAACTCTTGACTCTTGACTTGTTTCAGCCTGTCTCTAGAATGCCTCATCTTAAAAGATACAATGCTATTTCTGTCTTGCACTTGACATTTAGAGCAATCTTAGCTGGTCTACTTATAATAAATTATGTAAAATAAAACATTAAAAGCCAATCAGGGTGTGATTATCCCAGGGTGAATTGAAATGGAGAAAGAGGAGGGGGAGAAACATTTCTGGATAAAGCAGCATCAATATTCAGGGTCAAGAAAGAAAGCCATTTTAGTGTCCTCACCAAAGAGCATCTTTAGGTAAGCCTAGAAGAAGCACCACAGTGGAAGAAGAGAAAGAACAAACTGCTTCTAACTTCAGGCCTCTGCTAGAGTAGTAGCCATATAACGGTGACTGTGACATGACCCCCCCACTTCAGGGAACTTACAGTCTAATGATTAAACCACAAAGAGAACAGGTCAAAATGCTCTGTAGTATGTATTGTGATGCACTTGAGTCTACAGTCATTTGAAAATCACAAGGAAGGAGTTTACAATCCACAGGAAGTTTCCTGAAGCAAGTAGCTGCTAAACTGGCTTTCTGGGGGTTCTACACAACTGGTAAAAGGACATTCAAGACAAAAGAACAAGAACCCCACTAAAGACACTAGGGCAGGGAGATGCCTCAGAGGGTAAAGGTGCCCAGAGCCAAGCCTGATAGGCCCACATGATGGAAGGGGAGAACCAACTCCCATAGGTTGTCTTCTGACTTCCATGTGTGCATTGTGGGATGTGCACAGGAACATACACACACATGCACACACATACCACGTAAATAAACATAATTTCAAAAATATTCCAGTACCTAGAGGTGATAGTCTAGTTTGTCTTGGGTATAGACAAAGTCCTATATGGCAGGCCACAGAGGGAACAGATGATGGTACAAAGCCAAATGAAGCAAAGCAAAGGCCAAGTTGTGCCAACGCTCATGGGCTATGTCTATTCTTTGGCATCTTTGCCTAAGGACAAAGGAGTTCACTCAGGATAGCTATGCGGTGGAATGGCATGAGTCAATGAATTTTTACCTAAAATGCGTCGCTGTAACTGCTGACTGATAAGTGAAATGGAAAGGAATAATCTGTGAACAGGGAGACTATCCCCCACTGTGGCTGTAGTCTAAGGGAAGAACAACACGACTGTGGGCTAAACATGTGAGAGAGGTCAGTGCAGTCAAAATGGAATGCTATGTATTGGAGATTGATTAGGCAATAAGTGGTAGAACTGGAAAGTTAACTTTTAAGTTTCTGATGTGGGCCATCAGTGGCAGAACGGGATGGTCAAGAAGGTCAAATCTCTGGGCTTGTAACATGGATCCCTACAAGCATAAAGGCCTGAGGTTCAACACCATGCCTCTGTTGATGCGATGAGACTAAATTCTATGGGGATAAAAACTGTTTTTGAGATTTGGACTGGATGGGCTTCAAGGGCCCGAGTGAAAGGGCTCACCTGAATAACTAGACTAGGTTGTCATGTTAGTCGTGCCAGGTTTCTACGGTATCATATTGACTTCATGTATTAACGGACCCTGAGAGCAAGGGTTTCCCAAAACACACTCTCAAGCCAGTTTAACTCCGTGCAGAACGTGTCTGGCTACAAGAGTTCTGACTCTTGCCAAACCTCATAGAGTGTATTGGAACCGTCTTACAGCCCTCTGCATTCCTGCAGGTCTCCGCACCCTAGTCTCTGCTCCTTAATGCTAAGTTTCTCTAGGGATGATAGCTTTGGGGTCTTGGGTTTGACTCAGTTTAGTCCAGGACTTGGAGACATTTTAAACAAATTAGAATCCCTGTGCTATCTTCAATGAAAGGTTTCGTAAGGCAATGGAAGACGAGCTCAGCCACCAAATATTTGGGTCTGGGGAAGCATCTTCAGCCTTTCCAATAGGCCAAGTGTGATGTGGTGAGACTGGCTCCTGTCAAAAGCAATGAGGGAGGCAGCAATGGACACTGGGAAAATTAGGCCTGGCACCAACTTAAGCCACTGACTATTCAAATGCATGGCATGCGAAGTGTGGTTTGAACATCTTGGTCTGGAGAGCAATGAGAATTCTGGGTAGAATTTGGGTAAGTATGAAAAGTGCTTGAAAAGATCAAAGTAAAAATAAATATTGGTGAAATGTTATCACTCAGATTGAGGACAGAAATAAGTAAAAGACACACAAGGCATTTTTATTGGTTTTCTCATTAAATGCATTTATTCGATGACTATCTACCCAGACTGAACTTCAGAAGCACAGTGAAAGTTCTAATGGCTTTGGTATGAAGCAGGATTCGGCCACCAAAAATTCTAATGCTATGAAAAAAGTTAGAAACTTCATGAAAACATTTATTTTCAAGGTCATTATTGGATGAGAAGAATGAGTTTGGAAGGTCCCATGTATCTGAGTTTCAAGTTTGCTTGGTTATTTACACATTTTGTGGCTGTGGCTATTATCCTATAGGTGACATACAATGTTTGGCACACTTAAGATACGAGGCCAATACTTGGCCAAAGGATGAATGAGTGAATGCTTAACCCAGGCCACACAAAGTGCTAAAAATATACACATTCCCTTATGAATTACAAATAGCCCTCTGTGGTAGGTATTACAATAAGAAAAGTGGAATTAGGAGAGTTTATACAACTTACACAGATCATATAGCCAGTTAGTAGAAGAGTCATGATGAAAATCCTACCTTAACATTGCAAAAATAGAATCTCAAATATCTGCCCTGGAATAATGTGTTCCTACATGAGATAAACATAGAAAAAATAGCACCAGGAGAAAACTCTGACAGGATGGAGAAAAGTCAGGAGGATGTCGTGAAACCATCTAATATTGGACTTAGACAAAAGAGGGAGATTCTAACTAGAAGGTGAGGCAAGGCCTGCTCGGGATGCGACAGGTAACACTCAAGGCAAACAAAGGCAGATTCAAAAGCATTGAGGAGTTGGATTAGAATGCTTTGAGTACCAGCTGCCCTGATGTTCATTCTTATCGGAGGGCAAACAAATTATATAAATGATGCCTAGTGATGCTTTAGGAAGAATGTGTTGTCTTTTGTGTATGAGAAGGTACAGTATGAAACATTGAGACTAGGCTACAAAACAGGGGAGTTGACCAATACGCCAGTTTTAGCTCACTGAATATTTTGTTAAAAAAAACATTAAAACACATCAAAGATTATTCATTTACCTATCATCCATCCGTGAATGATTTCCAACTACTAAAAAAAAAGAGTTAAATAGAATGATAGAGACTATAAGATCTTCAGTGCTGAAATATTGGCTATGTTTATTGACCCTTTTTAGGTATTTGCCAAATCCCGTAGTAAAGTTATATGACACACAAATATGGAAGCACCTATCCAGGGTCTGGCACATGGTAAGTAAGCAGAAAATTAAGTTTGCCCAGAATAAATTGCCGAACCTCTATCCAACTAAGCCAGTTAATACACAGTAGCCTGCCACAAGAACCTTCAAAGTCAACCCGCAGAGCAAGGGTTAGGGTTTGAATAAAGAGCTTTTCTATCTAGGACCACATCAAAGTCTCTCACCATTCAGCAGAACAGGTGTTGGTATTCCTGTTTACAGAAGGGGTGACTATAAGCCAGTCTAGACTCTGTTATGATACAAGTTCCCATGACCCCACTGGTAGAATAAGAGAATTTGCTGGCTCATGTTATCCTTTATTTTCTTTCTTTTTCGTTGGGGTGAATGTTATGGTCTTTCAAGAGAAGGTACATTTGGGATGTGTGGATTTGCTATCAGGATGATATGGGCCATTGGACTTTGAAGAGTAAGTCATAGCTACTCTTGGAATGACAGATTCCTAGAAGGATAAGAAGTCACATTATCACAACAGGGGCAATAGTTTCATGGCACCTAGGGCATACTAACAGAGGAGAAAATTCCACAGAGAGAAGTGACCCAACCCAATAGAAAACTGGAAGGGACTGGAATTATGAAAGACTTCGGAGAGACATGGGAGACAAAAAAAAAAAAAAAAAAAAAAAAAAAAAAACCATAGTCATCACCATTGCTAAGAGGCAACAGAATGGAAACATCACAAACTACTCTGAGACCTCAAGATGTCCATGAACCAAACAATGAGCTACCTGGATATACAGAACTAAATCTAATGGCACATGACCTGCCAGGTAGTCTAATATAATGTAGGCATAGATACAAGAAGAAACTGTGGTGTAGACTTCTAGGCAAGACCAGAAACTAAGTTAGACTCCAAGTCATAGCTTACTGATCATTTCATCTGTTTAATTGTGCAAATGACATAAACTCTCTGAGCCTCCATTGTCCTAATTGTAGTACTGTCTCATGATCACCTTTGAAAGTATATAATACTCAGCACATACAAGTTGCTCAATAAACACTATGAACATTATATGACCATTGAGAACATACAAAATATTATGGAGACAAGCCCAGGGATGTTCTACCTAGAACTTTTCTAAGGTAGAGAACACTCCTTAGATTGGGCAGAATATAACATAATGGTAGAAGGGACAAGAAATAGAGGATGATAAGAGAGGCTACTCTCTCTGCTTCCAGTTTTTTCCAACCCCATTCATTCTCACTCTAAACTAAAGCACAAATCCAGTTTTCTTTCTACCGTGCATAAAATCTATAAATGATTTTTTTGAGTTGATCTTGTAACTTGCCACATCACTGAAGTTATTTTTCAGCTGTAGGAGTTTTTTGGTAGAGTTTTTGGGGTCACTAATGTATACTATCATATCATCTGCAAATAACGAAAGTTTAACTTCTTCCTTTCTGATTCGAATCCCCTTAATCTCTTTATGTTGTCTTATTGCTATTGCTAGAACTTCAAGAACTATGTTGAAGAGATATGGTGAAAGTGGACAGCATTATCTTGTTCCTAATTTTAGTGGAATGGCTTTGAGTTTCTCTCCATTTAACTTGATATTAGCTGTTGGCTTGCTATATATTGCTTTTATCATATTTAGGTATGATCCCTGTATCCCTAACCTCTCCAAAACCTTTATCATAAAGGGGTGTTAAATTTTGTCAAATGCTTTTTCCGCATCTAATGAAATGATCATATGGTTTTCTTTCTCAGCAGTAAAAAACAATGACATCTTGTATTTTGCAGGCAAATGGATGGAAATAGAAAACACTATTTTGAGTGAGGTAACCCAGACCCAGAAAGATGAATATGGTATGTACTCACTCATAAATACTAGCCATAAATAAAGGACATTGAACCTATAATTCGTGATCCTAGAGAAGCTAAATAAGAAGGTAAACCCAAAGAAAAACATATAGTTATCCTCCTGGATATATGGATATGAAGTAGACAAGATTTCCAGGCAAAAATTGGGAGCTTGGGGGTGGGATGGGGGTAAGGGTAGATGGGGAGAGAAAAGTGAGAAGGAAATGATGGGGAGAGCTTGAGGGAATGGGATGGCTGGGATGGAGGAAGGGTGGATATGGGAGCAGGAAAGTATATATCTTAAGTAAGGGAACCATTTTAGGGTTAGCAAGAGACTTGACTCTAGAGGTGTTCCCAGGTGTCCATGGAGATGTCCCCAGCTAGTTCCTTGAGCAGCTGAGGAGAGGGAGCCTGAAATGGCCCTATTCTATAGCCATACTGATGAATATCTTGCATGTTACCATAGAAGCTTCATCTGGTGATGGATGGAGATAGAGACAGAGACCCACATTGGAGCACTGGACTGAGTTCCCAAGGTCCAAATGAGGAGCAGAAGGAGGGAAAACATGAGCAAGGAAGTCAGGACCGTGAGGGGTGCACCCACCCACTGAGACAGTGGGGCTGATCTAATGGGAGCTCACCAAGGCCAGCTGGACTGGGACTGATGGAGCATGTGATCAAACCGGACTCTCTGAACGTGGCAGACAATGAGGGCTGACTGAGAAGCCAAGGACAATGGCACTGGGTTTTGATCCTCCTGCATGTACTGGCTTTGTGGGAGCCTTGTCTGTTTGGATGCTCATCTTCCTAAACCTGGATGGAGGTAGGAGGACCTTGGACTTCCCACAGGGCAGGGAACCCTGACTGCTCTTTGGACTAGAGAGAGGGGGGGAGGAGGAGGGATGTGGGTGAGGGGGAGGAAAATGGGAGAAGGTGGACATTTTTAATAAATAAATAAATAAAAATCTATAAATGATTTTACTTGGATTCAAATCAGTACTCAAATTCCATAGCCTGCAGCATGCAGTTAGTATGCTCATCTGAGATATATTTATTTAATACTGACTCTATGTCAAGAACTGTTGTTATAAGAAATAATACATGGACCTTGATTATGAAAAGTTTGCAGATCAATGGAAGGACAAAGATCTACAAGGCTTGGGACATGGTGAGAAGGACTGAAACTGGGCAGGCATGCAATGCTGTAATGGAGAAATGAGGCTTACACCTTCTGGTTGACAGACTCAAGGAAAGCCATGATATAGAGATAAGGTGTGGCTATGTTCTGAAAAGTAAGCAGGAAAATATTTAGAAGAAAAGACAGGAAACAGAAAGTGGAAAACTGACCTGGAGTCCAGTATTGCAGGGGCTTAGAGAGCAGGTAGAAAGACCAGTAGGCAGGGACTCAGTCAGCAGTCTTACATGTCACGCTGAGGAACATGTACTTTATCTAGTGAACAACATAGAACCATGAAAAAGCCATGATCATTGCTGTCCAGGAAAGGCTGGATAGGGTCCAGAAGAGGGGAAAAGAGAGACCATTGAACAGCTCTTCCGATGATCCATTCTACCCAAGGTGAATGAATGGATGGATGGATGGATGGATGGATGGATGGTTGGATGAATAGATGAATGAATGATCACACAGATGACAGATTCTGATAATGCTAGCTGGGGTTTCTACTCACATGAGAAAAGGGAAGTGGCTTTCATATCCTTTTCAACTGCTATCCCCACCCCAGCCCCCAGCCTTCATGAATGGTTTCCCTCTTGCACGCATGTATATCTCTTCCTCAAATACTGAGATCTCAGAACTAAACCTAATGTCTCCCTTACATGGGCTTGTTACACCTAAACAAACTTACCAGGCAAGGCAGGCACTGAGAAGATTAAATCAGAATCCCCAAGAGGCCCAGACAAAGAATGGAAATCAACAAAATATAGTTTGGACCAAAATAATCATCATTTAGAACTATTCTAAGATTGCTCTGACCATACAAGATTGAAAATGAGGGTGGTGTAGACAAGCAAAGGCCGGAGAAGTAGGCATAAATGGTTATCCTGTAAAGAAAAATTGCAAGAATCTCAGATCACAGTAATTTGGAAAGCAGAGCTAGTTTTCTTCAATTCACTAATTTTCTATATATTAATAAACTAAATCATACTATAATTCATTCCTTCAAAAGCTCTTAGCTTAGTGGAGATAGGTGGGAATCTAATTACACATACTACATTCTAACAGCTGCCAAGACAAGAAAAATAGGGAGCATTGTACCATCCCCAAAAGCACAGAAAGCCTTGGCATATGAGGTAATAGTCACGGTGGGTGTAGAAGGGAGATCAAGACCATAAAATATGAGCAATAGCTCATGAAAACATGCAGAGGTGTAAAGTGAACCAGGCCTTGAAAAAGAACTTGATCAAATGAGTTTTCCCCAGTCTCACTAGGATGGAACACTTCAAACTGAAATCTTCAGTTAAAGACCATTTCATCTTTTCTCTGTGTTCAGGACAAAAGCCTCAGAAGGCACATAAAGGCTAGGAAACATACACCATGTATAGACAGAAGGAAGTCACCATCAATCAGCATGTCAGAAAAACCTGTAACCCAAATCTTATTAAAAATGAAAGCAGCGGGACTGGGTCCATCTCTGGGAACTTCCTAAAACTTCCCTCTGAGATTATACATTTAGCTACTTAGCATAATCAACTCAAGGGAAAGCTAAAATGTCTTTCCTAGGCTTGGCACTTACTTTGCTCTCTGACCCAAGGAAGGAAAGACACTCCATGAGCTTACGTTTTGTAATTGTAAAGGGATGGAAACGGATAGTAATTCCCATTCAGACAGAGTGCTCTGAGAATTAATTAGGATGTATGTAAGAAAAGAGAGGCAGAGCCCAGCAGTTAGTAGATGATGAACAAATGTGAGCCATGCTTTCTCTCTTCCCATCCTCTTAATATCCTGGATAGAGTTTAAAACACATACCTCACATACAACCAATGCTCGACCTCCACATAACCCCACTGGGTCTACTAAAAGTTGGTAGAGACTGATGATCACAGTGTTTACTATGTGTAGAATATTTGGCCTGTTTCCTCACTTGACTTTCACCATAACATTCAGCAAGGCAGCTATAAGTTATGTATCCCCATTCAAGAGTCAAAAACTTCCACTGTTCAGAGAGCATAAGGAATGTTCAAAGTCATATAACTATTTCAATGCAGAGTGCTATGTCTTCCATGACACCAAGACTGTCCATAGAGTCCATAGACAGCCACTTGCAGAGGTGAGGCTGGGGTGACTCAAATTCTCTCAACAAACCAGACCTGAATGAAGTCCTCAAACTGCACTGTGTCATGTCTGCCACTCTCTCTCAGACCTTACGTACTTTGCATATGGAATGTCTTCATTCAAAGTGGTATAACAAACCAAAAGAGGAATTCCCGAGATGCAAAAGGCGAATTTTGAAGAGAGAATGCAACTTCAATTTTAACAATAGGCTTTCTTAATTCTTTACATTAAGAAGGAACAGAGTCAAAGAACAAAATTCATTAATTAAAAGGAAAATCAATTAAATGAGATTTGGGGCAGTTAAAGTAACCGAAATGTCCTCTGTTTCTCAGAATTGGCCACTTTGGGGAGGTTTTGCACCTTTTTTTAAACTTCCAGATTTCATACTTTCTGTTCAGCTTTTGCAACTTCCCAAGAGTACAGTTTGAAAACAAAAAGAGGAAAATAGAACCCTGGACCTAGTATACCACTTTCAAGAAGGCACCTCTCATGGAAGGAACATTTCAAGCCTAAAAGCCCCTCGAAGTCTAGGTTTGGCTCTTCCCTCTGATACTGTGCTTCTCATTACTGAGTGGTCTTTGGATGACCAGTATTGCGTGTCCTCAAGAAAACTTCATAGTAGTTTAAGCAAATCATGACAGCTATTTTAATCGATTTACAGTGGTTTCCAAGTAGCTCCCCAACAACACAGAGAAAGAGCAAAGAAGAATAAAAGGGAGAGGGAAAGAAAAATCCTCTAACTTTAACATTGGAAATAACTAATAAGAAAAATTGAGACCAGGTCTGATTATTAGCCCTGCATGACTGGCCAGGAATTAACTATTTAGACCATACTGACATCAACCCCATATCCACCTACCTCTGTTGCCCTAGTGCTAGGATTAAAGGCACGTGCCCCCATGTCCAGATGTTTGAAAATATTTTAACTTAAAGATGAACATAAATACTCACAAAACAGCACTGGCATAACCTCAAACTTGAAAAACAAACCAAAGAACACAATATGTAATCCCCACTGGCTGGTTCTTTCCCGCTAGGGTCTTAGTATATAATTCTGACTGGTTCTCTCCCACTAAGTTCTTAGTTTCCATAGAAACAAGCCTAGAGAGTCTTATGGTACACTTTTTCATGGTGGTCATTATTCTTTTATATGAGGGTGTATGTTTGCTGTGTTTTTACATGAGTACAGGAACACACATGCCACTTCACATATGTGGAAACTAGAAGACAGCATTCAGAAGTTGGCTCTCCCCTTCCACCTTTTTTTGCAGTGATAATATCTCTCTTGTTTGGGCAATGCTGTGCCCTCCATGCTAGCTGGCCAGTAAGCTTCTGGGTGAGTCAGTTGCCTCTGCCTTCCACATCATCACTGAATTCTAGAATTACAGATGTGTGCAGATGTATACAACTGCATCTAAATTTTTTTACCTAGGTTTTCAGGATTACACTTAGGTTGCCAGGCTTGTGCAGCAAGTACCTTTACCCCCAGAGCCATCTTTCTGAGGATTTACTGTCCTGTCCACTTCAGTACAGAATGAGAGACTTTCTTCCTACTGAGAGATTTTGTGGCACTTTCCACGACAGTGCTTCCTAACCAATACAAGGGCATATGAGAGAGCTGTGCCAAGATGCTAATCCACTTAGTAGTGGGGGAAACCGGACAAGTTGAACTGGACAAACCCCAAGGACAGTCAACTACACAGTGAGCAACTTCCTGTTTATCAGACTGTGCTGAAAATGCATCATCTCCTCCATAAATGTTTTGCTTTGGAAAAGGTGGGAAGAACTTTACAAAAGATTTTTGCCATGCCTGGGGTTATTTGCCCCAACATTAGAAACCCGACTTTCATGCTTTTGAAATCCTCAGTCTA
The DNA here is from genome assembly GCF_903992535.2 of Arvicola amphibius. NCBI lineage: Eukaryota > Metazoa > Chordata > Mammalia > Rodentia > Cricetidae > Arvicola > Arvicola amphibius. The sequence continues at coordinate 24,115,046 of NC_052055.2, forward strand.
TTTTTATAGTCTTTTTTCCCATTTCCTTCCAGTTCATTGCCACATCTTGCTGTCCTGAGTGTTTCTCTCTTCTTGCTGTCTGTTTCTAGTCTTGTTTAGCCAAAAAATTAAAGCAGTTAAGCAAAATTCTCATTTTACTTAGCAAACGTTCCTTGTGCACCAACTCAATATGAGGTGCTCCTGGCTTTTGCAGAAGGAAAGAAAACAAATAGAGACAGCACATTGCTACATTCTTCCATGGGATCAAAACCAAAACACTTGTAAGTCAAGTTAGAGTTGGTGGGCTCTAGAAGGCTAATGCTAGGTCCCCGGTAGTCAAGACTGTTGCTTCACAGATGTTAAAGCAAAGCCCAGTGTTTAAGCTCAGCAGCAAGCATTATTCATGCGTCTGGAGGCACACTGCAATGATTGACATCCCACAAACTCTCAAACAGGACTGACAAGCTCAGCCCCATCGGTCACTAATTCTAAGTTGCTTCATCCTCCTCAGTCTGGGATTCCTCTCTTGGAAAATATCTACCCTCTGGGTTACTGTAAAAATAAAAAAAAAATGTATGCACAGTCTCGGCTCCACATTTATGTCTGAAACTGGCCAACTTTATACACACGGGATGTCCCACATGGTATACTTGGAAACTGGAACTGTTGACAATAAGGAAAGAAAGTTTTCCCAGAACATAGGTTTTCATGCCAGTTACTGGGATGTTTGAAGAAGGTGGGTTTATCTTCCCACAATCAGCAGCTCTGAGTGGCACCAGCTTTGCCACCGTAGTGCTCCTAAATGTCATGTGCCTCTGCATAAAGAACATACATGCATTCTTCTGTGTCACATAAAACTGCAATCATTGACCCTTAGCCCCCTCACCAGGCTTTATACTCGGGAAGCCTTCACAGCTTCCTGAGAAACTGACAAAACTGAGCAGAGTTTCTGACACAGGTTGGACTCTTGTGCAAAGTCAACCCCGGGCAGCTTCATCTCCTTGAACATCTACCGAGAGAAGCCTGATTACTCCCAGGGGTCCCTGTTCCCAAAGATAGAATCAGAAAGAAGGCAGCATGAGTACACACAAGCAGAGTTCCAATCCTGACTGTCCCTCTTTGACAAAAGATGGTTTTATCTCCCCCTGGGAACTATAACTTTTTAATCTATGAAAGAAAATAACATTGCATATCATACAAGACATTCTGCAGATTGAGGAAGGAAATGCCTATGATAAGCTTAATACTAAGCCCAGTATATAATTGCTATCAATTGGCATTAGCCTCCTGGTACATCTTTTTCATTTGTGAGACTTTTCATCTGTGAGACTTTCTGTGTCTCAGTTTCTGCTTCATTCAGTAAAATACAGGTGACCTTCCCTATTGGTCTGGTATGGAGTTAACAAGATCGTATCGTGTATTTGAAGCATCTAGCAGAGGATCTGTAGCATGTATATCCTCACACCCTGATACTCTCTTTCACCCACATAACTGAGTTTACAAACCCTGGTCCACTAAAAATTCTAATGTGTGTGTGTGTGTGTGAGAGAGAGAGAGAGAGAGAGAGAGAGAGAGAGAGAGAGAGAGAGAGGAGAGATGTATTTTCCAAAAATCCACTGCATATTTAAAAACCATAAGAAACGTCCTTTGTAACACAATGCCCCCCGGAACTATGTCCCACGTCAAAAGGCTTGAGGGCCACATGGCTGTGGTCATTTTGAAAGACTGAATATCCAGTCAAGCATTGGGAATCTGCAGAATGCTAGGCAGTTGGTCGTCACCCACCAGCAAGGAGGCTGTGCGCCACGGAGTCATGTGGGAGATGTGCAGATGCAGGCCAGCAGAAATAGCAGCATCAGATAATGCCCAAAGGCTTTCTTGACAATGGAGTTCATTATCGGGCATGTGAATGAAATGGCGAGTGCTGTCGTCTCTTCCTGCGGTTAACTGGGTTTTCATTGACAAAAAATTAAAAAAAAAAAAATGAGAGGACTTTTGTTGCCGACACACTGCCCTTTGCAAGCCTGCTAGGACCCAGCCCTATGAAGTTGCACTTCATGTTTCAATGAAGCAAATCTCTCCCAATGAGAGAAAAGGTTACTTCCTCCATCACGCTCCCCTGACCACTAGTTCTACCAGATCCTGTCATGTGCTAGAGAGAGAATTAAAAGCAAAAAGCAGAGCTCCCAGGAGAGAGGAGAGAGAGAGAGAGAGAGAGAGAGAGAGAGAGAGAGAGAGAGAGAGAGAGAGAGAGAGAGAGAAAGAAAGCCACTTCTCCCTCTCATCAACTTCTAAATCCAAATGCTAAACCAGAGTCCAGTGGTCTTGTTGGACTTTGTGATCAAGCCCCTGCCTTTGGTTTCTCATTCATGAATAAAGTTGGTAAGGGAAGTCTCCATGAGATCACGAAACAGTCACACTGGACGTGGTGTCTTGGTGGCATGATCTCAAGCCTGTTCTGCAAATGTTCTCTTTGCAAACAACAAAAGGAATAATATGATTGTAGCCCTCACTAATTACAGTCCATCCTAAGCTTACCCTCTGAAGGCCACCATACAATTTGGAGGCCTATCTCACTTGGAAAAGGCTAAAGTCCTCAGGGCTCAGCAATTCCTCTGGCTAGAATCACCCAGTAAAGAGTCATGACTACAGCCACCAGGGTTGACAAAGCCTGCCTGGAAATGGAAATTTGAAAATACTGATGAACTGAAATATACCAAGTAGCAGGCACAGAGCACACTGAGACGAAGTACAGAGAAATCATTTCTTCTACTCTGTAGAAAAATGAGACACTCTGGCTAATTGGTGGTTTCACCACTCCGTAGGCTTTTCCATAACAACAATCTGTATCCCCATCAATGATGGCGACAGTCATAATGTCGTCAATAAAAGTACTTTCCACTCTTTGTTGAACTGTCCTTATCCAACTAGACATCATTCTCAAGAATGGATACAAATCCTAGTAGTCCAAAAGGGAAGGGAAATAGCCCCAAAAGGCACCTCTCTACTCAGGCTGACAACCAGACTCACAATGAGTAAATTTTCCCAGTTCTGGGGTCATAAGTTGTGTGTAAAGCCCCACACAAATTTCAGGAAGAAAGAGTTGTATGAATGATTAATCTAACATCACATACATATGGCAGTACTGCCCTACACAAATCTGGATGTAAGGCCACTCTTGCAACTCAAATTTCAAGTCCTTAGGAACCAATTCATTATTGGGGGGGAGGTAGTAAGCATGGACAAATAAAAAGGCATACATTTCTGGTGATGTCTCCTCAGTACCTTGAAGGGGCATTGAGGCACACATGTGCAAGGGGGTACAAGTGTAAATCTTCCCCAGCCCATTCAGACTCCTACCCATATGTTCATCCGGTACAACCAATAAATCTTTCCCTGTTTGCGAAGCTCTGGCTGCTACTTTCCTTCTTGAAATTATCTCTTCCACTCTCAAAAGAAATTTACTTGATTAAGTCCTACTTATCTCCAATTATCTGCTTACACTTCACTATTCCTCAAAGACCTCTGCACACACCTTGTCTAAAGAGAATTTGTAGGTACACCAATCAATGCATCTTTCCCAGCACTGATAAAATAGCTCAGGTGTGTGTTTCTTTGAATGCCTTATTTTAGTTGACCTAGAATCTCACATGAAAAGAAATCAAAGCAGAGACTGCAGTTCTTTGATTCATGGCTATATCCCCATGTGCTATTGAAAGGAAGTTGAGCTTTAATAAACATCTATTATATGCCTTCTAACCTTTACATCAACTCTAGGAAATTAATGGAGACCATAATTACAGGCAGGGAAAACTGGAACTCTTCAAAGCCTGTGCAGAGTGCATCATCTCTGAGGGCAATGCTCTTTGGGCTGCATGAAAACCACCTCCCAGAGATCCAGACCACTGAGCGTCAGCTAGGTTTTCCATGAATCGTGCTGGCTTCATCACAGCAAAGGGAATAGTGTGAGGGCGGTGTCAGATCCCTCAAGTCTGAAGGCTGCGTGCAATCTCTCCAGGGACTTCAGATGGACTTGAATGGTTAAACTTTGCTATAGAACCCAGACTACCAGCAGACCCAACACTAAATCCTGATCTCTCCGTGTGTTTCTTATGAAATTGTGGTAAAACATCTCTAGGTGTTACCCATCCCCCCTTCTGGAAAATGAGGACCACACAGATTTAGTTTGGAAGCATTTCTTAAATTTTTGAGCAATTGTCCATCAAGTCCTCAGTGCAAGGTCAAGTTTATGGTCCATACGAAAGAAACAGTAGAACTTTTTATGACGACTGCATTGCCACCAATATTCACGGGAAAGCTTGACACTATAAATCTATTAAGGAAATGTATTTCCCATGGCCAGAGGACTTGAGCGAACCTGTCAAAGGTCCGCTCCCACCAGAATAGAAATCTCTGAGATAGAATTCAGCAATAAGTAGTTGGGTGTAGAATTAGTTATAGTTGTGACTGTGCACTTACACAGTAATCCTTGGGTCAAGGATTGACCTTGATTACGTACCAAGCCTGGTTCCAAGCAGTCATTTCCTGCCCTTCTGTCTCGCAGGCGCTTGACACCTCCTCTGAGCTTCCTCTCACTCACTTGGAACAGCCTTTTTTCCACGGTTTTTTTTTTTTCCCAGGTGTGTTCCTGCTTGGTAGGTCGGAGGAAGCTTACCACTTACCCCAGGGACTGCCAGGGCCGGAAGAACCTTTCCAGAGGGTGCCTCTCAGAGGAAGGAAGAACAGATGTGAGGCCTGAAATGGACTGGGTTTGGTGCAGAAAACTCAGGTGCCCCTGACACCTGCTGTGGCAGGCAGGATCTATTAGCTATTATTGTCCAGGATCTATTAGCTATTATTAGGTCACAGGAATGTCAATGGGCCTAATTATCTTCGAAGATATTTTACGTATTGCATCACCTGGATGAAGAGGTCTAGACATGAAGATGCTCTTGAAAGCACAAACAGTGGTCCAGAAGTTATGTCTCATATTTTCAAAAGCTAAACACTTTCTCCTAGTACATTCTCTTTTCCCATATGTGGGTATGTGGTGTGCATAAGTATGTGTGCATGTTCACATGTCTACAGGTGCAAATGTGTGTGGTACACATGTGTGTGAACATAAGCCTGTATGTATGTGTACATGCATGTGGAGACCAGAGGTTGATGTCAGGTAGCTTCCTCAACTTATATGCAGGGTCTCTCACTTGAATCCAGAGCTTGCTGGTTGAGCTAGTTTAGAGAGCCAACTTGCTCTGGGGACCCTGAGTGCTGAGACTACCAGTGGGGTACTGTGCCAGCCAGCCACTGTGCACATCTGGCATTTCTGTGAGTACTGAAAATCATAATAGTGTTTCCCATACTTGTAAGCAAGCACTTTATCCACTGAGCCATCTCCTCAGCCTCTTTCTTGGTGCATTTTTTAATTGTGCAAATGTCTCTTCAATTATTATATATTACTTTCTTAATTATATTTGTTCATAATTATTAACCCAAAATAAAACTGTATTTTTTCATCCTGATAAGTCAATTAAAATGTCAAGATTAGTAATAATAATTTGAGGAGAAAATGAGAATGAACACTCGGGGGAAAGATAAACAAATTGGATGGTGGCACTTCACTGTATGAACCTGCAATCTACTCTCTTGGATTGTAGAATAAAAATTTAGTTCCTGTCTATAGCCTAGAAGGCCCAACCTAATCTTGCCTCTCAATCACACCTCAAATCATTCACCTCCGTACTTACTGCAAGAGGTTTCTGAAATGTGACAACTTATTTGTGTCTCACAGACTTACACAGCTGTCTCCTCTTCCTAAAATACTCTTCCTCTCCTCTGCATGTGAGTGTTGTTTTTATCCACAAGATTCAACTCCTCAATGAGACTTTCCTTAGCTACCTGACTGGCCCTGCCCATAGTTTCCAATTCCTTCAAGATATTTAATGCTAACTGAAATTATTCTTCTTGCTTATGTTTTCCAAACTGCTAATGGCTGTATTGGCCTCTGGCACACATAAATCAATCATACATCAAAGGTTTTCTTTAAGTCAGAGGAAACCAATGAGATGTTACAACCAATGCTCGCATAGGGATACTGGGATGAATTTACAAATGCATGCAAAATGGGCAGAAATGCTCTATATCCACAGTGTGAAAATCAATTGCATTCCACCAGATACAGTTTGCATTTGTGTAGACATAAATTAATTACATCACTGCTGGCTTTCTACAGGTTAATATTTCTACAGTTATAAAATTAGGTAGTTAAAAAAAATGAACAAAGACTCCTGTTTCTGTGGGGTCAGATAACCTCCAAAGGCTCCAGATTTATGGAAGAACATTCATTGATCTCTCCTGTGCATTCCCAAATCACCCAAAATTATCTCTGTAATATGTGTTAATATCCAAAATTCTTGTTTTGTTTTCTTTGTTTGTTTGTTTTTACTATTCCCTTTCCTAATCTTCCTGCTATAGACTGTAAACTTTACAAGAAGGCTTTTCCTTCAGTATTCTTCAAGGTTACCAACAAAGCCTCAAGCATTCATCCTGAGCATTCAAGAATATTTGTTGGATGAAATATGTTGACCTACAGGAACAATAAAGGACAAGAAATGTCCCATTCTCTGCCAAAATACACAAATTAGAAAGTAAAAAGGCTTCATCTTTCCTTTCTAATCGGCAGAACAATTAAAGGCCCTACCAGAGTCTTCTAAGGACATAAGTTGGGATGGGGGCTTTCTAGGTTGCCAGAGAGAAGCTGAGCTCTGATACTTCTCCTTTCTTTAGGGGGATCTGTGTGTTCTGGAAGCAACTACCTAATTCAGAATCTGAACTTGCAAAGGAGAAGAACTCTCAGGCAGAAGTGAGTGGCAGAAGTGAAGAAGCTGAAACTTCTACTGGTCAAAGTTGGGGGCATTTCAGAACTCAGGGTGACTTCTTGCTTGTCAATTGCAAGAGTGCTTGGGATGGGTTGCAGGACATTGCCACAAGCTCCAGTTTCCCCAGAAACTCTAGTGCGTTGGGCTGGGGTTGTTTTTGACAGCCTTTCCCATCTTCTTGCTGCATCTCCTACTGCCTTCCTCTTATAATCACTAATTCCTGAACTAAACTCATTTTCCTAAAACACTTGGAATGGTTCTGTTTTCTTAACCAGATCAAACCAAATGAATATAGAAGGTATTCCCAGACAAATGCCTTTCTCTTCTGTTCTACCAATATTAGGTAGTTTTGTGTTATGGGAAGTAACTGGATAATAGTGAGGCAAGAGTTCACAATCTTTGAAGCAATAACTCCACTTATGTATTAGATAGCTAGATATATCAATAGATAGATAGACAGGCAGACAGGCAGATATTATATATAATGTATTTCTAGGACACAACTCATTAACCCAGACATGATCTAGATTCGTGTAAAAGGATATTGACAACAGCAAAGACCAACAAACTCAGCAGCAAGGAAGTAGTTTAAAACTTAAAGTACACTCATCGAATACAGCATTTTGTAACTTCTTTAAAATTTATTTTATAATAGGGCTAAATGTCACAATTAAGGTTAATGTGCAATGCATCAAACCCTATATTTAATATTTTTATTAGTCGCATTAACAAACAAGGGACTGGCAAGATTGCTCAGTGGTTCAAAGCACTTGCTGCTCACCCAGAGGATTGGAGTTCAGTTCCCAGCATGCACATCAAGCATCTCACAACCACTTTTAGCTCCAGCTCCTGGGAATCCAACACCCTCTACTGGCCTTCTTACACACCTACACATACATATGCAAAGACAAACAGATGTGCATAAACTTTAAAAAAGAAAATCTTCAGAAAAACAAAATGCTTACTGTGCTGTACCATACATTAATTCTGTGAGTCTAGGCATTTCAGTTAACTTTTCATTCATTTGCACAGCTGTCAAGGGTGTAATGGTCTGCTCTGTCCTTTTAAGAAACAAGCCAAGCCCACTCCCTCCCCAGTCCACCGAGGCAAGCTGATCTTCAGTTTCCAGCCTGAATCCCTTCCTTTTCTGTCTCCCTCTGGAAGAGGCAGTTTCCGTCTCTCTCCACATCTCCCCTTCCCTCTTCTGTTTCTCTCTCTCTCTCTCTCTCTCTCTCTCTCTCTCTCTCTCTCTCTCTCTCTCTCTTTCTCTCTCTCTTTCTCTCTCTCTCTCTTTCTCTCTCTCTCTCTGCTCTTCTCTCCTTCTCCCCTTTCCCTTCCATAACTTACTAAATAAATATCCAACCTCACCCTGCATGGCATGTCTATCCATGTCTCTGTCTCCCACCCATTGTGTGTGTGGCTCCCTGCCTGGGACCAGCCAGCCACCTTCAGAGACATGTGGCATGGTCTCTAGGCATGCCCGTCTGTCTGTCCCTCCTAGTGAGACTGGCTGTCCCATCGAGGTCTCTCACCCACCATGCAGCTCCCTTCCTGGGACTCATGGCCCACTACAGCCACTAGGGGAATGGTGCCATCCCTGCCTGGAACTGGCTGTTTTTGGGACCCACCGCCCACTGCTGCTGCTTGGGGACCTGCAGCCACTAGGGGATCCACAGCACTTTGCTTAATCCTTAACAAAGGGGAGAACACAATGCTTTGCCATGCCTTTCCTAAAATGCCAAATGAGGAAACTTCTTTTTTCTTTTGTTTTGTTGTTGGGTTGTTGTTTTTTTTTTTTTTTAATTTACACCCCAGCAACAGTTTCCCTTCCCTCCTCTCCTCCCAATCCCTCACCCTCTTCTGTCCTCTGGCCCCCAATCCACCCCTCCTTCATTTCTGTTCAGAAAAGGACAGGCCTCCCATGGATATCAACAGAACATGACATATCAAGTTACAGTAAGACTGAGCACCTCTCCAAGTATTAAGGCTGGGCAAGGTGACCCAGTATGAGGAGGAAGGTCCCAAAAGCCAGCAAAACAGTCAGAGACAGCCCCTGCTTCCATTGTTAGGAGTCGCACAAGAAGACCAATCTACACAACTGTAGCATATATGCAGTGCACCTAGGTCAGTTTCACGTAAGCTCCCTGGTTGTCGATTCAATCTCTGAGCCCCAATGAGCTCAGATAGCTAATTCTATTGGTTTTCTTGTGGTATTCTTTACCCTTCTGGCTCCTACAATCCTTTCCCCCCTCTTCTGCAGGATTACCTGTGGAAGCTCAGAAATGTGAGCCTATTTCCACCCTGTCTGAAGGTCAGAGAATTTGAGGTTGCTCAAAATTGTTGACAACAACCAGGGTTACACATTCTGACCCAGAACATGGTTACTTGGTTCTTTTGACATTAAGATGGCTCATTCAGGTAGATCTACTCCACCCTGACAAATGGTCAGGATATGCAAGCAAACTTCTGCTCCTTCTTTTGTATTAGGAGGTTTAACCTGGGGAGTGGCTGCCTTTGGTCTAGAGTGGCTTCACTGCCTAAGTAACATAATGCTAATGACTTGATGTCTCAAAGAGTTAAAGGAATTAACTGTTCAATTTGTCCTTTTTATCATGTTAAAGAAGTCTTTTGTTCCCTTCTTCCCCCTTTTGTATTAGGGTATAAAAATGTATGGAAAATTAAACACAGGTGATTTCAGTATTCACTGGAACTCCCTCCCAATACTATCCTATGTTTCTGTTTTATTATTTTTACTTGCGTCTTCATATTCTTTACTTATTTTATTATCCCCATGCCCCTACCCTGATAATTGGTATTTTTGTTGTAGTTGGTCTCTGACAGTTACCCAAGCTCTGCCTAATGTTTATCTGTGGGTCTGCATCTGTTTCCAATGAAGCCTCTCTGATGACAGTTGAGCTAGCCACCAATCTATGTGTATAGTAGAACACCATTAGGAATCATTACATTGACTTTTTTTCCCTCCAATCGTGTTTGGTTCTATCCTAGGTCTCTGGATAATCTAGTCTGTGGGTCCTGGGGCTCCAGGCAATGGCAGGGATGGGCTTATTCTCCTGGCATGTGTCTTAGGCTAGACCAATTGTTGGTTGGCCACTCATTCAATCTGTAGTCCACCGCTACCCCAATCCATTCATAAGATAAATTCTTAATGTTAAGTTGGGAGCATAGACCCCAACCCTCGCATCTATCCCAGCCCCCCCCCCAACCAGGCATGAGAGTTGTATTGGTCTAGACTCCAAATCCCAGGATGCCAGGTCCTGACCCCTGCCTGGGGTGGAGAGGGTCAGGACCACTCCCACAAAGTATTTAAGTGAACTCCCAAAAGAAAGAGGAACACGTGGTCCCTTTTCCTTCCTCCTGGTGGTCCCATTCGCAGCCTCCTGGTTCCCCCTCAGAGCCACCCAAGAGTGCAAGAATCCCATTAAACCTGGATATTTCTTAATTTGGCTTGTTTTGATTTGGCTTGATTGAGATTTTGCATCGGCAGAGAGCTCATGTTAGGAAAAATTCTTAACACTTAACCCACAGAATGAAGCACCATGGAAATTCTATTCTCAACAACATCACTGGGGGCCTTACAGTGAACAATTAGAAGCAAAGCCTCTAGATCCAGCTGCCAGACTCCACATTCTGGCTTTGCTGTGCACTAACAGCCTTTTATTTGACCATCACTTGTTTTTCTGAGCCTTAGTACTACTTCATACTATTATTATAATATGAGAAGCAAATTAGTTAATGAATGTGACATATTTAGGAGAGTATGCAGGACTTGATAAGAATTAAAATAGTGGAATGTCTTCCTCCAAAGCTCTCTATATATTTATTCTACAACTCATTATAGTTTTTATACCAGAGGGTTACAGACATATTTTGTGACAGACCCTTTATTGGCAAAGAAGTTAGCCAAGGACTGGAGGGTTGGGTCAGCTGTGAAGAGCTCTTGTTACTCCTACATAGGGTCCAAGTTTGGTTGCTAGCACCCACATCAGGTGGCTCACAACTGCCTGTGACTCCAGTTTAAAGGGATCTGAAGCCCTCTTCTGAACTATATGGGCCCCTTCACCCACACTTGTATGTATGTTCTTACACACAGGTACACTTATACATGTAATTAAGGAAAAAATATCTCTTTCTTTTCAGCAAAGAAGGCCATTGCAGAATACAATAGCAAGTCATAATGCAGAGATTAATGGATTGTTTGGAGTCCAGGATCAACAAGTGTATCTACAATACAACTTCTAAACCTAAAGCTCGAGGAACATTGTGAAAAAGAGGGAGGAGAGATTATAAAAGCATATGGGCCAGGGAATCTGCTGTGGATTATCTCTTCTAGAAACAACAGGGAACCTCAAACAGTGTGGCTACCTAAATAAGATTCAAGCAATGGCAATGCCAAGAGACATGCTAGTGTGGAGGGGGGAAAGAACTGAGAAAGGAAGAGTTAGTATCTCCCAGGGGTAAGCCCCTAACTGGTTATGGAGGCTCACACATAACAATAACACACAAAGAATGAAAATATACTCAGAAGATTGGAATAATTATATGTTTGTGCATATATGTATAACAATAATAATCAAAAAGAGGCTAAAAATTTGAGAGTGGGGATTGGATGGGGATAACCTGGGAAGAGTTGGAGGGAGGACAGGGAAAAGGATGAGTAATATAATTGTATTTTAATTCAATTTATTTGTTTGTTTGTTTTTTGAGACATGGTCTCTTTCTTTCTCTGTCTCTGTAGCGCTGCCTGTCCTGAAACTCACTCTATAGACCAGGCTGGCCTTGAACTCACAGGGGTCCACCTACCTCTGCCTTCCAAGTGCTGGGATTAAAGGCATGCCCACCACTGCCAGGCTTAATTTAATTTTTAAAGAAAAAATAAATACTTTTTAAGAGACTTTATTTGGTTGGTTGGTTTTTTTGTTTTGTTTTGGTTTTGGTTTTTCAAGACAGGGTTTCTCTGAAACTTTGGAGCCTGTCCTGGAACTCACTCTGTAGACCAGGCTGGCCCCAAACTCATAAGATCCACTTGCCTCTGCCTCCTTAGTGCTGGAATTAAAGACGTGTCCCACCACTGCCTGGCTTAAGAGATTTTTTTTAAAGGGGAATTATCAAAATGAAGAAGAAAGGCTATAAACAAGGTCATTAAAATATAATAAGAAAATTAACTCTTTCATCATAAAATATGATGCAAAGATTAGAAAAGGAAAGATACATGTGCAGCCTTGACACCTGGAAGGAAAAGATGGTATCCCCTTGATGAGAAATTCTTGACTCCACCGGATTAGACAACTCGTTCATTATTATCTGCTTGACACTGATACTCATAGAAACAAACGGAAGTTTTTCAGCTTGGGTTTTTCTCTGTGAAGCACACTGATAGTCAACTCACCAGCTCAAGAAATCCTCCCCTCACAGCCTCCCGATTCACTGGGAGTGTAGAATAGACACATGGCTTACAAATTTAGGTTTTCACATTCGTATTTGCATCTTGAATATTTTCCATCAATAGACAGTACACATGATCATCCAAACCCTGCCATTGAGGCATCTGGATCAATGAAAAATTACCTGCTTAAAGACGTGAGGTTCAAAAGGTGGAATAACAGAAATGGCAAGCCACATGGAATCTGCTCCTTCTAGAACCATCCCATTGAACTATAAATCATAAAAACTGTTAATTCTGTTGCATTATCCCTGCTCCCAACATCATGGGGTCTTTACCCCCTAAACATAAAGAAACAGTTCTTAAGTAATATCTCTATATTATTCCAAAACTCCTATGAAGTCTACTTACTAGGAAGCCTCAATAAATCCAAGCCAAGTAAGTAAAGAAATGCATAATGCCCAAGTCAGGGGGAAAGGCAGACTAATGGTCTCCTGCCTGCTAAGACAGCATTTAACAAAAATTAAAACCTAAGAACAAGTAATAAAAAAAAAAAAAAACAGTAACTATTCAGCTTCTAGGAAACTGCCCTGGCCTTTCTGAACAAGTGTCCTATCAACTTCAATCAACAGTACAATCCTATGGCACATTAGGCGGTGAATTTGATCCGAAAGAAGCAATCAGGATGCATGGACCATTGTTCTGATTAAACACGGCCTGCCAGAATTAAGGCACCATAGGCTGTTTGCAGAGCTCCTTGGTTTTAATTAGAAGAACCTCATTTTAATAGCAAAGACACAACGTGTTCCGCAGGCTCCTAGAAGGGACAAATGTAATTAGGCCATAATACAGTGTGGCTAATCTGCACCCACTTGTGGAAATTGCAGGCTGATCAATTAAAGCTGCCCAAGTTAATTCCTTGAAGCCCCATTTGGTGAACTGAGGCAGGCAGTTCTCATCATGTTCGCCCGAGGGAGTAACTCATCTCACCAGATCCTGACAGCAAGGGAACTAACATTTCTTCCCAGCTGATTATACATAAACAGTAAGTGCAAGCATTCACACCAGGCTGCCTCTCCCCTTTCTCCCTGTCACCATATTTCTTCCACTGTTTTACAGACATTCAACCCGAAGCTTCCACTAAATACCTTCTTCTGACACATACCCAGTATGTTGCGAGTTCAGTTCAAACCTGTAGTTGTCTAACTTCCAAGATTCTGCTGCCAGAGGACAAGAGACAGGCAGGCCTGCATGGGTGCAGGGTCTGGATACCGTGTGTAATAAGATGATAGCTTTGACAGATTTCTGAAATGAACCTATTCCTGATGAGTCTCATGGATAGAAGCCATAAATCCACCTATTTTGTACATTGGGAATGAGAAGTAAGTGAGATTCCAGAAGGAAAAGAGGGGCTGTCAGAGACAAACTCGGGGTGTGGTGTGGTCACTGCTGAAGTATCAGAAAAAAAAAAAAAAAAAAAAAAAAAAAAAAAAAAAAAAAAAAAAAAAACAGGAAATACCAAGAGTCTTCCGGTATTTACGTGAGGTCACATAGATGGCAAGTGGCACACCAGGCCACACATTTGCAAGTGTCATAGAGAGTCACTGTGCCTCCCACATCACCAGAACAAATAAGCCAGGTCCAGAACACCAGATACCTAGATGGGAGAACCCAGGCATCCACACTTTGAGCACGAGCAAATGTTACCTCCCCTCACTTCATAACACCAGTGCTATGAAGAACTCAGTCTCTTGCCCTATGGCTTGTTAACAGTGAGAACCAGGCCCTTACTAAGTAGACAACAAGATGTTCTTGCACACACTGCTCTATGTCATTACTTGCTCTGGTTAATGTAAGGTCATGATTTAATATAAGTAAATCTAATTACCAAAGAACTTTCATACAATTGAAAATAACCCAAGACAAATCAATGTAACTGTACACTATTAGATCCAAAATCATGCAGAGAGACAAACATGTCTTCCTGGGTACTTCCTACATCCACAGTCCTTGGTACATGCTCAGTGGGATCTGCTACATGGATAACAGGTACTACACAGAAATTTGAGCTAATTCTGGCTGTTCACATTAACATTCATATTGCCAACATGAAACTCTTTTCCTCCGGACAACACATAGTGAGCATTATATTAATTATATTATATCAATGACATTCTAAGAGAATAAGAGATTTAACCATAAAATCCGCTTTAAGTATGAAGTTGATATTGAAGAAGTAATAGTAAATGAACATGTAGTTTTCTTATTTGTACATTTTCTCTTCCTCAGAAATAGCCTAGGAGCAATGTCACTGCAATAACACAAAGCACTGCTGGCAGCCGGGTTTCCTGAAAGGTTAGAAACTGTGGATCTTAAGAGTTTCCAGACTGGACTAAGGGAGATACAAAGTAAACCTAAAACGTGTTGTCAGGCTTGGAAGGAAAGAAGCTTTCGAGTGGTAATTAGGTGTGTCCAAAGGACACAAGCATCAGCTAACTGGGGGCATATGTGCGAAAAGTCATGACAATGAGAGCCTTAGAAAAAATAGTGGCTATTGAGGATTAGCGTCTCCTGGCTCAGCTCTGTCATGATCCATAATGAAAGTCCAAAAGAAGAAAAAAAAGTAAAAACTGAAGCAGTTACTGATGCAACTTTGTCTTTTTACACAGTGATAATTGAGAAGCAGTTATTGTGGGTTTTTTTTTTCAGTAGACCTTATATTCCAGGGCAAATGGGATACCTTGGGATGGAAATATTTGTTTTATGGAAGAACGACAAGCAATAAAGGTGGAAGGTTAGAGTCACAAAGTCTTCCTGTGGGGTTTTGTGGGGTCACAGAAGGTAAATAACAAGCTGCAGACAAGGGGACAATTGAAAATGTGTCCAAGAAGAGGCAGGCTGAGCTGGAAGGATGTACCAGAATGGACCGGAAGTGCTGGGCTTGGAGGATGCACAGAATGAACCAAAAGCGGGATGTGGAAGAAGAGTCTGCCATGAGAAGAATGGTGCAAGGAAGTCCTCAAAAGCCTCACAAATCAGCAGATTGGAGGGAACTGTCATCTGCTTAAACCAGAGTCTACACAAAAACTGAAAATTGGTCCAGGAAGATGGATCAGTGGGTAGGGATGTTTATCACACATACATGACATGAGTCCAAATCCTACGACCCATATAAAGGTGAAAGGGAAGTACTGATTCTAGTAAGTTGTCTTCTGACCTATGTGTGTGCCAATACACATATCATGCATGTCCATATGTGCACATGCACACATGCACACACACACACACACACATTCAATTAATCAATCAATAAAAACATTCAGTTGCACAAAGTCAAATTTATCCTTAGAAAAATCTCCTTATGGGGGTACGGGATTGAAAGGATAGCTCAATGGTTAAAGTCTGCTCCCAGCACTCACATGGTAGATCACAACCATCTGTAATCCAGTTCCAGGGACTCTGATGCCCTCTTTTGACCTCCACCAACACCAAGCAAGCACATGGTAGACAAATACACAGGCAAAACACACATACACATAAAATAAATAAATAAATCTTTTTCAGATTAAAGAAAGAAAGACAACCTCTCTGGAAGGCACCTAGTACTTGTATTTTTCAATGAGCCAGTTCCCTCTAACTGTGATCAGAAAGCTATAAGAAGGATAAGCAACTGCGGACAATGTTGTACACATAAAGCAAGCTCCAAGATGCTCCCACTCTAGAAGATCCATGGTAACTCAGGGAACTGTGAGAGAAATAATAGTCCTCTGGCCATCTTTGGCTCCCAAGGACTCATACATAGGGCACATTCAGTAGTCAGGTTGCCATTGTTAACGTTGATGTAGCATTTATTACTTTCTCTATCCCCACTTCTTATTTTAATTGAAAACATCTGTGTGGTCAGCTTGGATTACAGAACACATGTGAAGCAGATGTGCTTGGGAAGGAGTGGGAGACCATTTGAAAGCACGAAGAAGAGGGAGGGCAAGTGTCTCCTTGGGAAGTAGTTACCAAAGCAGTTTCAACTCTGGATGGAGAAAAGCCATTGGATGTGATTATAAGTCATTCACGTCGTAAGAACTCTGCTTTAGTAGAAAATAGTAGCCTGGTGGTTATGGACTTTTGGATGGGCATAGGGTGAACTCAAGTGTGGAGTATGTTGCCACCATTTTTTTTAAAGCTGGCTTCTTTGGCAGTCCTCTATGAGAGACCAAGTGCCGCGTGAACTTGTTTTAGATATGAAAGCTTGGATGTTTTAGATGTGAAGGAGGAAATTATGTCATCTTTCAACTTGGTGCACAAAGGAGCCCTACTTGACTTGGATTCTCCAACCACAGAAAGCTGGTGGATGAGAAGTAGCTGGTTCCTGCGGGACTCCCCTGGGAAAATGAAGGAACAATGTGCTATTGCGTCCCTACAACTGACCACAGTGGTGGAAATTATAAATGGAGCCAGGAAGTGGTCATTCACTCGAACCCACCTGCAGCATATTTAAAATAGCCAGCACTTGCTAAAATAAACCTGTACATTCCAAACAGTCTACTAGCACTATTTATTCAGCAAATTTGATTAATCATCTAATGATGCCAGGGATTGCACTAAAGGTGTAGTTTCTTGTCCATAGGAGTGTTTAATATGTTTTGGCTGATAATAACTTTACTGATATAGCAATGGTTCAATAGGAGAAATTTAATATAAGATGGAGGGGAGGATGGAGGATAAGCAACAATCAAGGAAAATGGAAATAAGTTCTTCATAGCATAAGTTCACAAGAATTCAGGCACTACAACTAGACACGAGTCTTTGCCTCGCTTTGTCAGTTCGATGATTGTATGAAAGTCAGGTTTTAAGGTGAAAGCAAGAATTCTGTTGGACAGCATGTAAGATCTTGGGAAAATACTTAGCTCACAGTATATACTGATGAAGAAGAAAATAAATACATTTTAATCAAAAGGAAAATACCTTCTGCTCATTTATCCCTAGGTAAAACTTACCCAAAGGGTTTCTTAACAACCAGACCCTCAGCCAGGGAGGCAGGGAGGCTAACTGCAGATCTTCAGTTCTCCCTACTCTCTCCAAACCTATCCCATAGTTCATCCCCAGCTCTGTAGCAGCACACCTGCCGTGGCCTTCCTTCCCCCAAGCCTCCATCTCCAGTTAACAATACAAATCTTCCCCTCCTTAATTCCCTGAACCTAATGATTGCTTTATCCTAGCTCCCAACTCCAACATGCATTCCCTGGGAATCCCAAAACCACTTACGACAGAGAAGCGCGTAGCCTACCTGCAAAACTGCACCTCTTCCTCTATCTGTCCAAGTCGATAACCCAGTCTCACCCCACCCCCAGCTCTATAGGAGACCTTCTACGGTGGCCTCTGCTCACTCTCTGCCCCATTCCTTGGAGACAAAGCAGATTCCTGTGGAACACCCTGATTTCCTCCCTCCTGTGGACCCCCTCAGACTCTCTTCCAAACCCATCCCCATTCCAAAGTGTAAGCTCCCAATACCTAGAAATACATTTTACTTGGGATCCACAAGTGTCCACACCTATCAGGATTCCACAAGAATCTCCTACCATGCAGCTCACAATTACAACTCTCTCCTAAGACCCAGAGATAGCAACAGAAAACAAGGAATAAAACACTGACCCTTCAAAGCCGAGACCAGATACCAGCACTTAGAATTCCACTCTTCCCAATCCCAGATGCCTAGAC
The DNA here is from genome assembly GCF_903992535.2 of Arvicola amphibius. Classification (NCBI taxonomy): domain Eukaryota; kingdom Metazoa; phylum Chordata; class Mammalia; order Rodentia; family Cricetidae; genus Arvicola; species Arvicola amphibius. Next base: position 24,133,019 of record NC_052055.2, read on the forward strand.
ACCAATGTAAAACATAAGCAGTTATGGACAGAACAATACATCACCACTAGAGCCCAGCAATATGTACTGTAAAGTAATTAAAATACAAGACAAAGACCTTAAAATAGCCTTTATGAATGTGATAGAGGTTCTTAAAGAGAAAATGAATAATCCACTTAAAGAAATGTATAAAAACAAAAACATAGAAGAAAAAAAGCAGTTCAAGATCTGAAAGTGGAAATAGAATCAATAAAGAAACCCCAAACTGAGCAAAATATGGAAATGAAAAATTTAGGAACTTTAACAAGAATCTCATAGGCAAGCCTCACCAATGGAGCACAAGAAATGAAAGAGACAATTTCAGGCATTGAAGATACAATGGAAAATATGAATAGCTCAATGAAAATGCTAAATCTAAAAAAAATCATCAAAATGACACAAAACATCCAGGAAATTTGGGACACTATGAAAAGATCAAATCTCTCATTTTGTTCTGTTTGGTTGTCCTCTCTTGGAGGCCTGCTTTTTTTTAAGAAGGACTAAAGGGGGAGTACATCTGGAGGAGAGGGGAGATGGGGGTAGCTGGGAGGAGTGGAGGGAGGGGAAACTATAGTTGGGGTGTATAGAGAAAGGAGAGGAATAGAGGAAGGAAAAGAAGAATAGGTCAAATGCATAGGAAAAACTTCAACAAAATCATAGAGAAAGTTTTTTCCTAACTGAAAGATGGAGGTGCCTAAAATGGACAAGAAGCGTAGAGAACACCAAATAGACTGGACCAGAACAGAAAGTCCCTCAACACATAATAGTCAAAACAATAAATATACAGAGAGAGAGAGAGAGAAGAGAGAGAGAGAGAGAGAGAGAGAGAGAGAGAGAGAGAGAGAGAGAGAGAGAGAGAGAGAACTTTGAACAGCTACAGGGAAGCAAAACAACTAATACACAAAGACAAACTTATTAGAATTAGACCCGGCTTCTCAATAAAGATTCTCAAAGCCAGAAGGACCTAGGCAGAAGTTCTATAACAGACTGCAGATGCCAGCCCGTATTACTACATCCAGCAAAACTTACAGTCACAATAAGTGGAGAAAAATAATAATTTCCATAATAAAACTTAAGCAATATCTATCTACAAATCCAACCTTACAAAAGGTGTTAGATAGAAAATACCAGCCTAAATAGGTTAACCCCACACAAGAAACCACAATGAATAAATAATCCCAAACCAGCAAATGAAATGGGGAAACACACATCACCACCACCACAACAACAACAATAACAGCAGCAGCACCAAAATAACAGGAATCAAACACTGTCCATTGATATCTCTCAATGTCAATGGTCTCAATTCCCCAATAAAAAGACACAGGCTAATGTAATGGATATGAAAACAGGATCCATCCTTCTGTAGCATTCAGGAAACACTCCTTAACATCAAGGATAGACATCACTTCGTGGCAAAAGAATGGAAAAAAGTATTCCAAGAAAATAGACAAGCTGGTATAGCCATATTAATATCTGAAAGAAAGACTTCAAACCAAAACTAACTAACCAGAAGACACTGGAAAGGACACTATATAGTCATCAAAGGAAAACCCACCAAGAGGATATTGCAACTCTTATCATCTATGCACCAAACGCAAGGGCACCCAAGTCTATAGCAGAAACACTAATACAGCTTAAATCACATATTTACCCTCACACTGACATTGGGAGACTTCAATAGCCCACTCTCACCGATAAACATGTAATCCGGACAAAAAATAAACAAAGAAATCCTGGAGCTTAATGGTTTTATAAACCAAATGGACCTAACATAAATTTACAGAATATTTCACCCAAACACAAAAAGGATACTTTCTTCTCAGTATCTCATGAAACGTTCTCCAAAACTGACCACACACTCAGACACAACCAAATCCCCACAGATACAAAAATTGAAGTAACTCCCTGCATCCTATTTAGCCACCATGGATCAAAGCTAGACATCAAAAACAGAAACAACAGAAAGCTTACAAAACCATGGAAATTGAGTTTGAAAACTATTGAGTGAAAATTGGGTCAGGATAGAAATTTAGTAAGAAATTAAAGACTTTCTAGAATTTAAAATAAATATATTGCATGTCAAACTTATGGGACACAATGAAGGCAGTTGTAAGAGGCAAACTCATAGCCCTGTAGTACCTACACTAAACACTGGAAAGATCACATACTAGTAACTGAACAGCAAACCTGAAATCTGTAGAACAAAAGGAAGACATCATCTCCAAAAGGAGGAGATGACAAAAAATAATCAAATTCAGGTTAAAAATCAGTAAAATAGAAACAGCAAGAAAAAAAAACAAAGAATCATTAAAACACAGAGTTGGTTCTTTGAGAAAAACAAAAAGAGAGACAAACCCTTATCCAAATTAACTAAAAGGCAGAGAAAGACTAACCAAATTAACAAAATTAGAAATGAAAATTGGAATATAACAACAGATACTGAGGAAATTTAAAGAATCATAAACACATACTTTAGAAATCTATACTCCACAAGTTTGGAAAATCTAAAAGAAATGGACAGTTTTCTCCATACATACAACTTACCAAAGTCAAATCAAGAACAGATAAGAAATTTAAACAGACATACAGCCCCTATTGAAATAGAAGTAATAATTTAAAAAATCTCCCAATCAAAAGAAGTCCAAGACCAGATAGTTTTAGTGAAGAATTCTGTCAGACTTTCAAAGAAGAGTTAATACCAATACTACTCAAATTATTCCACAAAATAGAAACAGAAAGAACCCTGCCCAATTCATTTTACAAGATCAAAGTTACCCAAACCACGTGCAATGGAACAAAGAAAGAGAATTCCAGGCCAATTTCCCTTATTAATATAGACTTAAAAATTCTCAATAAAATATTTGCAAATCAAATCCAAGAATAATGAAAAATATTAACAACTAGGTTTCATCCCAGAGATGCAGAAAAGGTTCAACAAGCATAAATAAATAAATATAATGCACCATATAAACAAACTGAATGGAAAAAACCCACATTATCATCTCATTAAATGCAGAAAAGGCTTTGACAAAATTCAACACTCCTTCATGATGAAAGTTCTGGAAAGATTAGTGAAACAATGACATACCTAAAGATGGAAAAATAGAATATTCAAGAATTCCTCTGCCTATCAAGAAAATAACCCAGTTTAAAACTGGGATACTGATCTAAACAGAGAATTCTCAAAAGAAGAAACTTGAAGGGCAGAGAAAGACTTAAAGACATACTAAACATCCTTAGTAAGCAGGGACATGCAAATCAAAATTACATTGAAATTTCATCTTATACCCATCAGAATGTATAAGATCAATAAAACAAATGACAGCTCATAGTGGCAAGGGAGTGGACTAATGGGGAACACGCATCCATTGCTAGTGAGACTGCAAACATGTATAGCCACTATGGAAATCAGTGTGCCATTTCCTCAGACTCTATCTACCTCAAGATCTAACTACACCACTCTTTGACCTATACCCAAAAGATGATTTATCTTACCACAGAGATACTTGCTCAACCATGTTCATTGCACAACTATTCATAATAACAAGAAATTGGAAACAACCTAAATGTCCCTCAACAGATGAATGGATAAAGAAAATGTAGTGTGTTTACACAATATAATATTTCTCTGACATTTAAAAAATGAAATCATAAAGTATGCAAGTAAATGGATGGAACTAGAAAAAACAATCATCCTGCTGAGGTAATCCAGATGAAAAAAAAACAAATACAGTAGGAATTTGCTTATATATGGATATTAACCATTAAGTCAATGATAACCATGCTATAATCCATAGAATCAAAGATTAGGTATAAAATAAGGGACTGGGGTGAGAGACAAATATATATCCCTAGGAAAGGGAAATAGAATAAATAGTTATGGGTGGATAGGGAAGTACTGGAATGGGAGGATCAAGTTGGGAGGGGGATGGGAAATGGGGACAAGGGAAGGAATATGGGGGAAAACAGCTATAATTAAGGGTCACTTGAGGGTTAGCACGGAAACCTAATACAGTGGAAGCTTTCTAAAATATATAAATATATGAAGATGATCTAAATGAAATTATCAAATAATGAGGAGACAGAGTCCCAACCGGACATCTCTCATAACCATCATAACCAAATGAAGCTTCCAGTACTGGTATTGGGTTACATCTAATTGAGGTCTTGGGCAAAGTAGTCCCATGGGAACCTACAAACAAACCAGGTTGCTGCCAGAACTATAGACTACTCTCCATAGACTGACAACCAGGTCCCATTGCTGACGACAATACCTACACAACACATTTAAGGAAGAGAAGTCAAGCTGGTCCCTACATAGAGCCTTTGCCCCTACTTGCTAGTGTCTTTGGTACAGGGGGATTCGCTGCACACTACCACAGAAAACATAAACACCAGTCCAGCCACAAATGCTGTGATCTCCAATGGTGTTGTGCCTAACAAGATAGGCTAGTGCAATGTGGCATAAAGTATGTGGGAACAAGCAACTAACATGTGATTTGACTTAAGGTCCACTCTACAAGATGGAGCTCATACTTCATACTGTTTGAGTGACCAAGAACCTGAGACTTGACAGCCCAGGTACATAGGATAAAACCAAATACTACTGCTGTTCTAAAAAAAAAAATCTAAAATAACAATAAAATGACTCAGAATGCTATTCTGCTATAGTCATAGATCAACGCCTTGCTGGGCTATCGTTGAAGAAGCTTCCTCCTACAGCAGATGGGAACAAATACAGAGACCCACGGGTAGACATTACGCAGAGAACGAGAGCCCTTGGAACACTCAGCCCTAAGCAGGATGTCTCCATCAAATCCCTCTCTACTTGGGGCTCAGGAAATTCCAGCAGAAGAAGAAGCAGAAACAGTGTGAGCCAGAAGGGACAGAGGACACCAAAACAAGGACCTCTAAATCAAAGATCATCTGAACTCCCAGAGACCGAGGCAGCATGCATAAGGCCTTGCGACCAGGTCCTCTGTGTATATATTATGGCTTCCACTTCCATGTTTTTATGAGATTCCTGAGTGCGCAAACAAGTGTTTCTCTGATTTTTATGCCTTCTCCTGGGTTGTTTTCCTTCTGTTTGTTAATTTTCCTCAATTCTGATTTGTCAGTTTTTTCATCTTATTATATCCAAATTTATGTTTGTTAAGACAGGGTCTCTCTGTGTAACAGCCCTGGTTGTCCAGGACCTCACTTTGTAAACCAGGGTGGCCTTAAACTCACAGAGATCCTCCTATCTCTGCCTCCCAAGTTCTTGGATAAAGGCTTGAGCTACCATCACTATTAAAAAGAGAAGGAAATGTGAATAGGGTGGAGTTTTATTCATACATAAAATTATGCCAATTGCAAGAAAACTGAAGTGCATCTTATTAAGAGAAATAAGACTCAGAAAACAAGTATTTTGTGTTTTATAATATTTGTGAGTTCTATACATTATATAAGTACAAAATTATATGTGTGTGTGTATGTGTGTGTGTGTGTGTATGTATGTATAGATATAGATATATATCTTAGCTAGGGGTTTATTGCTGTGAAGAGACACCATGACCACAGCAACACTTATAAAGAAAACATTTAATTAGGGTGGCTCATTTATAGTTTCAGAGGTTCAGTCCATTATCTTCATGACGTGGAACGTGGCAGTGTGCAGGCAGACGTGCTGCTGAAGTTGCTGAGAACCCTACATCTTGCAGACAACAGGAAGTCAACTGAGACTCTAGGCAGTAGCCTGAGCATAGAAAACCTCAAAGCCCACCCCCGCAGCGACACACTTCCTCTAACAAGGCCATACCCATTCCAATAAAGCCACACCTCCTAACAGTGCCACTCCCTATGAGATTGTGAGGGCCAAATACATCCAAACTATGAAAGTGGAAGCAAACTTGGAGAATTAAGAATAGAGAGAGAGAAGGAAAGGTGTGTGGAAGATAATTATGATCCCAGTGCTTGATATACTTGTGTGAAAATGTCTTATGAAGCCCAAAACTATTTCAATAAGAATACTCCAACTAAAAAATGTTATACATTAAAGCATTGCCATGGGTGGTGAAAATTGGATATAAAATGATAATTGATTACTAGTAAAATCTGAAATGATACCACCATGATGGGAAACAGTTAAACAGTTTCTTTAGATGTTAAACGATGACCTCCAATATAACCCAGCAATTCTACTTCTGGGTTTCTACCCAAGAGATGTTAAGACATGTATGCAAAAGAAAAGAAAGAAAAAAACTTGCATATGTGCTCAAGAAAGCATTACTCAAAATATGTAAAAAGAAGGGGTCTACAATAATGGCACACAGTTTTTATATGGATTTGTTTTTCTGGCTGATTTGAATATCAGTCTTTAATTGTACACTTGCCTCAACACTGGAAATATTCAGGACTGTGTATCAGAAACTTACACTAGGCTGGGAATATAACTCAACCTGTGAGCACTTAACTAAAATGCACTAAAGCCTGGGTTGGAACCACAACACTATTAAAAAGCAGACGTTCCTATTGCTGGTATTATTTTGCAGCTATCTTCCATGTGATGCCCATGTCCTTTGCCTCTGTTCTGGTCATTCAACAAAACTTGTTTGCCTTTGCTAGGAAACAGCAGCAACAACATGTCCAAGATCTGGGTTAAAATATTTGCTTGGCAGCTTTCTTGGAATCTGTCGGTTGATCTTTGGTGAACTGATTCTCACCAGCGATGTGCTGAGTTTATGTTTTTAATGAACTGCTTTTTGACAGACTGGTTTTCAGTAAACTGAGAGCCACTCTCCTCTCCCTCCTCCGAGCTTCATTCTCAGTCATGAACATGTGTGTCCATTGACAGTCACTGTCATGTGACACTCCCAGTAGGTTCTCGACTTTGAGACCTGACCTTCATCCATTCAGATTTCCTGGCGGCTGGATCATGTGAAAAAGGGTGTGTAAGGCAGACAACATGAGGTTTCTGTAGGCTAGTTGTCCCACCTTTTTTCTCAGCAACCAAGACATTATTTCTTCAAATTTATTCCAAAGTGTAAAATATATTATATAAATATAATATATATGATAATAGAATATATATGTTATAGAAGACTAAGCTTTGCTGACATGGGAGCCACAGGAAGACGTTCCTTCTAGTGCCTTCCAAAGTGCCTCAGAGTCAACAAGCATTCGGTGTTTCACAATGCAAAGGAGATAATTTTTTAAATGATGGAATATCAACTGCCCCCTAAGATGTGAATAATTCTAAATGAATCCCATCATGTGGTGAGGAATTTCCTTCTCTTACATCCAAATGGCTCTTCACCCTTGGTCCATAGAAAGAATATGGATTTCTATTTTAAGCAGACATTAGATCAAATTCCCCTTCTGTTTCTTCCTTTTAATATAAATTTGGGCTGTCTTTTAGCCTTTCTGAGCTTCAGTGTTCTCATCGCTAATGAATGTATGAAAATATCTATGTCGCAGATTGCCATGATGATCAATCAAACTAATATATGTAAAGTATTTTAACAGCTGTAGGCACATAGCATGCTCTTTCCTTTCTCCCTTGCCTCCTGCCTCTGCTCTGAAGTACATGGGACCTCAAAGTTCGAATGTGATGTGGCTGACCTTCAAATGCAACCCCTTTCAAAAGAGCTACCAACGCTGAAAATAATCTGTGACCACAGGCACAAATAAACTTCACATTGATCAGTCACTGAGAACCCACAAAGAAAGCATATACCACAGGGGCAATAAGAAAAGCTGAAAATAGTGAAAGCCCAAATAAATTTGCATCTGGACTAGCACTTCCCTTTGACATTTCTTAAAACTCTATTTCCCTGGTGACTATATAGATTTCTCCAGAATTCTACTGGAAATTTCCTTTCTAGCCCTTGCTATTCTTACCACACAGTCTCTCAGGGGAAACAGCATTGATCAACTGATTTAGGGACTGTTCGCTAATTCCCCAATCAAGGAATCCACTGAGAACTAACTAGGGCACCAGGTAAAGAAATTTACAAGAAAAATCTTGAGGATGAATGAGATTCTCGGGCTTTAGCCTGGAATTCTCCCCAGTGTCTGTCTGAGAAAAGGGGCCTTAAGGGAGAGAAACACTTGGATTGAAAATGTCAACATAGCCCAGTTGGTAAAGTGTTTGCCTTGAAAGAACTAAGACCAGAGTTCAATCCTTTGAACCCCCATTTTTTCAAAAAGCTGGATGTAGTGGCATAAGATGCAATCCTGACACTAGCTGGCAGGGGACAAGGGATTTGCTGAACAGCCTGCCTAACCAGGTAGGTGGGTTCCAGGCTAGTGAGTCCAACATGTCAACACAAGGTGGACAGCACCTGAGGGATGACACCTAAGGTTGTACTCTGGCCTGGGGACAGACAGACAGACAGACAGACAGACAGACAGACACACACACACACACACACACGTACCCATCAGGGAACCTAAGACGAGAAAGAAATATCTCAAATGTAGTTTGCACACCTTCCTGTGGAATAAGACTTGACAGGGCACACAGACAGTAAAGCCCAAACACCTATAGTTAATGCCTTCTGCTGAAAGACAGTTAAGGATAATCACTGAGTTTGATGCTTTGCTTTTTATTTATTCATTTTATTTTACGTACGTTTGTTCAAACCTTAGACCTCACCCAAGACTTGCTAATTCTTAACTTTTGAGGGAAGAAGCAAACAATAAATTAGAACCTAAAAGATGAAAATATTTGTCCCAATTTTAAAGTACCGAAGTTACATTTAGATTCCCCTTAAGGCATAGTGTTCTGCAATGCACAATGTCTCTGCTTAAAACCCACCGGGGGTTCACCACATTTTAACACGGCCATGTATACTTTTTAACTGAAACTAAATTATATGCATTTATCGTGTGCAAAATAGGTAAACCAGAGAAATGCCAATGTAAATTAAATCAATCAGTCACAGAAAGGCAAATGCATTAGGATCTTGTTTATGTATGGCATTTTGAAAAGCTGACCTCATACAAATAGAACAGAATATGTTAATTAGGGCCAGGAAACACCAGACACACAATATAAAATTTCAGGTAAACTGGAGTGGACCATGACTCTTCAGAAAGAATCTGATGATGAGTGTAGCAATTCTAAACAAACACACGCATGTGCATGCGTGCGCATACACACACACACACACACACACACACACACAGCCTCTTCAATCACACGACTTCATCTATTGCCTGGGAAAGTTGCTGATGACCTATTTCTCATCGAGTCACGCATAATTGGTTTAATGTTTCAGTCTCCCCAAAGCATTTGCATTTTAATAGGGGACAATATTTTATTAGCATTAATGTTAATTATTAAGTAAAATAGCTTCATTTTTATAGCACTTTAGACTTTACAAGGCACATTTACATATAGCATCAAATTTATACCCTCAAAGGTGAAAAGAGGAGCAAGATCCTGTCAAGAGAAAGAAAGTTACCTTGAATTATATCTTCTTCCTATGGCAAGATGATTCCCTTTTACTTTGTGGGGGGGGGGGGAGAGATTTAAAATGAGATATTGTTGGCAAACCAAGAAAATTTCTAAACTCTACATGATTTGCAGATTCCATTCCTACAATTTATTGGAAAATTTTTTGTTTTGTTATGAATAGTAAATAATGCTCACTGTAGCAACTTTTACCTCCAAAGGAAACTTCTGAAATGATTTTATTTATTGAAATAACAGTCAAAAATCATTAAACAAATGCCAAGTTCCATGTGTGATTGCTAACCGTTGGGACATTGTCTTCCTTGTTTATTTTGTCCCCTTATTTTCTCTCAGTTACATGTAGAGATTCCCTGGAGAAGAAAATAAGGAGGTCCTGCCCTTGTGGTATCTTGGTTCTCTGAATCCAGTCACTGAAAGAATTGAACAGGAATGATCCTAGCTGAGAGGAATCTTGCAAACTTTAACCGATGACTATGCCAAAATTGGAATATGTTGAGTGTTTAAAGGTAGGAAATGTCGACCAGGAAACAGATAACACATAATCAAGGTCCCTTCTAGTGTAGCAAACAATTATCATCCATGGAAGTAACGTAAATCTGACACTCTGTAGCCTGTGCCACCTTCCAGTCATGATACAGCGTTGCCAGCTCATGCTCCACATTACCAAGCACCTCAAGCAAAGAAACATGCAGCTAAAATTCCTTCTGATTATTTTTAACTATGTGCATATATGTAGATATGTGTGGATGAGTATGTCCGTATGAATGGGAGTGCCAGCTGAGGCCAGAAGGTGTCAGAACCCCTGGAGCTGGAGTTACAGAGGACATAAGCTGTCATGTGGGTACTGAGAACTGAACCCTGGTCCTCTGGAAGAGCTGCAAGTGCTCTTAACTGCTGAGCTGTCTCTCCAGCCCCACAATTACTCAAATTCCTTTGAATAAAATGTTGAGCATTCATTCAATAGGTACTCTGAAGAATGAAAAACAAGAATAAGAAAGGAAGAAATTGACAATAGAAACCAGTGCATGGGAGGTTCATTACTAAATTTAACAGAGACCTTTAAATATTGTACTAATGTGCTCAAAAGACGTCAATAACAGGGCACAGAACACTATCAGAACAGGAAATCTGTAATAAAGACTCAAACAGAAATTGAAGAACTGAAAATACAATAACTAAATACTATAATGATTAGATATAGTAAATTAAGAACAGCTCATACAAAGACTGGTACCTGTGATATATCAATAGAAAATGTCCAATCTGAAGCCTGGGGGAGGGGACAGTAAAGTATTGAAAACTCAAACAAAAGAATTGAGGGGGAGAAATCTATAATGGGGAATTACTATATAATAGAAAATATAGCTCAAATATTATATTCTTTCAAGCAAGAAGTAGTTTTAGAGATAAGAGGTCTCATTTATAATGACAGAAAGACAATCTATCTAGAAGACCAAATCACCTCCACATGCAAGTACAGAAGGCCACAGTACTGGATTATAGAAAGTGACAGAACTATCCAGAGAAATAGACAAGATGATAACCATAGTAAGTTTACCAGACTTCTCTGTAATTGTGGGCAAATGCAGGCAATATCCAGTTGCATGTTTCTTTGCTTAAACTAGTTGACAAAGTTGGTAATGGATTTGGGAGTGTTGTGTCATGGCTAGAGGGTGACACTTGTCTACTCTAGAAATAGAGAGCCGTAGATTTATTTAATTACACATATAGCAAGTCTTTTTCCATCTTCACTTGACTGGACCTAAGTTGCATTTTATCTGGTCTGTATTTCCCACTTTCAACATTTAAAGGCCAGAAAAATAGACTGAGATCCCTAAAACACTACCTGCAACAATGATGTTCCTTACACATATACTTGAAACACACATTATATACTGTAAGATTAAAGCAACCTTTGGTGTTTTCCAACATTTTTATTTGTTTGTTTTTTTCTAGCCATGGCTGTCCAGGAACTCACAAATGTTTAACAATTAAATGATGCCTTAATAAAATGCAAATATTTCTTTGTAAAACATTTAGATATTAGAAATTGGGTTAACTAATTTTGAGGGTGGAACAGTTTAAAGCTGTTGCTGTCAGCTAAATCTATACATGGGTTAGGAAATGGAAAGTGAAAATTATTTCAGAAATAATATCAAACAAGCCCAAATGAAAACAAAACAAAGGGAAGGGGATAATTTGGATGGTGGCATGGCTGAATCAGAAAAAAAGTTAATCAGTCACAAGTTGGCTCTGAGAAAACTAATAAATTAATGAAGCCACAGAAAGATCAATAAGAGTCAACGAGAGAAAGAGAGAGAGAGAGAGAGAGAGAGAGAGAGAGAGAGAGAACATCAAAGTTTAAAACAGCTAAATACTATTTAGAGAAATGTTAGTAGACCTCAGTAAATGACTAGATTCTTGCTATGATCCAAAATATTTAATATGTAAAGACATCAACTGTTTCAAGTAAACACATAATCTAAGAACTCCATATCAAATGCACAGACCCGATTGTGAATGTTAGCCAGCTGATGGTAAATTTGTAGAAAATTGAAAAGACTAATGCAGAGATGAGATAATTACAAAGAACTGCTAAATAAGCTATATTATGAGATAGATATTAAGACTGATTACAGAGTAGCAGTTAACTGAGACTATACAAAGATAAACAAAGAAATCAATAAAACAGAAAATAGCATACAGAAACAGGCCCATCCACTATCACGAAGTTCACAATGAAGATAACCACAGTTCAGCAGAAAAATAATGATCTTTAAAATGCTTTCCCTTTATTTTATTTTCTGTGCATTATTTCTTTGTCAGCATACATGTCTGTGCACCATGTGTGTGTGTAGGTGCCCTAGGAGGGGAGAAAAAGAGCATCAGATCCCCTGAAACTGGAATTACAAAGAGCTATGAGCCACCATGTGAGAGCTGGGAATTGAACCAGGGTCCTCTGTGAAAACAGCCAATGATCTTAACTGCTGAACCATCTCTCCCATCCCAAGAATAATCTTTCTAATAATTGCTGTCTTGATAATCATGACTATTATTTAAAAGGTATCAAGTTCTGGAAGTATTACATACCTAGGTGAAAATGTTCAAAACAATAATGTTTCTACAAAATAACCTGGAGAGTTACCCTAATATTTTGAATAGACAAATACTAAAACCAAAAACAGGACAGATATACTTTTACTAACCACAAGAAAAAGACTGATAAAATTGCAAAGCCTTTAATTTTTCTTAGTGATAACACATGTTTACAGTGTGAGATTTCCATTCTTGCATATATTGCATGTAGGCAATATTCATCATCCATTTTCTGCACCCTCCAGTCCCTTCTCTAACCCCGGTAATGACTCTTTAGCCCCCATGTTGACTTCTGTTTTAGTTTCAAGAAGACAGGTGGTACTTGTCCTTTGGTACCTGGCTTGTTTCACTTAACATTTTGTCCTCCATTTCCTTTCATTTTTCTTCCAATGACAGGATTTCACTATTCTCTATGGCTTAACAATATACCATTGTATTATATGCACCGCATTTTCTGTATCCCTGCATCTGTTGATGAGCAGAGGCTATCTCTGTATCATAGTCACTGAGAGATAGCTTACAAGTATCTCTTTTAGATGTTGGTGACATTTCTTTTGGATATACTCCTGGGAGTAGAAAAGCTGGATCATAAGGTAGTTATAGTTTCCGTTTCTTGGAAGGATCTTCACACTGTTTTCCATGGTGGCTGTATGAACTTACATTCCCACTAAAAGAATATCAGAGCTTCGTTTTCCTCCATAGCCTCACCAGCCTCCATTAGTTGTTATTAATAGCCACCCTGCGTGGAGTGAGACTGTAGCTCATCACAGTTTTGATTTTGTTGTTGTTGTTGTTCCCTGCTGGGTAACCGGACATCAGAATAATAGAAGAATTTATTATTCTGTTAATAAATAATAACAGAATAATATTATTCTGTTAATAAATTAATAAATAAAAAATTTCAAATTAGAGATCAAACAGAGCACCCCAAGAACTTAGAGAATAAGAGAAAGCCAAAGCAAAACAAGTGGATGAAAACAGATGACAGAAGTCAGATACAGTGTCAGTTTGCTATTCCGGAAGTGATAGACCAAAGTTGGCAAGCCTTGAGAAAGAAAAAGAGAGGGGAAAGAAAAAGCAGGAAATAAAACTAGGGATGGAATGCTAATAAGTACTACAGAAATGCAAAGGAACATTCGGGAGTTTCTTAAAACTACACCCTAACAACTGAAAATAGCTAGACAAAACGATCAAATTTCTACATACTTGTGGCCTACCAAAATTGACACTAGAGGATATAAAAACCTGAATAGACCAAAAACAAGTCATATAATTAGTGGTTAAAAACAAATAAATTAAAATCTTCTGATAAAAAAAAGCAAGGACTGAATGCTTTACTAAAACATTTTACTAAAATGTTAAAAAGAAAAACTAACACCAATGCTTCTCAAACTATATCACAGGACTGAAATGAAAATAACCCTCCCAAACCTCTGAGGAAAGAGTTATCATTATTAAAATTTGAAAAGGACACACACACACACAACAGACACACAAACACACACTATAGACCAATATCACTGCAAAATAGATGCAAAAGGCCTTTACAAAATCTTAGCAACCCAGATTCAACAGCATATCCAAAAGATAACACACCATAATATATATATGTATATATATATATATGTATGTATGTATGTATGTATCATGATAGAGTTGGTTTTATTTCAGTGATAATAGTGGTTTGACTTTATATTCATAGATAAGTGTAGGTATCTCATCAAAGAATTTTCTTTGCAGCAGAGAGAAACCTTTACAGAAAACCCAACAGGCCAACATGCAGATAACAACTGGTCATGACATGCCCAGCCCAAATTGATACATCTACAACATAGCTGCTTTATCTAAAGCTCGGGAATCATTGCTGGAGGTAGGAGGGGCAGAAAGACTGTAAGAACCAGAGAAACAGGGAGTTTTCAGAGGGACTGTATCTCCTAAAAATATCAGGGAAGTGTCACCCATGACACCTCAACAATATGACTGTCTAAACAAGATTTTGACAAGGGCAAGATCAATAGACATGTTGACATGTCTCTCATGGGGCCTCGCCCATAGACAAAGAACTCAAAGCAACTAAGGAATTCTGAGAGTTGGAGAAATAGGCTTCCCCAGGGATGAGTCCCTTAATTGGTTATCCAAGGCCAAGTGGTCAGCCCTGAAAAGATAAATGTATGTTCAGTTGTGTGTATGAGAGATGAGAGAGATCAAAAACAAAGAAGCTATGAAATCTAGAGTGAGTGGGGCATACATGGGAGGAGTTAAATTATATTTTAATTAAAAATATAAAAGTCAGAAGGATTGTTTAAAATAAGCAAACCAATCAATTCCAAATCTTCATATTCAACCAAGCCATAGAGTCTGAGAAGGCAGCCCTGGTGCACAAGACAATATCTAAAACCCATGCGTCTGACAAGGTGCTCAGATGGTGTGAGGACTCCCTCTGCCAATAATGAAACAAGAAAGAGAAAGAATGGATTAAAGACCGGCCACTCTGTCAAAGACACCACGTGGGTGGCCCGTAAGAAAAGGCGCTGAAACTCATGGTTCAGTAAGACAGCACGGACAACTGCGTGATTCTGCCTCTACACTCAAAATGGCTACCTGCTGCCGGGTGCTATGCTCTAGGGGTATTTTAGGAAACTAGCTAAACTGTACTTCCGTGACAGCAGAGAAACTGCTGAGGCTGTGAAAAGATGTATTTGATAAATGGTATACTAATAAAGACTTTTTGATAAATTGTATACTAATAAAAACTTTTTGTAGCAACCCATAATCTTCTGTAATCTATCCTCTAGTCTCTGAAGTACTCAATATTTAACCTACCCTTACTACTCTTTGTAGTAATAAAGAAGTAGATGAATAAATAAATAATGTGAGTTAAATTTTTTAAAAGGGCTACAACACATAATAATATTTAGCCACTCACTTCTGAATATTGGGGCAAGCCACTTGCCACCAAGGCTGAAGACCTCAGGGCTCACATGGTGGAAGGAAAGAATCCACTTCCTTAAGTTGTTATCTGGCCTACACACATGTATACACAAATGTGTGTGCGCTCACACATACACATAATAATAATAATAATAATATAATAATAATAATAATAATAATAAATAATAATAATAAAAGTTAGTAGTAGTAGCAGTTGTAGTAGTATTGAGGAGGAGGTTGGGGAGAAGGAAGAGAAAGAAATACCTTTTTAAAGAACAATGCACAGAAAATGTTATGGCTACAAAACTGATAGTCCTTTCATTCCAAAAGGAAACCCATAGATTCAGTTCTGATCTAACTCAAGACCTCTCTGAACATTTAAAGAGAGGCAAACAGTAAAGTCAAGAGAAGTCCTGCTCTGCCCTATAACTAACTGGACTGTCGTTGCATGTTGGCAGCTGGGGAGCATGAAGGAATCCATACCTATCCCCCCCAACAAGAGCACCAATTTCCCCTTCATTAGAAATCCTGTCAGCCCCTCTGCCCTGCAGACAAGCCCCTAGCAGGGGTGCTTGACTAACACAGAGATGCGGAACAGAAGACCCCTCAGCAGGGTGAGTCCACATGCATGTCTGCCTTCGACTTCGGATGCCCAAGACTATCTCCTTGCAGCAGCACCCAGTCGGAAAACAAGATGATTATTTTTTTTTCTAGTGGGGATCGTAGAGAGTAGAGGAAGAGAACTAGGAAGGAGGAGGGGAGTTGAGGGGTGGGAGACCCACACAGTGCGGTTCATTTTCAGGAAGCAACCCGGCTGGATCTGCAAAAGCAGCTCATGTTTTCTCAAGATGCGTTTTCTTTGAGGTCCCCCACTCCGGATACCCCAGTGCCCTCCCTTTCAGCCCTTGTCCTTGCATCACCAGCAGGCAGGGGAAGGAGCCGTGGCATGGCAGTGGTCACAGTTCACTTGGATAAACTCTACCATAATCTTCATAAACCTCAAGGCTCAAGGTGCAGGGGAAGATTGGAGGAAACTTGCTTTTCCGTTGGTTTCTCTGTGACTGCTGTGGCTGCTCATTCCTAGAACAGGAAGCTGGAGAAATTTAGGTGGGAGACTTTATTCTGAGCAGTCGGGTTTCTTCACCAGTCTAGGGTACAACTGATTAGGAAAAGCTTCACCCTTGCATAACCTCCTTCCCGGAGGGCAGCTTCCCATGAAAAGGTGAATGGGCCTCTGGCTCGCTCAGAGACACAGTAGGATCCCTTCAGTTGCTGGGCTCCTGCCCACCCCTCCCCCTGATGGCTCTTAGGGCCGGAAATGGGACCCATCCATTCACTCACCAAGTGTTTATAGACTGTCCTTCCTTCTAGGTGTTTGGAAAACCTCAAATAAACAAAATGAAGAACTCTATGCCAATGTATTTATATTTTAGGGCAAGGAGAGAATAAACGGAAATAAATAAATTCATGCCGTCTTGGAAGGTGCTAAGAGAAACTTTTAAAAGACAGAGAAGGGCAGGGTGACAGGCATTGGAGGAGGGTAGGGAGGGGGCTGGGTGGCCCTTGGAGACAGAGTACAAGGTCAGGCTCCACAGAAAGAGGGCGCCTGAGCAGAATGGGTGAGGATCCGTGACCTGGAGGGTTCTTCAGGCTGGCAGCAGGAGTGCCTCCCTGTTCTAGGGTGGGTAGAGCACCTGGGTATAGCAGGAGAGAGCACCTGATGACGTATGGGGGGGGGGGTCTGCCAGGGACTGTGAGGACTTGGTTTCTGAGTGTAAGTACGTAAAGCAGTAGCCACTGCTGGTCTCTGAGCTCAGGGGTGATCAGGTCACTCTCTGGAGCTCACTCTGGAGAGGAAGCAGAGAACTTCCATGTGCCATTAGCAGCTGTCCACACTGGAGGCCCCAACGCTTCTGGGGATAGTCAGATGACCAACATGTTAACCCCACCCTCAACGCCTCAATAGACAGACGACCTGCAGGCTAACCCCCCCCCCTCGACAGTCTGGAAGGGTATATACTAGAGAAGAGGAGAGTTGACAAGAATCTCTACAGGACTCAGACTTCAAAACACATGTTTGAGGGGTTTGTCCTGGGGAAGTTAATGACTTTATGTCAAGCTGTTCCCCTTGTCTTTTCTCTCTCTCGATTTTTCTTGTGACCAAAGAGACAGATTCCAAAGAACACTAGAAGGGTACACTCGACACCCTCCAAACACAGCCCAGCTAAGCTGGTGGTTATACTCAACACACTCCAGCTCTCTGAGCGGCCCACCCACACTGCCTTCTGGGGTAAAATTCCTCATTGGAAAACAGACACAGAGCCCTATTTTAGGGGAATTCTTCCAAGGCTGCTGGTTCAATTTGAGCAAGACCCATCAGCTTCCCAAAGAGGAGGGATACCATTGTTCTAAAAGTCCGAAAGCAGGAGGGATAAGGTCTTCTGACTAACTGAAGAACCACCAAGATGGCTGTGTCTCTCACCCCAAATTCCAACAATGAAAGCAAGACCATGAGGTTGGAACTAATGTGATGACCTGACCCCCCTCACCCCAAAAAAATCACTGGTCAGTGAATTCTGGAGCTCGAAAGTTCTTTAGAGGTATATCGGTCCTGGAAACAACCTGTGCCCACATATGCAAGTCCAAGTGGCTAGTATTCAATCTCGCAGCCTGTCACTCGCAGAGAAGTGTAAGCCAAGAATTAAAAGTCTCATGAGAATTACTTTAGCCCAGGGTAGCCCCTCTTGTGAGCACAGCCTGGTGGATAGCAAAGCCTCCAAATGCCTTGGGGTCAGGAGGCTACAACTATGTCTAACTTACTGTTGATTGTCTTTCCCTCAGTGTCTCATACAGAGCTACACCAAGGGTTTGATCAGAGGTCAGACCCTGAGCCCCGTTGGAGTTGGAGGGAAAGTCTGAAGTCCCCTATGGATTCCATGAGATTCTACAGGAAACCTCCCGCCCAGCCCAAATAGTGGCACTCAGATCTCCAACTGGAGTGGAACTGGGAGCGGCTCTCTGACAGGGCTTATTAGAAAGACTAGTCTTTGGGACATGGGAGTACCATGCTGCCTGCCTTTTCCACTTGGATGATGTGCTCATCCTCCTGTAGGATGCATGAACACTGGGGATGTTGAGTTATTTGCCCATCCCCACCCCCGTCTTCAGTGGGGCTCTCGCTCTCAGCACACAATTAGTGCCTTTCCCTGGGGAAGCTCCAGCAGTAGACTTGGCGATGATAGGAGATGCATCTGCTCGCGCTCCCTGGACTAGGGAGCGAGTAAGAGAGTAATCGATTAGCTCAAGCTGCTTTTGTGTTCATTTGTTCATTTGTACACCCATCCACATACAAGACCAGAATTTAGCCTCTCTGGGGTGTTTAGAAGATCTGCGTGCAGCTTATTCACCTGCTGTGCCCTGAGGAAATTCATGAAATCAAGTGCTGGTCATATTAGTGGAGCCTGTGTAGTGAGGAGGTAGCGTCTCTCAGCCTTAGTTTCCTCGACAAAACATGGATGTGAAAAGTGTTTCCGGTCTCTGCGGCCTCCAAAGCACAACTTCAAGGCCCAACCACCAGCTCCGATCACACGTGCTCAAGGCATGAGCCATTATAAAGAGGACTTGCTCAAGATAAAAAATCGAAGCAAGGAAAGCTTTTGCTTGTCATGTGCAACACAGAACAAAGTAGGAAGGACGTAAGTAGAAGAGGATGCTCAGGTGTCATCCATGTGTCAATCAGGTGAGCCGATGTCATCATCGACTCAGATAAGAATCATCTGGGGTTTTTTTTTTTCATGACAGGGTTTCTCTGTGTAGCCCTGGGT
Organism: Arvicola amphibius; assembly: GCF_903992535.2. NCBI lineage: Eukaryota > Metazoa > Chordata > Mammalia > Rodentia > Cricetidae > Arvicola > Arvicola amphibius. The sequence goes on from NC_052055.2 coordinate 24,152,348, forward strand.
GTCCTGGAACTCTCTCTGTAGACCAGGCTGACCTCAAAGTCAGAGATCCGCCTGCCTCTGCCTCCCGAGTGCTGGATCAATAAGAGAAGAACTGACGTCTTGCCATGTGTGGAGAAGCAGAAGTCTGCCTTGGGAAATGTTTTCCAATCGGACAGTCATTAGCCGCAGGAGGAAAGTCAGACACTTTACAGCAGAGATGTCTAGTGGAAACAGCCAGAAGCAAATAGCTAACATCAAGGGTAAAGAGGGAAGCTGGTCTTACGCGCATCCACCACAACGCATGAAAAGCCAGAGCAGCCCTTCCAGGATGCCTGCTGGAAATACGAGAGCTGAATCCGAATACGAGGAGACACTGGGGAAGTTTGGATGGAGGAATATAACACATCTCGTCTGCATCCTTCTGAATGTACCTACTGTCACAAAAGACAGGAAGCTCCTCCAGGCTGTAGGGCACTAGAGAGACATAACTTCAGTGTGGGACTCAGCTCCACAAGGGACTGGGACATAACAAGGGACACCCACATGAAGTCCACACATTAAAGGAACAATTTTTGATAGTGTAGTTGGTTGTGACCCAATGATTGAAAATATGTATATATTATTAATAAAAAACATTTGGCATTATATCTAAAATATATTGTATATAATATATATCATGTATATTTAAGCAAACTTGGTCACTTGCTAACATCAGGAAAACTCCTTATACTATTCTCTCAAGTTTATATTGTCAGAATAAAAAGCTTAAACAGTAGCAACAAAGGAAGGATGATGTGCAAAGCCCTAACCCAGCATGGACCAGACGAAGTAAACCAGAGGGCGTGGCCTGACTAAGTTTCTGGAAACCCATATGTCATATGTGTCTCATAGATTTATCATCCATCTTCAAGGCTTCCAGTAGTCATGATAAGATGGAGATGATTCTAAGTGGGCCCATTTCCTCGTTGGTGGCTTCCCATAACTACCCATCCACGCTAGCTAGCGCTTTAAAATGTATCTCTTAGAACCCACATCTCATCCCCATTCCTGACTGGTCGGCAGAATGTCCTCTCTGCTGCACATCTTGTCACCATACTCCCATCAAGCATAAACTTGGTGGCAGTTTGGTTTCTAGCGCTGTTTGTGACCTCTGTTGTCCTGGGCTCTTCTTGTGACATTTAGGTTACATGATGAGAGCCTGCCTCCCTGTCCTAGACAAAACACAGATAAAAATCAGTCTAGATCAGACCCTCGCCATTTTGGAAATTCACAAACCGGACAATCGCAAGGAATGAACACAATGTTGTCCTCCACGCCCAAATGGATGCAGAAACTAAACTGGACAATGGAGATTTAAAAAAAAAAAAAAAAAGTTGTTTCCTCCTGGTGACTGGTTATGACAACCTAAAGAAAGTGCAAGAGTGCCCCCTGCTGCCAGGACCTGGAATTTCAGCTTCGAGATGTGCAGCCTCCAAGTTTGAAATCAAGCCCTCTGCTCCCAGAGCACACGTTTTTCAAATACTAGGCCACATCCAGTTATGCCAGCACCATTTGTTGAAGATGCCCTCTTTCTTCCATTGTGTACTTTTGGCTCCTTTATCAAAAATCAGGTGTTCATAGGTTTGTGGTTTAAGATCCGGGTCTTCTATACGATTCCATTGGTCAACTTCTCTGTTTTTATGCCAATACCAAGCTGTTTTCAATACTGTAGCTTTGTAATAGAGTTTGAAGTCAGGGATGGTAATGCCTCCAGAAGAACCTTTATTGTATAAGATTTTTTTGGCTATCCTGGGTTTCTTGTTTTTCCATATAAAGTTGATTATTGTCCTCTCAATCTCTGTGAAGAATTTTAATGGGACCTTGATTGGGATTGCATTGAATCTATAGATTGCTTTTGGTAGAATTGCCATTTTTACTATGTTGATCCTCCCAATCCACGAGCAGGGGAGATCCTTCCATTTTCTGGTATCCTCTTCAATTTCTTTCTTCAAAGACTTAAAGTAAATCCATATCTATCACCATGCACAAAACTCAAGTCCAAATGGATTAAAGACCTCAATATTAATTTGAACACATTGAGCTTGATAGAGGAGAAAGTGGGAAGTACTCTACAACAAATGGGCACAGGGAACCGTTTCCTACGCATAACCCCAGCTGCACAGACTTTAAGGGCAACATTGAATAAATGGGACCTCCTGAAGTTGAGCAGCTTTTGTAAAGCAAAGGACATTGTCACTAAGACACAAAGGCACCCTACTGACTGGGAAAAGATCTTCACCAACCCTGCAACTGACAAAGGTCTGATCTCTAAAATATATAAGGAACTCAAGAGACTAGACGGTAAAATGCCAATTAACCCAATTAAAAAATGGGGCGCTGAACTGAACAGAGAATTCTCAACAGAAGAAGTTCGAATGGCCAAAAGACACTTAAGGTCATGCTCAACCTCCCTAGCTATCAGGGAAATGCAAATCAAAACAACTTTGAGATATCATCTTACACCTGTCAGATTGGCTAAAATCCAAAACACCAATAATAACCTTTGCTGGAGAGGTTGTGGGGTAAGGGGTACACTCATCCATTGCTGGTGGGAATGCAAACTTGTGCAACCACTTTGGAAAGCAGTGTAGCGGTTTCTCAGGAAATTCGGGATCAACCTACCCCAGGACCCAGCAATTCCACTATTGGGAATCTACCCAAGAGATGCCCAATCATACAACAAAAGCATATGCTCATCTATGTTCATAGCAGCATTATTTGTAATAGCCAGATCCTGGAAACAACCTAGATGCCCTTCAGTGGAAGAATGGATGAAGAAACTGTGGAATATATACATGCTAGAATACTACTCAGCGGTAAAAAACAATGACATCTTGAATTTTGCAGGCAAATGGATGGAAATAGAAAACACTATTCTGAGTGAGGTAACCCAGACCCAAAAAGATGAACATGGGTTGTACTCACTCATAATCGGTTTCTAGCCATAATTAAAGGACATCGAGCCTATAAATTTGGGATCCTTGAGAAGATAATAAGAAGGTGAACTCCCAAAAAAAAGATATAGTAATCCTCCTGGATATTGGAAGTAGACACGATCGCCAGGCAAAATTGGGAACTTGAGGGTTGGGCAAGACTGGGCCAAGGGAAGATGGGGAGAGAAAAGTGTGAAGGGGAGAACGGGGGGAGATCGGAGGAATGGGGTGCTTGGGATATAGGAAGAGTGGATATGGGAGCAGGGAAGCATATATCTTAATTTAAGGAGCTACCTGAGGGTTGTCAAGAGACTTGACCCTAGAGGGGTTCCCAGGTTTCCAGGGAGACGCCCCCAGTTAGTTCCTTGGGCAGCTGAGGAGAGGGAGCCTGAAAAGGCCAGTTCCTATAGCCATACTGATGAATTTCTTGCATATCACCATAGAACCTCCACCTGACGATAGATGAAGAAAATGACAGAGCCCCACATTGGAGCACCGGACTGAGCTCCCAAGGTCCTGATGAGGAGCAGAAGGAGAGAGAACATGAGAAAGAAAGTCAGGACCATGAGGGAACCTCCAGCTGGCGACAGATGGGGAAGGTGACTGAGCCCCACATTGGAGCACCGGACTGAGCTCCCAAGGTCCTGATGAGGAGCAGAAGGAGCGAGAACATGAGGGAGAAAGTCAGGAAGGAGAGGGGTGCGTTCACTCATGGAGACGGCGGGACAGAACTAAAGGGAGATCACCAACTCCAGTTGGAATGGGACTGATGGATCATGCAACCAAACCCGTCTCTCTGAATGTGGCCAACAGCGGGGGCTGACTGAGAAGCAAAGGACAATGGCTCTGGGCTCTGATTCTTCTGCATGGATGGGCTCTGTGGGAGCCTTCTCAGCTTGGTCGATCACCTTCCTGGACCTGGGGGGAGTTGGGAGGACCTTGGACTTAGCATAGAGTGGGGAACCCTGATGGCTCCTTGGCCTTGAGAGGGAGGGAGGGGAGGTATGGGTGGAGGGGAGGGGAGGGAAGGGGGAGAAGGAGGGGAGGGAAGGGGGAGGAGGAGGGGAGGGAGGGGGGAGGAGGAGGGAAGGAGATGGAAATTTTTAAATATAAAAAAAATAAACCATGAGAAAAAAAAATACTAGGCCACAGCTGCCCTTAAGCCAACACTTAAGATCTCACCTGCATTTTCACACTTCGTCCCTTCGACAGTCTCAATAGCCTGACCGAAGAGCCATCCTTGTGCCCTCTCGCAGGTGATTCAAAAGCTGCCGTGTAATACGGTGTCCGGTGAAGTTGCTTACTCAAGGTCAGAAAGACTCTCCTTTAAAGCAGCTCCAATTTTAAAACTTTACACCCTTATAGCACCTCTTATAAATCCTCTTGCGCATGTAGCAACATAAGCTACAGCTGGATCTCCTAGTGGACAGGACTGGGCAATGGGGACTAGATACAGACGCAAGCCAATGACGCGGTTTTGTAAGTCTATAGACTTCAATAAATTTCCTGCTGAGATATGGCCCATCTAAGACTTGTCTTTAGGGTGCCATGAATTAACAGTTCTTCCTCTCTCTTCACTGGCAAGTGCCAGAATGAAAATGGCTATCTTATCTGGAAGAAAAAAAAAAAACAGACTAGATCATGAGCAGCATAGCACCCAGGGTTCAAGGCTCTTAGCTAGGATACACAGAAGAGCAGCTGGTTCAGAGACGATGAATATGAAGACCTAAACAGAAAATGCTGGTAAGACATGTACCTAATGAGCGGTAGTTTTCTCAGAAAAGCTGCAAACATTCTTCAGCCTCGCCCATGACATTTTACCATGTTGACATATAAGAGTGTACTTATCTAGTGAGTGTGCAGTCACATGCTGTGTCTCCAAATTTGTGTTCTTTCTCCTGGACACTCAAACAATAACTGGAAAATGAAGACAGCTTTTGTTTCCCCCAAGTCAGACTGCGACAGTTACCAAAATGAAACTCTTTGGCCTTTGAACAGGTGAGAGAATCATAGGAAGATGAACCCAAAGAGCAGTCGGGGAAATAGGTCAGAAAATCATGGATGGGCCTGTCACTCCAAGGACGTAGGGTTCACAGTGTCCACAACTAGGCAATGCTAAGGTCCGACATGAATTAATAGGAGAGTCTATGAATACAAACACGTGGCTCTTCTCAGACAGAGACTTTAGCATTGGTGAGAGACCAGTGGGCTTTCATGTCTAACTTTCAGTGGGAGTCAGCTGTTTTCCTCATCTTCCTGAGGTTTTCTATTTGTCTGAGGGTCACCTTTCTAGGGCAGATTGATGGCTAAAATTGTCGTTCCTTCAACATCAAGAGCTTATAGTTTCAAAAGGTGAATTTCTGAGCAACAAGCGAAAGTCAGAAAGACAAAAGTGGGACATTTAAGAGCTGACATTCTGCAGGAGGAAGATGGTGGGGGCTCTCAGCCACACACATCCCTCAAATCCAGAGACAGTCTAATACCGAGTTGGGGCAGGCAGTTTGTGTGACTTGATGCTCTGCAGTAGCCGGGCACAACTTGAAAGAAAATTTAACTCTGCTGAGGTAGTCTTCAGCATCAGGAAAGTTCCGAATGCACAGACACCAGACCGTCTGACACTCTCAGATAATGGTACTGGAGCAAGGGGCCGTACTGCTGAGTATCTCAGAAAATGGAATCCATTCACCAGTTCAGTTTTAAAAGTGGATTGGGAAGAGGTGAAGAAAACACCATTCTTGCAACGTAAACATAAAGATTCAACTTCAAGTCTACTGGTCGCTAATGCTTTGATCTTGAGCAAGATAGCAAATGTCTCCGGATCAAAGCCGTCATCTGTAAAGGGTGTGCAATGCCACATGCAATCGGTCCCAGATTGTCATGGAAACCTAGTAAGGTAGTTTACAACAGAGGAAAAATGGTACTCAGAGGGTTAAATGGACTTCCAAGGACAAAAACCCTAGAAGTCAGAGCCCAGTTATAAACCTGTCTTGTGTCTTTTCTCATCCCTTGCCCAGACTGATGTGTTGGGTTTAATACTGGGGACTGGAGAAATGGAACAGTGATTAAGAACAGGAATTGTTCTTAGAAAGGACCTGAGTTTGGTTCCAATCACCCAGGTCAGGTGGCTCGGAACTTCATGTAGCTTCAGCTCCCAGGGATCCGAGAGCCTCTTCTATACCTGCACTCACATGCACATATCTACACACACACACACGTACACACAACTAAGAAAAATAAAACTTTAAAAATTCATTGTAGAACTCCACCTATTCCCTAGCTCCTACCCTCTAGCACTTAGACTAGGATTTAGCACATAATAGGTCTGAAGTACAAGTTTGTTGAATAAACCAATCCAGGAATTAAGGAATGGGCAAGCCAATAAATAGGTCTGCTGCAAATACTGGTACTAACAACTATATGCTTCATCATGAGATATGATTATCTTGTGTACCTAAAATCATAACGCATTTCTCCAAATTGCACATGGATGTTGCAGATACTGATGTTTGTGTGTGTGACTTTGTAATGATGATGCATGCATGTGTGCAAAAGAGAAGAAGCATGAGGATAAGGCACAGACAACAGCGAGGTCTTACATTAGCAGCCATCTAGATGGAAACCCTGAGAGCTTTCTGGAAAGCGGCCCCTTCCACACATCAGCTGACAGCCTTCTTTTGAATTGCATGTGGACACGTCCTTGAGGGGCAATTCTAGCCCATTCACCGTCAGAATTTGATGCGTAGGCACTGTCAGGCTTGCAATTGGATCTCTCCTCTACATTTCCAAGGTTCTGGCTTTAAGTGAAAAACACCAGAAAGCTCTATGATCAACTAACCAATGTGATCAGATAACCCTTCATCACACAGGGAAGGCTACCAGTGCCTGCCTCCACCTTCCCATGCTGAAGAAAGACAGTCTGCAGAATGCTGGCCTTCTTAGGCTGCAACCCAGGCCTCCCAGACAGTATCCAACTGCTTTCCTATTGGTAGTTTATGCTTTAAAAAAAAAAAAACCTCAATGCTCATATATCTTCCTTGCTATGGCTCTCGTTCTGGACTACAAAGCCAGGTGAGTCTGTAAGATCAGGGAGAATTAAACATTCCCCATCTCGTTCTTATTTCCCCACTTAGCAGAGTCCTGGTCTGGGTAGATGATACTGTGACTCAACCTTCTCTGCCATAGAAGAGGGATAATGGCAGAGAGGGACTCAAATGAGTAGTTCAAGTGCAAAGACAGAATGCTAATCACAGAGTTCATTAAGCTGAAGTTGGCAAACAGTGGTATCGTTTAAAAATAAATTTAATTTTGGACTATGCGAAAGGCAAGAGAGATTAAGTTTCACAGAAAAGGGCATTTTAGCTATATTTATTTGTCAAGACTTAGCTTAAGCACCCTTCCTCAGAGCCCCTGACCCTCCTTCCGCATAGCCTGGCGGACCCTCCTTTGGGCCGATTTACTCCATAACTCCACAGAGCACACTCATTTTCAGCTGTTTTTCAAGCTGTTCTACAGTCCCAAGGAAGACACAGCTCAAAGCAAGGTCTCCCCAATCCTTCCAGTTCTTCTTGTTAGTATAAATGAATGGGCTGTGCTAACCATAACCCTTGATGTGAACTTCTTCTAACCCAAATGAGTTGACTGCTGAGTCCCTGCATGTCAATTCAGGGAGAAAACTGTTGTGTGCAAGCGATGCCACACACATAGCGGCTGGGTTTGGAGCTCAGCCATTTAGGCTTGACAGCAAGTGGCCTTACGTGGTGTCCTTACCATCTCGCCAGCGCTTGAATTTCAAATAAGCCAAAAATAATTGCAAAGCAAAAGTGTCTCGTGCAGTATCAGGACAGATACCTATTAAACATGCATTTGTTTCTATCTGGAATTCACATTTAACTTGATGTCCTGGAGGAAGTGCATCCAGAGCTATGTGTGATAGAATTACCCAGGGGAAAGGAGAAAACATCTCACTTAAGAGCCAGAGAACAATCCCCTGAAGACACGGTCCCTTCCACCCCAAGACTCCACAGGCCCCCCAACACTACTACCAGTGACCTCCTAGATAAGGCACATACAGTGCTAAGGCCTAAAATTAGCAAAGTCGCCAAAGTTTTTGAGGGAACAGAGATAGCATGCGTGAAATATACTGCCTTTCCCAGCCCTGAAACGAGCCCTGAACTGCATGTCCATCACCTCTTAAAGACTTCCCAGTCATCTGCTAGGCTGGTTACTCAATCGGTTGTCAATTTAGGCTATCAATAGGCAATTAGGGCTCAGAGTTGTGATCACCCACCCACGTCCTCATAGTTACAACGTGTTAGAAAGAAGATGTGGGTAAACCCAGTTCTCCTTGTGTGAGAATTTGTCTTTCTGTGGAGTCAGCTGCTTATGGCTCTTCTCAGGGTCTTCATTACAATAATTCATTTGGTCTTAATACCACAAGGAGACAAAGTCGTGTGCTTTGTGCTAACTTCTGAGACAGCTTCCTGACACCATGTTAGGGGTGGGGAAGTCCATGGGAGTAGGCAAAGCCCTATCATCCCACATTGCCATTCATTGCAGGAGTGTCTGTGTGGCATGAGACTTTCAGGACAAGGCCCAGCCCCCCTTCCAGTCCCTCTGGATTGCTAACCCCTGGACACAAGCTTGAAATTCAAACTTGTGGCCTCCCAATGGTACACCGGGGCCCACTTTTGGCTCCATCTCTCTTGGTCCCAAGCCAGCAGTGGTCTGTAGAAAGACAAGAGGGTTGGACAAGTGTGAATGGAGCCCCCCTCCAATGGTCACACCCGCCTCCCCCCAGCCTCAATTCAGTTAAAGATTGCAGGAAGTGGTTTGTCCGTTTAGAAGACATCTCTGCCCGGAGGCCCTTCTGAGAAATGAACTTGCAGTTCTCTAAAGATAGATTGTGCAAAACAGAAGGGGGTAGCCCCCAAGGACCCTCCAACAGCAGCTCTCTGGAGACTATAGCTATGGCTGTGGGGGCCCTCCAGCCCCACCCCTCCTTGGAGCAGCTGCCGTCCCTGAATGGGCCAAATCAACACCTCGCTCTTGGGCAAGGCTCGGGTTTCATAGACCCAGCTAAGAAATTTTGTTCTGAGGAGGTAGCATTGAAAGAAAAAAAAAGGGGGGGAGGGTAGTGGAAGACTGTGGGGGCGGGGACCTCAGCTGCTCATGTCATTTATTTTCCATGGATTCCAACTGTAATTTCAAACGGCCTCTGGGCTGTCTGAAACCATGTGATTTGACACGAGGTTCACAAAAAGTTTAGGCCCAACTCCCAACCTCAGGGTTTTCACGCCCAGAGGGACAGGCGACAGGATCTAGAAGCAGGAGGTGATGAGAAGGGGATGTGCATGAGAACACAGAGGCAATCCACTCAGAAATCAAAATTTTCTAGCAATCGGATAGGGCTGGCCTTGGGAAGAACAAACTGGGCCAGGTTTTGTTATACTGCTGTTGCTGTACCATGTGGACAATGAGTTATTAAGCAGTTGCTGCTAGGAAAAAAAAGGATAGATCAATCAAAAAAACAGAGACTCTTCCAGTTCCATTTAGACTAGACTCCATAGCATCTGATGGTGGAGCGGCCACTGATCGTGTTGAAACTCTTTCTCCCTCTTTTGCCCCTCACATTTTGCTAATCACTCCTCTCATTTGCTTTGGTAGACCCTCTTTTCACTTTCTCGGTACTAGAATTAGGGTCTTGGCTTTTCTTCTTCGCGTTGACACTATGCTTGGGTAATATAATCTGCCTTCAACAATTAATTTTGTTTTGCAGATGGGTGTCTGTGTATGTATGCCCACGGAGACCAGAGATCAATGCCACACGCCCTCTTCCGTCACTTCCCACCTTGCTTTGTTTAGAACAGAATCTCTTCACCAGTACCTCACTGACCAGTTAGACTGACTGACAGGTGAACTCCAGGGTCCCGTCTATGCTTCTCCCTGCCTGGTGCTGAGGTTATAGATGTGCGCTATCGTCTTTATCTCCACCTGAAGTATGAACTTTTTATTTATTTTTATTTTTCTCTCATGCATTACATCCAATTGCAGTTTCCCCTCCCCCCCCACTCCTCCCAGTCCCTCCCCCCTGCCTCCCCTCTCTCCGTTGCCTCTTTTTGGAAGTGCCGTGGGTCCGAACTCAGGTTCTCAAGCTTGCGCAGCGATCAGCTTACCTTCCCAGACCCACACTCCCATCATTGTAACACCCAACTATGTCCGTGGTTCTCAACCTTCCTAACGCAGTGACCCTGCAATGCAGTTCTCATGTTGTGGTGACCCACAACAAGAAAATTATGGCTACTTCGCAATTCGCTGCTATTATGAGTCATAATGTAAATATCTGATATTCTCCATTGTCTTAGGAGACCCCTGTGAAAGGGTTGTTCAACCCCCAAAGGCGTCTCAACCCACAGGTTGAGAACTGCTAAGCTAGACGCTGGTTTCTCCATATCCATGTTTGCAGCTCTAATCTCTCTCCTGATCGCAGGGCTCTTCTACTCAGTGGTCCACTTGACACCTCTAGCTTGATACACCAAAGGATCCTCAGGGTCCTAACGTTTATCTATCCCCTTACTCTTCTAATCCCTGTCAAATCTGTCATTTTCTGTCCAATCATCACCCCCCTGCCCAGTCACCAAGTCAACAGCCTCTTTCTGATTGTTCTCCTTAGTTCTTACTGACATAGCTGAGGGCATCCTAAAAAAAAACATCCTGCTCACCTCCACCTTCTGCTGCTCCATCATCCACAGCCCTGAGAGCTGTTTGATCTCTCTACTTGAGAAAACCTGATTGCCTCCCATTACTATCATATTGAAACCAGCATGCAGGTCCTGTCCATGGGACTGCAAACTCAATCTTTGCAGTTTGTTAACACCAGACTTCATTTAATCCCCACATATGCCAGGGCGCTCTCTCCTCTGCACCTTGGCTCAAGCTGCTTTTTCACACTTCTTTGATGGTAACTCTCACTGAGCCTTGAATCCTGGCCTCGGGTGTCACCTCTTCTAAGAAAGTATCTCGGACCGCCAGGCTTTACCCTGAACACCCACAGCACAGTGTACTGTTTCTCTGTTGACACTTAACACGGAGTCTTTTTTTTGTACTTTTCCTGATAAAGCTCTCCTTTGACAACACCATACATGGACATAATGTGATCTGTTTACTCACTGACTACCCTCTCCCATCTCCCTCCTACTCCTATTACCCCACCTCCTTCCATCAGGCCCCATTCCCACACCCATGACTTTTTGTTTTGTTTTATGACCCACTGATTTTAATCAGGACCTTCTGTGTGGTCATGGGCTTAGAACTATCCTTTGGAGCCTGGTGGGCTCCCAGCTGGGTAGCTGTAGGCAATGACTACCCCTCCCCCAGAATGCATCAGCTGAGCACACGCTTGAACTGAAGAAGCCAAAGCGTTTAGAAATGAAATACATACACACCTTTCTCTCAAGTATCTGCCCTGTCTTCCTCTGCAGCAGAATCTAGAAGCATCTTCTCTACCCCAATACTTAAAACACTTTTTAAAACTTACTCTTTATCAATTTCATGAAGGAATACACTTTTTAGAGAGTTTTCTGTTGTTAATAACACAAGTCTACCCATTTCATGAGTAACAAAGAAAGGAGATGGGTTTGGGCTTGTGGTTCTGGTCCAGGGTTGAGAAGCAACCTCTGGCAATGGTCTTTTTGCTGCCAATCTCAAGACAGTGCAGAACATCAGTAGGCCACACACAAAAGACATGGGACAGGTTTAGCCAAACATTCTCAACCTGTGGGTCGAGACCCCTTTGGGGCTCAAATGACCCTTTCACGGGGGCCACATATGAGATACCCTGCACATCAGATATTTACATTATGATTCATAATGGGAGGGCATACAATGGAGAAGTAAATGATACAGAGCTGCAGGTTGGAAGGAACAACATAAACGAGGCTTCACTAGGATTCACACCAAATGACTGGTGATGCAGCTGCTCTCCATTTACTCACTAGCCTATGCTAAGTGCTTAAGAATGGAGCCGGCCATACAGCAGCGCACCTTCAATTTTTATTGAGTTTGTAATCAAATGTTTGTTTTCTGTGAATCTTAAAAGTCCCTTGCAGGGACCAGAGAGATGGCATACTATTTGAAAGGATTTGTTTCTCCTGAAAAGGACCTAGGTTTAGTTCCCAGAACCCATATGGTGCCTCCTAACCATCTGTGACTTCAATTCTGGTCCCATTTTTACAAACTGGGATACAATGGTATACCAATTCCTTCAGATAAAATAATACACCAAGTCATACAGATAAAACATCACAATGTTGGCTTCAAGCCAAGTCTACTTGGCACAAATATGGTATTTTTACCCTAAAGCTTTACAAAATGAAATAAACATAAATGTGATTAGAAATTTGATAAACAATTCTGTGAGAAGCCAGGACTCCTCCAAATGTCCCAACCCTGTTCATCTATACAAGATAACCAGTGACCTACATCTTGACCATAGAAATAGAAAAGTTACCTTTTGCTGTTATTTGGGTCATGGGCTGGTGATGCATTGTTATACAAGTAATAACATATAGACCTCATCTCGCAAGCCTTAACTTAGCTCAGGGTTTGGTTCAAATAAGAGGTGGCTGAGAAATATCTCAGAAATATCTATTAGCAAGCCCTGACTCTCCAGTTAAAAGTCAGAAAAGCATCTTAAAAACTCAGTTTAGAATCAAATAAATATTGTGTGCTTTCCTGATACTTTCCAAGAATTTCTAGACTGTGTCTCCTTCTTCTCAGAGTGCCACTGGCAGTTCTAAAAATCAAATTTATCTGGCTTGGGAAAGAAATCCTCTAAGACAAAGTCTTCAGTTATTTAAAAAAAAAAAATCCTTGACGTGAATTCATGGTTCAAAGCCTTGGCAAGTCCTTCATTGTCTCTTTGGATCTCTCTAAACAATCTCTGAGGTTAACAGTTACAGGAATTACTCAGGGCTGACCTGGCTCCACGCAATGGACAGGAGTGATGGAAAGGTCACTGTCCTATGAACAATCCATTCATTGCACAGGCCACACATAAACAACTCTCAGCATATGAAGGACAGCCAGCAAGCCATGAACTCTTCCAGCAGGAAAAGTCAGCAATTGTCAATTATGCAAGTCAGTCTTGTCTTCCAGATTTTTTTACTTGTCTTGCATAGTCGTCTGCCCTACCCGAGTCAAGATGTCCTGCTCTGTTAACAGGGGTGACAATGGTACCCACTCCTGGCCATGTTGAGAATGAAGAGATAACTCATGTCATCACTCCAAGAGCAAGTGCTCAAGAAGCATTTCCTCCTCCTGCTGCTTCCACTTTCCCCATCCTTCCTATTCAAAGCTCATTTTGTTATTTAAGGCTAATTTTCTGACAGCTCACTTCTTCCCTGCAGACCTTGCCAGGATTCCCTCCATCTGAACTATGATTGGTCTTTCTGTTTGGTTCCTTTAAGAACCAAAAAATAATTTGTTTTTATTGTTTTTTATACTATCCAAATATAAAAACAGTACATGCTTATTCCAGAAAAAAAAATACATGCTAATATAAATAAGACCAAAAATGTGGCAGAAAAATTAAGCAACTATTTTCAAGCAAGTCAGATAACCACCCTAAGTTTATTTCATTCATTTTTTAAACATATTTTTTCATGTATGTTACCACTAAATATTATGTAATAGATATCTTTCCATTAAGATGATGAGATGGCTCAGTAGATAAGAAGGTCTACCATGAAAATATAAAGACCAGAGTTCAAATCCTTAGCACACACACACACACACACACGAGAAGCTGGGTTAGGCTAAATACATCCCTATAACCCCAGTGCTGGGTAGGCGGCAGGGACAGAGGAAGGAGGATCACGAATCTTAGTAGCAGCCAGCTTAGCTCCAGGTGCAATGAGAGATCGAGTTCTGAACATGGGGAGTGATAGAGCAGGACACCAGTCCTCTTGGCCCCTGTATGCACACAGATACACCCTGGAATATACACACGTACATATAGTACACACGGAGAAAGTGCCATTACACGGATGGGCACTATCATCTTCTTAGTCTTCACAGTTACATTTTTAGGATATAGACAACGAGAGTTCCAGTGAATATCCACCCAAATTGCTATCTTCTGTTCCCACAGCTTGGTCTTTAGTACCTACTTGGTCCTTTCAACTTTAAGCCTTATCCTGGTCATAGGTTCCATTAAGGTAGAGTCTGTCTGATCCTACTTAAATTTTCCTAGTGTCCAAAGTGATGCCTTAGAAACTGTAATCAGATCTCTAATTTTACACTGATTGACTGTCTACCCCAGAAACTAACTCCCAGAAGGGCTAGCACTAGCCCAGCATGGAGTGGCATGCCTTTAACCCAGCACTCAGGAGGCAGAGGCAGGTGGATCTATCTCTCTGAGTTTTGAGGCCAGCCTGGTCTACATAGTAAGTTCCAGGAGAGTCGGGGCTATATATAGAGACCCCATCTCAATTTGAAAGACACTAGCCATGTGTATGACTATTTAAATGTTTTTAAATTAACATTAAATAAAATGAAAATTCCATCCCTTGCTCAAACTTACTCTAAAGGTGAGGTGTGTGTGAGAGAGAGAGTGTGTGTGTGTGTTTCATTATAAAATTAGTTGTAAGCAAAACAATCATAAATATGGGAGGGGTAAAATGTTAAAAGTTAAAAGTCTGAAACAAAATTGTTTCAAAATTACCTTTAAGCTTCTGATCCATTTAAAGACAATGGAACTAGAAACAAACTGTTCATTATAGACGTGGGTGTTACTTTGTGTTCATTTTTGCAAGAAAGATAAAACAAACACATGAGCAAGCTTAACCTTGAATCAACAGACGAGTGACTACATATAGTCATGTTTAAAAATCTTTAAATTTTTTCATGTGCATTTTCTGTTGAATGAATTTTTACAACACTTTTATTGTGTATAGGTGTTTATTGGCAAATGGGTGGACATACCATGAAGCCACCTGATGTGTGTACTGGGAACTGAGCTTGGATTCTCTGGAGGAAGAGCCACAAGTGCTCTTAACTATTGAGACATCCCTCCAGCCCTAAGTGAATATGTTTAATGCATTTTGACTGGTCTGTCAAACACAGGTACTGCTCATTTTTAAAACAGAACGTCCAATGCAGGCACTCGAACAATTGAGTGAATGAATGAATGTGGATTCATAACTTAATGAGAAAATGAATATGTAAATAAACTAGGGAATCCTCCTAATATTTGTCCTGTTTTTTATCTCATAGCACTAATCTGGGAAAGATGGTTTGCTCTTCTCTTATTGGTCCTGTAGCTTGGTAAATCTCATCCAAACAAATGCAAGAATGGGTTCTTGTGGTTTTTTTCTTCTTAAGCTCTTCACGCTCATTTCTCACCATCATTTCCCCATTAGTCTCACCTGTATGTGTGGCTGAACGACCCTTAGTGAAAAAGCCCAGTCAGGTGAGAATATATCCCGTGAAACTCCCGTTGAGGGGCTTGTTGAAATGGGCTTCTGCTCTGCACACTCAGATGGTCATATTTGTTTCTCCCAAGGAAACTAGACACTCTTAATCCAGAAAGAATGCAAGCCCATCTAAAAGGAAGAGGCGGGATTGGGCTGCAATCCTGTATTTCTCAAAGAGCGTTCAGAAGAAGAGATCTGTGAAGTAGCTTTCCTCAGCCTCATGAATGCAAACTGAGATCACCCTAACTCGTGCCCCACCTGCTCAACATCATCCTGGTGAACAAGCATCAGGGCTGAAAAGAGAAACCTGTGCAAGCAATGGAGTTTTGATATTCCTTTACAATGAGTCAATAAATATGCTTCTTAACAGGACTTCACAGGGCAAAGTGGTGTGGGAAGGGGCCTGTGATTGGAGAGAGCAAGATTTAAATCTTGTCTGAGGTACCCAGGGTTCTGGGTCCCTAGGCAGGCCATCTGGTGTCTTTGAGATTCAGTTTCCTGCTGTATTAAATGAAGATAGTGAAACCTACTTGGAAAAGTTGTAGTAAGCATTGCAGAAAATACAGAATGTAACATGCCATGCAGGGTGCAATTTCAGCCTTAAAATGAATCTTTTCCCCACTTTGGGAATTAAAATCTTTGATTTACAGATAAGATTTTTATTTCAGTCTGGATTCCAAGCCGCGCCATTGCTGTCCTGGGGTTACAATCACTAAAATTTTTTAAACTTTAAAAAAAAAATACTATACAAACACATAGAAGAAATCCTTCGGGACAGTGACACAGGCAAAGAATCTCTGAATAGAACAGGAAATCGCAGCAGGAATTGACAAATGATGTTATATTAAATTAAAAGACACAACAAAAGAAAGAAATATTAGGATGAAGAGACAGTCTGCAAAATGGGAGGAGTCTTTGCCAGCTATCCATCCCACAGAAGACTAGTGTCCAAGAGAGATGAAGAATTCCAAAATGCAGAGAACAAGCAATTCAACCAATCAGTGGCACATTAATTGAACTACAATTTCCAAAAAAAAAAAAAAATAGTTCCATGGGGAAATGTTCAGCAGATGTAATCATCAAGGAAAGGTAAACAACACTACGCTGAGATTCTATTTTTTTCCAGTCAGGATGGTCACAAAAAAAAAAAAAAAAAGTCAACAAATGCTGGTGAGGATGAGATAAAAAGGGGACTATACTCACTGTCGGTGGGAAGAAAAGTTAGTTCCAGTCACTATGGAAATGAGTACAGATGCTCTTCAACTAAAAATAGACACTGTCATGGGATCCAGCTCTAGCACTACTGGCGATACACTCCAAGTACTCAAAGGAATATGTGAACCGAAATGGCCAGGAAAAACCTCACCTGTGTCCAAGGTCTACAAGGCTGACAAGGCTGATTGGCTGGTTAGAGTTTCAGTGAACACTGCAGGCCCTACACTGTATCATCTTAGGCCATTTTTTTTTTTTGCCCCCTTCAAAGAGTTTCAGTCATCCAAAAAGAATAAAATCATTTCTCTCAGGAAAATGGATGGAGCTGGCAAGCATCATATTAAGCAAAATCAGATAGACTCACAAAGATAAATATTGCATGCATTATGTCACCTGTGGAAACTACAGAAAGAAAATAAATAAAGATAGAGGGAAAAATAGAACAAAGGACTATTGATGAAAACGGAAAGGACCAGGAGGAGGAAATGGGATAAGGTGGCTAGTGAGTGGGAGTGGGTATAATACCAAAGTACATGAAAGCACTTTTGAATTGAAACTCATCATTTTGTACAAGTTAATGGTGCTATTATTTAAAAAAGAAATAAGTAGGTCTTTTCCTTTGTACGATACATTTAATCTATTTTAATAAGTACACGTTAATGGTGCTACATATTTGCTTATTAACCTCCACAACAGTGCTACAAGGTACCTGAACTTTAAGGTGGTTAATTAGCTGCCTAAGTCCACACAGCCCATTAGAGACAAAATCATCGTTTAAATTAAGGTGTTTCATTTCCCAATACTTTTCTCAACTCCCTGGTGTTGCTTTATACACTACAAATACTTTAAAAAATAGTAATTCTATTCTCCCTTTTCCACTCTTCGTATTCTATGCAGTCAGCTTCCAACTAGACCAACAGGAGAAAAGATTCTCATCTGAGATGATATTGGTGTTGGGAGTCAGCTGGGGTGTTGGTGTTGGTGTTGGATGTCAGCCGGGGTCCCTTTCATTTGCCAGCGCTACCTTCTGCCCCTTCACCTTCATGATAAATGAGACCGGAGCTCCAGCTGAGAAGGGTCTAGAGAGCAGGCCAGCCAGCATGAAGGGGAGCCCAAAACAGAAGCCATAGTCTTTCCATAACTCAATATCAGAAGAGCGATCCCAATCAATGGCATTGAATTTATTCTAAGGCAATCCATCCTACAGAGAAGACAGCTGAATAAGATGACAAGCACAACATAAGGGATAACAGGCCCCTTCTAAAAGCGTGTCTGTCACAGATATTGGGTTCAAAATTAAGTTTTTCTGCTTTTTATATCCTTTATTCTGTAGGGTACCAATGTTCTTATTAATTCTTTAAATTTGTGTATTATATATTGTTCATATTTGTGTCCTCATTTTTTCCTTAAGCCCATTGAGTTCTGTCAGTACTCCCTCTATACTCTCATATGACCATCAGCCTAAGGCCTATTGCTCTGAACCCAATTAAGAAGAAAGTAGGGCATGTACTAGAACTTATGGGCACAGGAAAAGACTTCTGGACAGAGCCTCACCGGTGCAGGCATTAAGACCAACCATTGGCAAATGGGATCACATGAAACTTAAGAGTGGCTCTACAGCAAAGGATATCACTAGAGTGGAGAGGAGGCATACAGAATGGGAGAGGGAAAAAAAAAACTTCATTGTCAAAAATCTGAATATACAAAGAACTCAAAATCCAAAACAACAGGAAAACAAGCCAGTGTGTAAAAATGGCACATGGAACTAGTAAAGAGTTCTCAAAAGAAATACAAGTGGCTGAGAAATATTTAAACAAATGTTCAACGTCCTTAACCATCAGGGAAATGCAAAAAAAAAAAAAATTACTTCAATTTTATCCTCATCAGAATGGATGAAAAAAAAAGGAAAAGATGAAGATGAATGGCGCTGTGGCTATGGAGCAGGGAAAGAGGAACACACTTATTCACTGTGGGTGGGAGTGCAAACTGGTACAACTGCTAGGGAAATCATATGGGAGCTCCTCCAAAAGCTAGAAATAGCTCTCCCCCAAGATCTAGCCATAGTGCTCTTGAGTATATACCCCAAAGACTCGACACCTACTACCGAACTACTTACTCCACCATGTTCATTGCTGCTCTGTTCAGAATAGCCAGAAATTGTCCAATTTGACAAGTATTGAGTATAGCATTTAAAAAGAGAGAGAAGGGAATCTGATTTTTATTGATTCCCCCTTAGGCTGCAGACAACCCTCACTACTTCTCCTATGCTCCTCCCCCATGGAACCACATGCCAATGCCTATGCAAAGCTGCCATCCTTGCTCGTGCCTTTGCACATCTCCTTTACCAGTGAGGTCAAAGAATATCCAGTAAAACTATAGGTTAGGTTTGCAATGTTGATTTCATTCTTTTTTATGGGGGTAATGTTTTTTTTTTAAAAAAAAAAAAAAAAAGGAAGGGAAGAAAGTCATTGTGCATTCCAAATCAGCCTGGTTAACCTGCTCTGTGATCTCTTCTCCCAAAGCACACTCAGAAAGTTTGGGTTCTCCATGGACAGGAAGTAAGAACCATCCCAGATGATGCTGGTGTTGGCTGTCAACTGGGGCACCTCACTTCCTCCCACACTGCCTCTGGCTTCCGTCTGCCAGAGCCAAGACCTTCCTTTCCAGGCAACAGATCCTGCCTAGGTTTATAGGAATGAGCACATTACATGCCTAAGTTAACTACCATCTTGGTGAGATAGCTCATGACTATAGCCCAGCTATTTGGGAGGCTGAAATAGGAAAATCACTCGCGCACAGGAGGTGGAGGCCAGCCTGGGCAACACTGGAGAAGAGAGAAGGAGAAAGGGAAGAGGAATAAAAGGAGGAATAAATGCTTGCCGTAAAACCGTGAGATTCAGGCAGTTTAGTTCCCATCACCTCCGCACACATGTGTCTCCATCTAAACCATTCGTATGGAAGCACAGCAGCCAAGGTAGAGACATCATCACCTCCACTGATTTGAACGACAGGAAGCCACTTCTTTCTCTCCCTTTGTAATTCTCATCAGCCACCCTGTTCCCACTCCTATGATATCGACTGGTCAGTATGTGAATAACTGGGGGGTTGGTGTGCATAAATTCAAGAGAATCTCTGACCCCTTTCCCTCCCTTCACTACCATGGATAGCCTCCCTT
Source organism: Arvicola amphibius (assembly GCF_903992535.2). Lineage (NCBI taxonomy): Eukaryota > Metazoa > Chordata > Mammalia > Rodentia > Cricetidae > Arvicola > Arvicola amphibius. Next base: position 24,172,156 of record NC_052055.2, read on the forward strand.
CATTCTCGACTTCTGATGCAGATCACAGGGGTCAAAAGTGCCAAGATCCATTTTGCATGTGTTGGCTCTAAGATACCCTTGGCTATGCCAGAAGAATGCGGGAAGTATTCAGCAATACTGAGAGTTAAACATCGCCCAGGAATGAACGGGGGGACATGACATAGAAACAGCCTCCTTGACTTCCATTTTGTACAAGTGATAATGGCACCAAGGACCCCAGGGGTGCAGGAAGAGAATGACCCCCCACACTCTCTCCTCTGCCATGAAGACAAAGGGTCAATTTGAACCCCAGTTTCACTATTTCAACACCAAAGGTTTTTTCACTTGGCAGCCACTATTCACAAAACGAAAATGCTCCTCCCTCTGACATAAATCCTTTCTTGAAGAAGCAAAACAAAAAAGACCCCGTCCTTCAGGCTCTCCGGCTCTAGACAATGGCCAAGCGTGGCTGCCAGCGTCCAGTGAAGGGTCCACTGTGCCTCTGCGGCCTCCTTATCTTCTCTCTCCTGCCCGCATCACAGGGCTTGATTTTCCTGGGTGTTTTCACGACTTCTCTCCTACAGCTGCTTTGACAAAATTTGCCTGCTGCCGGCGCATGCAAACAACCCTCCTCTTGTGCAGGGTGCCTCTTGTCTTCACTCCAGGCCGCGGGGGAGAGAGCAAGCCTTTGTAGCTTACCTTCAATAGCTCTCTGAATCCAAAGCCCTCGTGGGCGCTGGCAGGCCAGCCGGCCAGCCCGTGAATAGAGGATGTTGTTCGGCTTCTCTTTGCAAAGCCGGCCTCTGGGCATCAGAAATGGAGCTGCATCCTCAGCCTGGTAGCTTGGGGACAGAGTCATGGGCGAGCTGGCAGAAGCCCAAAGATGAAGATTATTTTCTCTTGGCGTGTAGGCACATATTCAGGTCCCCCTTCAAAATGCTTTCAGAAATCCTGCCCCACTGGGTTAATATTCACAGCTCTGCCCTCCCTGTCTCCTCCACCACCACGTTTGCATCCCCTGTAAGTATTGTTCTGGCTCATTCCTCAGTTGAAGAATCAGCTTCCAAATAAAAAAGTGATTTTCATCTGCCTGCTTGGCTGCAAAATCACAGTGCTGCTTAATGTGGGGCCACTGACAGCCTCAGGAATGTGCAAAGCCCCCAGGAAAGATACCTTAATCACGTATAAGCCACAGAGAAAGAACACACTCCCACCAGCCTAGACACTGGGTGCTATTCCTCCATCATCTAAGGGAAGAAATGACTGCGTTCCCTTTCCAGCCCCAAGTCCCTCCTACCCAAATGTGGCATGTGATAATCCTCTAGAAGAGAAAGGAGTTGGTCACAATACTGATACATCAAGGTGACCAGACTCTGGTCCTTTAAACCACACCATTCTGTACCTAAGCACCTCTAAGATGTTCAACTTGACCTCAACTGTACAATGCAAAGCAGACCGGGACATCCCCAGCACAGATAGAAAAGTTCAAGAGTCACATGATTTCAATAAGTCACTTCGCAGTGTCTTCTTTCCCCTGGCATTATGGAGTTTCCAACAACCACACAGGGAATCAGAACAATAAAATGAAAGAGAGCGAGGGTTATGGGAAACAACACCAAGCCTTACATAGGCTCTGTAGCAGCTGGTGCTGTGGAAGGCCTGGTAGAAGGTTCAGCAGTAGAGGAGAAACCATGTCACCAAGCAAGCGCCCTGCTGGCCTGAGGCAGTCATTGTCAACTCCCGTTAATCACATAATAAGAACTTCATGCTGCCAAGAAGAGCGCCTTTTCCCAGAAACCCACATGGCTCCCTCACGTGCAAAGAAATTGGTGATGACAACCGAGGCCAAGTGGTCTAGCTGACAGCTACTGGTTAATGCAGGGAATGTAATCTGACTGTCAGGATGATGGACCAAACACATTGATGTGGTTTTATTTGACACGTAGATTTAAAGCACTAAAGATTTTAAAATTGGCAGTCTAACCATCCTGAGCCTGTATATTAGGCAATTATCAAGAAGAGGAGACTAGAACTCCCTTCCTTATGCAGGCCAGGCACTCTCCAGTTCACCACAGACCCCACCACTGCCTGCTGCTCAACTTCACAGCTCATGGTCAAATGCATGTGCTTTCGGGATTCTACTGTTGTCTTCCTTTTAGTAAAGTGTGCCCATGGGTCTCAGAAGAACACTAACTGCTACGATAGCAGATCCCCAAACATCTGCCGTGTGGATTATCATATCTCTCAGTCTTATTCCAGTTAGTGGTGGCAGCTTTCCTCCACATGTTGATTCAAGGAGCCGTGCTTCTTCTGTCTTATAGTTTTAGCAATTTTTAGACCTTTAGCATCCACTTAATGGCTTTAGCTGTGTTCTTCAGCTAAAGAATAAGGAAAGGAGTAGTTTCCATCAATCTCTGCCCCAGCCCTGTTCTATGAGAAGCATATGACTCTGAGCAGACAACTAAGAGCTATGAGTTTCATAGCCTTGCCCGCTCTCCACACTCATAGTCAATCCTGACTTTCCAATATCAGAACTGCAAACCCGAGAACAGTTCATCTGGGGAACGATGCTACCGGCAGTGGGCAGTTCTTTGCAGCTCTATTAACTTAATCAGGAAAAGCCCCCCTGAGGTATGCAGAGGCCCATGTCCCAGGTTATTCTGGGTCTGATGAAGTTGGTGACTGAGATTCACTATCACGTAGCCTTAAAGGACTTTTAATCGAATTGGGGTCATGAGAGTAGGGATACAACTTAAGCCAAATACAAACCAGGCAGAAGAGCTAAGTACCCCCCTTGCATGACACCTACTCAGAATTTCGGAGGAAGGAGAGTGGTTGATAAGACACTGCACAGTGATTTTGGTGTATAGACTCATTCAGGCTTTTACTAGCAGCATCCACACTGTACCTGAGTCCTTCTCCAACACGAACCACACAAATGCCTAAGTCCTCTTCCTAGGACTCCAGAATGTGGCTGCATTTAGAGAGGATCTTTAACAAGATAACTAAGCTAACAATGAGTCAGTTGGATGGTTCTCAGTCTATTACATCTAGAGTCATCATAAGAAAAGGAACAAAAACTCAGATGTACACAAAGCAAAATCATGGGGTTTATCTGTAAGACAAGAACAGGCCACTTGTAAAAAAGACAACACAGGTGCTAAAGAGAGGCTCAGTGGTCAAGAGCATTTGCTGCTCCTGCAGAACACAAGGGTTGGGTTCCCAGGACCAATATTAATCAGCTGGCATCCAACTGTAACCCCAGTTCTGACGCCCTCTTCTGGCTACTCTGGGCACCTGCCTGTACATGGTACATATACCAACAGGCACGCACGCACAAATACATACTTTTTTAAAATATATATATATCTTTAAAGAAAAGAAAAATAACAGCACCAATCCTGCCAAAGCCTTCGTCTTGGATTTCCAGCCTGCAGAATTAGAAATGTCAATTGTTTAAGCCCAAGGTGTGGTGTTTTGCTATCCAGTAGCCTTAACAAACAATACGGTTTATAGACCCACTTCTTAGCCATGCTGGGTGCTTGCCTATCCAGGAAGACATGCAAAGGAAAGAGAGCAGATGCTTGTGAAGTACCTAAGATAGAACCCTGCTGGCAAGGCACCTCACTAAATGTTCATCGCAATTACCAAGTCACACTTTGTGCAGAGGGGAGGGGGAGGTCCCAGAAAGACAGAGAGTCAAGTCTGAAACTTCAGACCATTCTCCATAACCTCCCCCTTCTAAGCCCCCTCGAATTTGGCCAATTGACTTACTAGGGGGGAAAAATGAAAATATAGACTGTGTATAGGTGCCATGAAAAATATTTTTAAACATTATAGCTCTCAGTGGCACCAAAGTTACTGCGACAAGCATGATACTATTCCTGGACAAAGAGAATGTAAGAAAAACTGGTAGAAATGGGGTTGCAGTCTAAATAGGCACATTCTTAACCTTTGAAAGCCAAACAACCTACAACAATATCAAATTTTACTCATGTTTCTACTTTTTCCACCCAAGTTGGCTTTGTAAGTTGTTGGTTTTATCAAAATTGAGTCAGGGTGTGTTCAATACAATGTTGAATTCATTGGGGAGGGAAAAAAAAAAGCAAAAGAAAACCCTTGCTTCTTCAATGCCAGGAGCTTACAAAGACATATAAACCATGAGGAATTCCAAGGGCTTACTCAGAAGCGGTTCTGCAAATGCATGGCTTGAACAAAGGACCAATGTTCCTTTCAGAGAAGAGTGCAGCACTGATTTCCGGCATTTTCTTTAAGTCATTAGGACCGTGCCAACAAACAAACATATACTGGTCCCCGGAGAAAGAATCTCATTCAACACAGCTTACAAGAGTCTGATTATTGGAACGGGGGTGCTCCATGGCACGTGCCTTGCCAGCCGGCCCCCAAATGTACAGATTTGTTTAAATGGCTTTATTGATGGTGGCCCCAGACAGATAGAGACTGTGGGGAAGCTGACATCCCCTGGATACTAACGGATTCTTGTCATCCAGACCAACACTCAGTCCAACCAGAGACAGCTAAAGACTCTGCCTTGTTCCTCGGGAACCTGTTTCTTTAAACATGCAAAAATATAGAAACAGCACACTTGTGTTTGGTGGGATTGAGATTCCCTTTCATCGGGAGAGTCAAAGGGTTTTGAAGACCTGGAATGAAATGCCACTGGGTGATATCAGATGAGGTAATGTTTGGATCTTTACCCAAGGACAGGTTTCAGCTTTTAACAAACATGAAATTGAGCAGGGTGGGTCTTCAAAACACTGGGGCATTGGATAAAGGATGAAGCCCTTTTCCAAACCCCAGCTCCCTACACGTTATCTAGATGTCTTGGATAACCTGTTAGCTACAGAACTTTCGTCCCTGCAACAACAGCAAAAACAGGACTTCCTACAGTGTGCAGCAATTTAAAGTAGCATTGTGTATGCTTCTCTCAGAATGTATCAAGCATGATTGGTGCTAGGACATTTTTTTCTCAATCTTCCTAATGCTGAGACCCTTTAATACAGTTCCTCATGTTGTGAAGACCCCCAACCATAAAATTATTGCTACTTCATAGCTGCAATTTTCCTACTGTTATGAATCAAAATGCAAATATCCAACATGCAGGTATCTGTACGCAGGTATCAGATATGTGAACCCTGTGAATAGGCCAAGACCCACAGGTTAAGAACCACCACATTAAATGAAGAACTAAATGTAAAAAGTTAAAAGGGTTGAGAGTCATGCAGAAAACACACGGCGCAAAGGTAAAGGGATGCTGAGTTATGGTTGAGAAGTCAACGTTATGGAAAGGGAAACCTGCACAAGTGAATTGTTTTATGTGAAGGCAGTGGAGATGGCTTCAAGGAAGTCGTATTGGAGTTGAAATATATGAGGACTCAAGATACAAATTCACGTGGGAAAAGTTATGGGGAAAGTCCTTTGAGCGTTAAGAAGGGCTCGTTGGAAGCTGAAGTTTAAGAGGGCAGGGGAGAAAGGCAAGTGTCTCCTGTGGGAAGCATCCCTAACACCATTCACCCACCCTCACATCTGAGTTCCACACTTCTTTCATGGAGCCCCACTTCGCCTCTGTCATAACACCAATTCCACAGTATTCTCTTCTGTGCATTCTCTTCTATGGCAGATGCCCAACACACAATCCCACGGTATTAGAACATTCTCTTCCGTGCCAGATGCCCAACGTACAAACACACACACGATATACCACTATGGACCGAAAGGTGCCCGAGAATTAGAACCTTGTTTTTACATGTGCAAACCAGCACTTAGCACATTACCTGAAACTCAACTAGGTGCTCGAAAACAAATGAGACTGTGAGTTAAGACAATCGCTAAGTGCTTCGGTAAATTGATTTAGATTGGAAGAAGACACTGTGTGTGGAATGTCACTGTTATCTGGGTCACCTATGATAAGATGGAGCCACATTTGAGCTCAGTATGTATCCAGAAAGGGATATGAATAATGATGAGAGAGTTTCCCAGAGGGTCTGCAAAGAGCTCTCAGAAGAACACAAGACTCTGTCATTGATGAGTCAGGGCTGAGTGAAGAGAAAATAGCTGGCCCACAACCATTCCAGAAATGTCAAAGGGAAAGGCAGTCGTGGGGAGGTTTGTGCTTCCCAGGCTCCCAGCCCTGGTTCAAACTGTTATCTTCATACCACCATACACTCCCAAGACCCTTCTCTGAACCTAGTCCTTCCTCCGCTATTTATGTTGTCGTTGTGGTTTTCCTTTCTTACTCTTCTCATTGAAACTTTGGAAGAAAGGGGGAAGAAAGCCAGGATGCCTCTAACTGACTGGCATTAGCAATAGGTGACAGCTTTGACCCTGTGTGGTTTCTGGGGAGGCAGCAGGAGACCATCGGAAGGTCAGAGGCTTCACTTTCTACTTCCAGGTGATGTAAGCAACTCCATAACTTCTCAGTGTTTTCATTTCCTGGTTCATTTATACCAAATGGATGCATGCACATATACACACACACGCACACACACGTAAACACACACATGTAAACACACAAGTTTCAGATCAGTGTTGTGCCCAGTGCAATAAAATTCTGAACATAAAAAGCTCTCATTTCATACCTGTACCTATGTAACCCATAGAGGTGCATTTCTGTTCCTTTGAGCTAGTTTTACAACTGTCCAAAGCCGTAACTCTTCCAGATCTCAGTACTTTCAGAAGAAAAAGAGGATAAATTTAAACAATACGAACATAAACACAAAAGCTCCTGGGCATTTTCCATGTAAGAATCTCTCAGCTTCTGGTTTGTTTTTTTTCTTTGCTTTGCTCTCTTACTAGAGGTGTCAGAAGCAAAAGAGGTGGAATGCCAGTGTTACCATGTGCCCAAGAGATGTCTTATAATAAACACACGCACGCATGGATGAAGGGAAAACAAGAGGATGAATGGATGATGTCGTAGTCAGGGTTTCTATCGTTATGATCAAACCCCATGAACAAAAGCAACTTGGGGAGGAAAGAGGTTTGTTTATTTCATTTACAAATCCACATAACAGCTCATCACTGGGGGAAGTCAGGGCAGGAACCTGGAGGCTGAAGTTGAAGCAGAAACATGAAGGAGTGCTTCTCACTGACTTGTTCCCCACGGCATGCTCAGCCTGCTTCCTTGTAGAGCACGCAGTGGGGAGCACTGGGTCCTCCCATATCAGTCATCAATCAATAAAATGCATCCCAGAGCAATCTAGTGGGGTCATTTTCTCCACTGAGGATCCCAAACAACTCTAGCTTGTATCAAACTGACACAAAACTAGCCAGCACAGATGTGTCCAGGGATATGAATAGATTTCTGCACACACAGAATCTTCCATACCCATGCCGCCTCAAGTGCACCGTAATCTCCTGAGAAACTAGAGCCACAAAAATAGACTCTCGGAGGTCTAAAGACTATGAAAATACTTTACTCCTTGTTTTGTGCACTCGCAAACTAGACATTCTTGGCCAAGTCTTGTTTAGAAATGGCTGTACAGCCTGAGAAAATTGAATTTGACTTGCCATGTAGAATTCTGTTAACACAGTTATATAAACATAGCTCTTTATTAATCTAAATTACTGGCCTTCAGGCTGAGTTTATTTTATTTGCACACAGGATCTTCAATCCCTGGGAACCCTGAAGGACAAGTGTGTCCCAGTGAGAGCAAGACTTTTGTGAGCCACTTAGCAATGGGCCCTCGGGAGGTGCTACATAAACAAAATGTAATGAATTGTTCCCCCTGTCGAAAGGGAACAATTCATAATGTGCCCCTGAATGGAACCAACTGGTCCTCTTGTCAAACACTGGACTTTGATGTCCTTTTCATTGGTCAGAAAAAAAAAAAAGAAAGAATATAACAGCCTTTTTTAATGACTTTCTTTTTTTCATAATGAAAAGAGAATTAAATGTATTGACTACCAAGCCATGAGTATCCTTCCTGGTAACCATTGATGAGGCACACTGGACATCTAAATAAAACTTACTCAGTTATGGAAACACTCAACTGGTACAATTCTGTGACTGTGTTGGCAATTATAAGCAATTTAAAGCAGTATTCCTAAATACCTAGTGGGTGTTGTAGAAAGAATAACAGAACATAGTAAGTAGAAGGGGTTACTAGCATCTATTTCTCTCGGGTAAAACACTATAGATGCAGTGTGCTATAGTCCCATCCCAACAACCCACAGTGTAGATGCTGGTATCACCCCCATTTTACAAGTAAGAGAGCTGAGTCTGAAAGAGACCAAGTCCCCACCCCAAAGTTACACAGGAAAACAAGGGATGAAAGCAAGTGTTCACAGAAGGGGATTCGGAGCTTGACACATATTTCAAACTACTCTGCTATAAAGAGCATTAAACTAGGAACGATACAAGATCCTTGGGGCTCATATCCTGTCACTAGCTCACTGTACGATCCGGGACTAGCTACTAAGAGACCAGTTTTCCCATCTCTCAACCCAGGAGGGAGGGATTCATAAGTTAATTTCTGCTTCTGTTGGGGCTCTATGGTTGCAGAAACTGAAACCCACATTGTATAACATAAGCAAAAAAACAGGAGGAGGAGGAAGAGAAGGAAGGAGGAAAGGAAAAGCCAGCAAGTGGGGAGTAAGAAGAAGGACTTACAGGCAGAATATTTAAGTGATTCATACAGTAGCCAGGAAGATCGGGCCAGGAGATCTAGGCTTAAGAGCAGAATCTAAGTGAGGGCAGGAGTCACAGCAGGTCAGCATGCGAAGTCTACTAATCCACTGGATGCAGGTGTGCCCGTGGTGGGCAGCGAATTCTATTAGTGACATTAGCTGCAGCTGTGGAGAAATGCCCTAACTAAAGCAACTTAAAGAAGAAAGGAATGGTTTGACTCACTGCTACAGTCCCTCATGGCAGGGAGGTGGTGGCAGCAAGAGCTCAAGGCAACTGGTAACATTGTATCTTCAGTCAAAAAGCAGAGGGTAATGAAAACTGGCGTCCAACGTGCTTCCTCCTTTCTTATGGCGTCTAGGACCTCAGCCCAAGCATGAAGCTACCTGGGTCGTCTTACATCTTACATCAGTTAACTTAATGTAGATAATCACTCACAAGTATGCCTAGGGACTTGCTTTCTGGGCAACTGCAGACTCTATTACATTGATAATTAACACTAACCATTACAGAGTTTTTCTTCTTACACTTTATTTATCGTGTGTGTGTGTGTGTGTGTGTGTGTGTGTACACAAGTATGAATTCCAGAGATCAAGCCCAGAGCATCAGGCTTAGCAGTAAATGCCTTTGCCTTCTAGCAAACCTCTTCCTCCATTTTTATGTCACCTTTAAGATTTAAAGTCCCAGCCAGGTATGGTGGCACAGGTCTTCAATCTCAGCACTTAGGAGGCAGAGGCAGGTGGACCTCTGTGAGTTCAAGGCCAGCCTGATCTATATAGTGAGTTCCCCAGACAGTCAGGGCTACATAGTGAGCCTCTATCTTGAAAAAGAAAGTCAAAAGATCAATAAATAAACAAATAAATTCCCAGTAATAATTTTATTTGCCCCTGCATGAGTCCACTGGGCAGAGCAAGTCACATGAGCTATAACTCAACCATTGCCGCACACATAAGGAGTGGGTTCCCAAAGAGACAGTGGGTTGGGTCTACTAGGAAGTTATGAATTTCATTTAGAGATCTACTATGACCTCAAAGATCAATTTCAAATGAATGCGCTGTTTTAAAAAATATGTAAGGGAAGTTTGAGTTCTACCTAATTTATAGCGTCCTAAATTCTGAGACAATGGTAACTATAGACACTGCTGGTTTTCCTTCCATTGTCTCTCACAGCACAGTGTTGGGGGTCCTAGGTGAGGAGAATTTACACCCACAAGACACCAAGAGCTTGCCATTGCCACTTCCGCCACAGCGGAATGTCTGCCTCTTAGATAAATTGATCCTACCATGTGGACTGTTTGACTTGCTTCCTTCTGTGAAAAGGACATGGAGAATGAGAGAGAAGGGAAATCATTCAAGTGGCTTTAGCAATATTTTGTGTGACTGATGGCATGTGTCCGAACCAGGTCAAAAATAGACATAAGGGGACCCAACGATCTGGAGAATAAAGGAGAGCCTTGAGGTTTGCGGCGCAGGTGCTTTAGTGGGTAAAACATCCATTAAAACATCCGTGTGGAAGCACACGGACAGTTGTTAGCTCACAAGGGAAGATAATAGACACCATTTTAAGCATGCTGAACTCAAGTTCTCGGGCAATGTCTTCAGAAAAGACATCAAGAAATGAGATGGAGGTGCTAGAGAGACAGACGGCTGTAGAAGGAGTGGCGGGCTGTGTCCTGCCACCCGGCTAGCTTTACCCAAAATAATTACACGGAAACTGTATTCTTTTAAAACACTGCCTGGCCCATAATTTCAGCCTCTTCATGGCTAATTAACCCATATTTAGTAATCCGTGTAGCACCACGAGGTGGATCACTTACCAGGAGAGATCTTAACCTGCGTCCATCTCAGAGAGGAGAAGCATGGCTACTCACTATGGCGACTGCCTGAAGCATCTCCCCAACTCTGCTTCCTTTCTCCCACAATTCTGTTCTGTCTACTCCGCCTACCTAATTTTCTGTCTCTTAAAGGGCCAAGGCAGTTTCTTTATTAATAATGAAAGTAACACATAGACACTCCTCCATCAGACGGCTCAGCCATTAAGAGCACTGACTGTTCTTCCATAGGACCAGGGTTCAGTTCCTAGGACCCACATAGCAGTTCACAACTGCCTGCAACTCCAGTTCCAAGGACCCTGACACCATATGCCATTAAAAAAAAGGTCTTAGAAAGATGTCAGATGGATACAAGACTATGAGTGGGGCTGAAGAAATGGATCAGTGGGTATGAATACTTGCACCACAGCACAGGTATCTGAGTTCTAATCCCCAGTAACCTTGTAAAAAGCCAGGCTTGGTCATAAACACCTTAACAGCTGGGGTAGCAGAGACAAAAGGAAGGATGAAGGACTTCGAATAAAAGAAAGAGAAAAGAACCATTGGTACCCAAGGTTAGGGCATAGCTATCGGCAGTGTTATCTGGAGCCCAGGATAAGGAGGAAAGTCATTTGGACAATCCAGGTGGACAGGCTTTCTTGAAGGTCTGTGGGAGAACAGAGCATGAACTATCTACTACATAGTCAGATAGCAGAGGTACCAACAGCACATAGGCAAGAACAGCCAGAGAAAGATGAGGTTAGAAGGTAGATATGACCTGCTTTTAAAATAAGGAATGAAGAGTTTGCGCTCATGGATTAGAAACTGGGAAAGAATACTTAAAGCAGACAAAGCTACTGAGATCAGGGTGACCCAATCAGAAGAAACATTTGATTGCAGTATTTAGAGTACACACACACAGTGGAGTTGTTACAACAGTATCACAAACCATCTCACGCATGACCTTTTACAGCTGTTTTGCTGCTGTTACCAAGAGACCAGCTAAATCTACTCTTTGAGCATAGGAAGGAGGAAGAAATGGGAAGAAATCGGTCAAAGGATATGAACTTGCATGTGCATGTGATAGTAAGTCCAGAAATCAAAACGTACTGCCTTGGAACGGGCTTGTAGTGGAACCCGGTAGAAGATCGCCTGCCCAGCCTGCTCAACACCCTGGGTGTAACCGGCTGTGCTACAACACAAAGTTGTACAGCATCGGGTGTGCATTGCATACAGAATAACTGTAAGCGAGCTGCACAGTAGACGGCTTCTCCGAAATGGAAGAACAGATGCAGGGGAAGCAGCTGGGAGGCTCCTGAATACATCCTGAAGCAGCAGCAGAGATGGTCTGAGACAATGCTCTTCGAGTCAGACAGCCGTGGTTGAAGCCCAGCCTGTGAAACACCTTGTGCTATAGAATAAAATTGTAAATTCTCGGTGCCTTGGTTTCTCTCCAAAGATGAATATGCAAGCACTTCCTACCAGCAAAGGTGGTATTAGTATTAAATGCAAACTGTAGGCGTAAAGAAACCAAACCATGCCTGGCTTTCAAGCACTCCCCTTGACTGCAACAGTGCAGGGAGAAATTAAAGTTGGAAAGATTAGGGCTGTGGCAGAGAAAGCAGGGTTGGATGAATTGGGAGGATACTTGATAGCGGTAGGCAGCAAAAGCCGTAGAACTTCAGAGTCAGCTGAAGTCATGGAGTTTGTGCTATTTGTGGAAAAGCAGGAAATTGTGTTGTAATGGGAATTTATGAAAGGATGGGATCTTGTGAAGAGAGAGTTTTGAGCATTGTTACAAATTCAGATTTTGTATAATGAACATGGAAGTGGACCGAGGAAGAATTAGGAGGCGAGGCAAAGCTCCGTCTGCATGTCTCAGAGCAGAGGCGAGATACAAACTGAAGCTTTGTCTGCAAACAGGCTCATTATATGTGGAGCAATAGCAATCTGTACGCCTAGTTCTGTGGGGAGAGGTCCCACATCTACTGAAGCAGAAGAGCCTGTGGGGGGAGCAGGGATCACTCACTCATATCTCCACAAGAAAGTCCAAGAATCCAGGGTATTTTGCTAGGGAGGATAAAAGTGTGTGTGTGTGTGTGTGTGTGTGTGTGTGTGTGTGTGTGTGCGCGCGCGCGCGTGCAGAATACACATTGCATACTCCCTAACTCACTGGGGCTGTTGAACAAATGTTTCCTTCTATTACATTAGATGACAATAGCAACTTCTTTGTGCGTCTATCATTACAAACTGGGGGTACTGAGCTAGGACGCTGAGAGCCTCATTAGCAGTAAGTGTTCAAATATGTCACTTTGTTTGAAAAGATAATAGCTCATCATTTGCTATATTCATTTTCAGGGCAACGTACTTGATTAATGATGAAAATTGTACAGGCTGCATATGTATTTAAAAACTATAGAGTAATTCATATCACAAGATAAATAGCTGCATCCAGAATGTGCTAGAAGACAGTGCCCAAAGTGTGATCGCACTTCCGTGTTCCATTCTTACCAAGAAAGACGATTCTTTTGGACAAAAATAATAATAAAAATAAGTAGGGAACAAAACAGCAAAACTGAAATGCAAATTCTTCTCAACTTATTCTAGTGTCATGTGGTTCCAACTCCATTGCAGGGTGAAGATACTGCTAAGGGTTCAAAATGAACTCAATGGGAATGGGGGTATAAGTCGATGGTAAAGCAATCAGTTGATATGCACAAGGCTCTGCATTAGATCCTGAACACTGTATAAAAGGACGAATGAAAAGAAGAAATAAAGGAGGGAGGGATGGTGGAACCAAGGAGGTAACATACTTTAGGTCACTAGCCCCAGGAAATATCAAAATGGAAAACTAGAAGTATGTTTGCTACTAAATGCACCACGAATTCTGCATAATCAACAGGTTGGAAAGTTATGTCAGAACACGGTAAGTTAGGAACTGTCTCTCCAAAACAAAAGATGAGAATACAAAATCAGGGAGAAATAGGGGCAAGGGGCAAGATAGTACAAAGTCAAGGAAAATAGGGGGATGGGGCGAGCGACTGCATTTGATGATAACCTTGAAACTGAAGCTTGGTCTCTGAACTCTCTATTTTCCTATTTATAATATTGTGCATCCAAATGGAGACTGTCGAATATCCTAATGGATACTTACTAACCAAGTAAAATCCTATCTGAAACAAGGGTGGGAGGCAATCTCAAGCAATCCTCAATCCCAACTGGCGTCTATACTTGCCTTAACGAGCCAGTGGGTACGTAAGGCATGATGGAGTACAACCTCTTAAAAGATCAGGAAAGTCAACTGGAAATAAAAATCCAAATATGAGTATATTTCCAGGATGCTCTACTCTCTCTGGGTTGCTCTCATACAAAGAGTCTGACTGACTTCAAACACAAGGCTTGCAGGTTCACTGGAGAAGCCAAGAGGCAGATCCAGATGAGAACTTCTTCCCCAGCTCTGCCCTAAAGATGTCTTCCTTGCTAAGACAGACCTTGCAAGTAGGTGTTCCTCTTTCCTCTCTCCTCTCTCTAATGCCAGCTGCACCAAAGACAATTATGAACTAAAAATGAGGGATTTAGGAATTGGGAAAATGAGCAAAGCTCTTAAGTGGCTATCATTTTTTTTTTAATTTAAAAATCCAAGAGCATAACAGGGGCTGAGGATATGAAGAGAGCTCAGCACCAGCTGTCAGCTGGAAATCTGATATAAGGTAATATAATCCGGTCAGATTTATAAAGTCCATTTTGTTTACAGTGGAAGATAGGCCTTTCTGAGCCACCATATCCAAGTTCAGAAATGTATATCCTTCTAGACAGGAAGCCAGGCTCTCAGCTACAGTCACTTCATTCAGTAAGCTTTGACATGGATCTGATTATCTAGGGAGTTCTCTTTTGTGGGCCAGGGCAAGGCAGCCCGCTGTCCAAAGTACATACTGAGCCCCCTGCCAACCCATACCATGCAATTATTCTATGAAAGTAAGGGGCTGATACAATGGAATTCCAACAGGATGGGGTAGCAACAAGAAAGAAAAACACTCCGACATTCCAAATCTTTCTAAGTGAGCACAGCAACTGGAGGATTTAACATGAAATTCCTACCCATGGGATGATGGCCAAGCCAGGAGATAGTGTAATTACAGGAGATAAGACATGGGGTAGAACGAATGAGAGGAAACCTCCCCAAGCTACAGATGGCAGGAAGCAAAGAAGGCACACGCTGACGTTTCTGCTGATTGGGGGAATGTCAGGATTTAAGTGGGGCTGTTTGTAAGAACCTTTACTCCTGCGTATTTCAATTCACATGAATATATATGCACATGGACACACATTTGATAGTGTTAACTTAAATCAGCAAACATGTAGGTAAGGCCTGTTTTGTCCCAGGCTCTGAGCCAAACTATGACATAAAGCAACAGTTTTCAGCTCAGCACTATTGACATGCTGAAACAGATGATTTTTTTATTAATATTAAAATGGTCTCAAAAAATGGTGAAAGTAGATACTGCCCCGTGTGCTGTAAGACATTAAGCAGTATTCCTGGATTCTATCTACTAAATACCGGGAGTAAGACACGTTTGACCAATGCTGTTTACAGGATTTTCTAATCTTCTCCCTGGATGGGAGACATAGCATCACACTGGTTGGGAATCACCACAATAGACTAGTAACCAAGGCACAAGCATAACAGTCCTGTGTTTGTACTTAATGTGCTAAACTTGGGGATTTTTTTCTTTTATATCTGATTCTGACACTTATTGGCTTGTAACCTTGGGACAGTGATGTAATCAATTCTATCTTCCCTTTAAGACTTCGAAAGGTCCACAAATTAACTCATAACTATCTTTCTCATTTAAGAGTTCTTTATGACTGCCTATCTTCTTCACTGTATGAGAGTTACTAGGCAACCGAGTTCAATCTTGTTATTTCTGTATCCTCGGTGCCCACCCTGCCTTACCTATCACATATAAGAAAAAATAGACAGGCTTGCATGTCACAAGGAGATGATAGCTAAGAACCAATCAAAGTAGATACCCTTTGCTTAGCCCATGGTTGTTACTGTATTAGAACCAGAGTCCCTGGAAAACGGCACCAAGAACCAGTTTTGTTGTTGTTGTTGTTGTTGTTGTTGTTTTTGTTTTGTTTTTTGGCTCCTTGGTTGGTTTTAATTTCATAAAGCTATAGTCCTACATAATATGTGAGAAAGTCTCCTCACTTAAGATGTCCAAGTTTCATTTTTTTAGGCCAAGCCCAATGCCTGGAGCATTGCCTTGAAAAGGGTTTTGAGGCTCCCTTGGGTCTCGATAGAAGAGAGCATGGTGATTGATTAGCAATGACTGCCAAGAATAAGTAAGCAGGGAGTTGCAAGACATCATGCTGCTAATTGACACGCTGTGATTGATGCATTAATCAGAATGACCTAGTTGGATATAATGCCCATATGATACATAATACATGTGCTACATATGCATACGCACTTATCTTTTATAAATGCAAGCATGTGTATTTACTACAAGACTAATAACTACCAGTCTAGAGTCTGAACTAAACTCTGAGTATCACTGACATGGGATCTGGCCTCAGAGTGTGGACAACTGAGAGAACACAGACACTAATAATAATAATCACGCAAATAGATCATCATTTAAAAGTAAAATTAAAGGGCGTCCTACAAATCTTGGCAAAGAGATACTGAGTCAGTTGGGAGATTCTAAGATAGCTCCCCCACCACCAGCCAAGGAAGCAACATTTGGGTTGAGATCCGAATGATGAGTAGGATTTACCAAGAGGAAGAGTGGGAAAAAAAAAAAAAACAGCTTTTTAGGCTAGGGGCCAACACAAGGGGGAAGGGTGGGAACCGGGGCTCCCACATAAACCGCTGTGTGTTCTGGGAAAGTTCCTTTAACTCTGTGAGATGCGAAAGCAGAGTAAATGAGTGGTGGCTGAAACTAGATCCCTCCTGCCACATGCTGCCTACAGTACTGTAGCAGGTAGGAGTTCTTGCACGATGAAAAGAATAAATACTTCAGCCTCAAAAGCCCAGGATCCCGTCTTGGCTCTGCCGTTCCCTAGCTGTGTGACTTGGTCAGATAATTTCATCTCTCTGCACCTCTGTGTTCACGTCTGAAACTGCAGGTAGTAATTAGCTGTAGTGGGAAGACCACGGTGGTCAGGAGCCAGCCGCCTGGAGTCAGACTGCCCACATCCAAATTCTGGCTCCACGGCTTTCCAGCTGCAGCTTAATAAAATCATCTTCTGTGTGTCTCCATTTCTTTGCTCGTCCAATGGCGGTGGTAAGTGAGCCATCGGTGAAGATTCACTGAGACAATATATAAGTAAGAAGTTTAACATAAAGCCACTCGCATTAAAATTTGCTAATAAAAGTGGAGCTCTTGGAGCCAGTGAGCTAGCTTGGCTGATACTCATCATGTGTGTGAGCTTGGTTGGTAAGGAAAGCACAGGCTGCCAATCCTGACGACCTGAGTTCAAACCCTGGAACCCCACATAGTGGAAGGAAAAAAGTCAAGTCCCACAAAATCAAGTCCCACAAGCTGGTTCTCTGACTGCTGCACAGACACTGTGTCATGCGCACAGGCACACACATGAGAAAGAGATTAAATAAATAAATGCAATTTCAAAAGTCAGAAACCGTGTGCTTAGGAGATAACTCACTTAGTAAAGTGTTTGCCATAAAAGCATGAAAACCTAAGGGGAATCCCCAAAAGCCAGGTTAAAAAGCCAGGCAGGGTGGCACGCACTTGCAATCCCAGAACTGGGGAGGTAGCGTCAAGCCAACCCATGGGACTTGCTGACCAGTGAGCGCCAGGCTACTTAACAAGTTCCAGGTCAGTGAGAGACCCTATCTCCAAAATCAGGTGGACAGGGGCTAAGAAACAACACCCAAAGTCAGCCTCTGACCTCCTCAAGCACACACACACACACACACACACACACACACACACGACTTTGGCGGCCCCAAACTTAAGAACAGACAGCTTCTTCCCGCCATCATTCAACCTGTCTTCCCACTCACGTTACCTTTTCCAGAAAACAGTCTCCAGGCCACCCCACGCAAGCACAACTCAACACAACCGCTCTAAGATTTAAAACGACAGTTCCTTCGTTTCTACTCTAAAGAAAACACCTTCTAGAAACACCATCGAAAAATTTCAAAGTGAAGGTATGATCATTCCTCCACACTCTTGGGTGTCCACGAGTCTCCCAATCTACACATGCTGCGGATGCAGCTTCGGAAAGAAAGAGCAGCTTTGGCTGCAATCCTCTTCCACGGGGGCTGGCTTTGGACAGCAAGAATGTAGAGTTTCCATCGGAGCGCGCTGCTATTGACCTTGTTCTTCAGCCGCCCCCAAATCACTTCCCGCCTCTGGGAATCACAGTCTCCACCTAATAAAGATCTGAGCTGGGTGATTACTCGGATTCATCCACATTGGGCTTGAGGAATCTGCTCCAGAATTTCACTACAAACTGAAGGAACTGTGTCTCTCTGCAAGATGAGTGTGGGTTCCAATCCCCTTCTCTGTAACAATGTACCAACCCTTAAAATAACTGACTGTCCTGAAAAGGCTGCTCTTTTAATATTTTATCACTTCTTGTTTGTATGTGTTTTTTTTACTATTAAATTTATTTTTAATAATAAATTAATAAAATTTAATAAAAATTAATAATTAAAAAAATAATGTTTTTTAAAACAATCTTTTCTCATTTCACATACCTAACCCAGCTTTACTCCTTCCCCTCCTTTCACTCCCCCTTTTTCCCCCCACCCTAGCCTCCCGTCCACTCCTCAGAGAGGATAAAGCTTCCCAAATGGAGACAACAAAGTCTGACACATCACTCTGAGGCAGGACCGAGCCTGCCCCTTCCCCCCCGCCATACCTAGGCTGAACAAGGTATCCCTCCAAAAAAATAATGGGCTTCAAAACACCAGTCCAAGCACTAGGGATAAATCCTGGTCCCACTGCCAGTGGCCCCACAAACTGCCCCAGCCACACAACTGTCCCCCACATTCAGTGGGCTACTTTATCACTTTTCAACTTATTCCACACGTTGCTCATTTCTGAGCCTGTCTGTCCATCATACGAGTGGTTTAGGTGTCTAAGTGTCAGTATCTATGACTTCCTGCAAAGAATGAGGCTGGGGACAAGGGGTACCCCGATGAAGTGGAGAGCTGGGGCTAACCTGAAGCTCCTGGACCCCACAGCCGGTCACCATCACTGCCCCTTTCTCCTACCCCCTTCTCCCCATTTTCATCTTTTCCCCTCCTCCTTCTCCTCTTCCTCCCCCTCCTCCTCTTTCCTCTGACTTTCTGACAGGCAGCTACTCTTCACCTGAAACGAGTCCTCTCCCTACTTAGCCATTAGAAAGCAACTCAGGCTTCCCTGAACAGTGGGTAGGAGGGACAATGGCCCCTAGAAGCCCAACCTGCTTTCATCTCTTCACAAGGACTCTTAACAGGGGTCATTACAGGAGATTAGGCCTCAGGGTTCAGGGGTTCCCCAGGCTGGGTCACCCCCTGCTAAGCACTTCTCTTTATCACTTCCCAAGATTGGTGGGCCACTGCCTGCTCCCCTCCTGGTCTGATCCCCTACAACAAAGAGTCTGATTAAAAAGGAAAAGGAGGGAGATGATATTTAAAGGGGGGGAAAATGCCTTTTCTCAGCTCAGACAAAAGATGAGATTAAATGATTTGGGGAGGAGGCCCCTCCAGGTTGCCGAGAGTCCTTCTGTGAAATTAATATACTTCCCTAGGCCTGCTGCGAGAACCGGCTCGGCTCCCACTCCACAAGCATGAGAATGTCAGCCCAGGGTGCTGGCTTGACATGTACTCAGTGTCAGTGAAAGAAAAGGCTTCAGAAAAAGAAAGGATCTAAGCCCTTTGTCCTTCTCAAGTCACCCATGGGGCTTGCTTGGGGCACAGGTACTCACCAGCAAGCTGATTTCGCCATTCTTGACAACTTGGGAATGAAAGCGGTCATCTAGGAATCTGGATGCTAGCTTTGTGGTCCTCCACTGGAGCGGAAACTCTACCACAGGGCATCTGTGTGGCCCTCAGCGAGCCACTTAGCTTCTCTGAGCCTCGGTTTTCTTTATCCGTATTTCTGTTTCTTTGTTATCAAAGGGAGTGAGCGTGAGACAAGGGACGGAAAGCCATCAGCTGGTAGCTAGGGTGCTTATTTCTTTCGCTGCCTGCTTTCTCCCTTGGCTCCCACTTGGCTTTGGTTTCTCTCTGTCAACAGAACACCTAAGGGTACCTTCTCTGTCAGGGGGTGTTTCATTCCTGGTGGTGTTTCCGTTTCGCCAAGAGCAAAAGTTATCGAGGTGAGTGTTGTTCAAGAGGAGGTGGTTTCCAATGTGAGAAAAAAGTGATGGGAACCGGGAACTTGGGGCAGGAGGAGGGGGGACCAGCAGAAGGGGAAAGTGAATGGTATGAGACCTGCAGCACACTGGTAATGATGGGCGCCTCTGGACGGGGACAGGGCCTGAGATGAAGTTTCTACTTTTCCTGTGTAAATTTTTGATGGTCATGCCAGACTTGAACAGTATGAGCTAGGTGTTCTGTAGAATGTCCCTAAGTTTTGAATGTTGTTTCATGATTAGACTGAGATCAGCCGTCTTGAAGCGGCATCCTCCGAGGCGGCCTGCCGTTTGTGTTAAGAGAATGAGAAGAAGCCGTCAGAGACCAAAGGAGACTGAGGATGCTCGCAAGCCCTTGTAGTAAGATTGGATCCTGAAACAGAATAATTGCATTTGGTGAGAGCCAGAGAGTCTCAGTAGTTAATGATTCTGTGCTATTTGTATGCCTTAGTGTGACAAATGCACTGTGAGGACCCAAGATGCAAAGGTTAGAGGAAGTTGCATGAAGGGTAAACAGAAACGGCCTCCTTCATCTTAACATTTTCCTAATAACCCAAAGTGTTCCCAAAACAAAAAGATATTTAACCACTTTTCTAGGTCCTCTGCCCTTCAAGGTTTTGTTTTCTCAATTTTCTGGAGTAGATGTGAAGTTTTGAACCGTGCCAGCAATTCGTCAACCAGAACTCAGCTGGGAGCTCCTTCACTTCTCTGCTCTGGGAATGCTGGCAGGAATCTTCCAGGTAATCGTACAACCAGGGCAGTTCCGCACTTCTGTTATTTGGACACTGGGTGCAGGTAACACTGGGACAATCAGAGCTCTCCTCAGCATTTTATCAGTAAAGACCTAAACAAGTTAGTTGATTTCCAACAATGGAAAGTGGAACTCCAGGGCCAAAAGCTTCTCCGAGTTGGAACTGTAAGCTGAAATAAAATGAGGCCAGTTTGCCGAAGAAAAACCAAGAACTGGAAAGGTAGCCCAATGTTTAGAGTATTTGCTGCTGAAGTAGCAAGGGGCATGAGTTCAGATCCCAGCACCCTAGTAACAGGCCAGGATTGATCTTGTATGCTCCAACAAACCTAGCAAAGAAAGGATTGGAAAGATGGAAGAATTGTTGGGGCTTCCTCGCTGCCAGACTAACTGGAAATTGTGAGCCAGATTTAGAAATTAACCCTGTTTCAAAGAAATAAAGCAACGAGTAATAAAACAGGACATCCGGCACCCTCTTCTATCCTCCATACATACACACACACACACACACACACACACACACACACACACATACACACACACACACAAACACATACACACACACACACACACACACAATTTAAGTCAGTCTCAGGGTCTAAAAAGATGGCTCAGCAGTTCAGAATGCTTACTGTACTTTCAGAGAGCCAGAGTTCAGTTCTGAGCACTCTTATCAGGAGTCCAGAACCTTCAGTAACCCTAGTTCCAGAAAACCAGATGTGCTCTGTCCTCTATGGGCACTGTGCACGCATGCGGTGCACTTCAATCTCATATAGGCAGAACTGGAGAGGTAGCTTAGCAATTAAATGCCTTGCCAATTCTTCCAGGGTACCTACATTTGATTCCCATCACCCAAATGGTTCAGAATCTTCTATGACTTGAGTTCCAGAGTATCCAATCTTCTCTTGGCCTCAACAGGTAACAGGCATGCAAGTGATTCACAGATACACATGAAGACAGTAGATCAATACCCATAAAAACAAATAAACAAAATAGAATAGAAATAACTCACACAGGCATGCACAGATATACATAACAAATAACAAATAAGATTAAATAACAAATAAACCTATAAAACAAAAACTACTCTCAGTGATATCCCCCCTCATCTTTAATCTGGATGCACAATGCCTTTCCGACATCCACATAAAACATTTGTAAACTTCCATTTTAGCAGCCTAAGTTATTGAAGTTGAGTTTCTATCACTTCTGAGGCAAAGACTCCATCCTTAGCTTCCACATAGGGAAATTCTTCTTCCAGAGTCAAGGCTGTGGGGAGGCTCCTGAGACACATTGGCCTTGCCTTTAACACGGTCATGCTCAAAGCAGATTAGGTTGCATTTTCATAAAATGATGAGTTGACTTCATCTGAAAGGGGTTGAGTTGGGTTGAATCAAATCAAGTAGAAAAATAATGACTTCAACACGAGAGGTATTAAGTTAATATCAGTTGACATCATGCTATACCTACAGATTGGGGCACCACTCAGCCCTCATCAGAGAAGCTTCTTCTTGCAGTAGATGGCAATCAACACAGAGACCCACAACTGGACAGTGTGCAGAGAGTAAGAGACTCTGAAGCATTTGGAGGCAAATGAGATGTCTTTATTGGAATCCTCCCTTCAAGGCTCAGGAGGCAGAAAGATTTTAAGAACCAAAAGTGGTGGGTGATGTCAAGGAAATAATGTTTTACATGCACAACAGGGTTGATGTGGGATTTCCCTCTGTATGCTGTGAATACCATTGATTAATAAAGAACTGCTTTGAGTCTATAGCAGAGCAGGGCAGAACAGAAGTAGGCAGGGAAAACTAAACTGAATGCTGGGAGGAAGGAGGCAGAGTAAGGGAGAAGCCATGTAGCCCCACCAGACAGAGATGCCAGAACTTTACCCAGTAAGCCACAGCCTTGTGGCAATACACGGATTACTAAAAGTGGATTAACTAATATGTAAGAGTTGGTCAATAAGAAGATAGAGCTAATGGGCCAAGCAGTGATTTAATTAATACAGTTTCTGTGTGATTATTTCAGGGCTAAGCGGCCGAGAACCAATAAGTGGCCTCATTTCAGCACACATATGAACTTAAAGAGACTATAATAGCATGCAGAAGACTTGTACAGGTTCAAACCAGACAATATCCATGCTCTGAGAAGGGGAAGTGAGCAGAAAACCATGACCTTAACTAAAAAGTTATTTGCAATGAATGCCTGCAGGGAAATAAAAAAAATCAGTTTTCTCCAATGGAATATCATTGGTTATATCAACCATACTCTAGGGCAGGCCACTTAACATAAAGCAGCCAGAATAAACAAAAGGGACTCTGTAGTAGGAAGGCCGCTTGTTTGTTCCCTGCCGCCCAGACTCCCAAATAACCACACAGAAACTATATTATTTGGCCAAT
Organism: Arvicola amphibius; assembly: GCF_903992535.2. NCBI lineage: Eukaryota > Metazoa > Chordata > Mammalia > Rodentia > Cricetidae > Arvicola > Arvicola amphibius. The sequence goes on from NC_052055.2 coordinate 24,195,108, forward strand.
AGCTTAATCATATTTCATATTTCTGGCTAACTCGTATCTTAAATTAACCCATCTCCATTATTGCCACAAGGCTGTGGCTTACAGGGTAAAGTTCTAGCATCTGTCTTCAGCGGAGCTACATGGCTTCTCTCTGACTCCCCTTTTTTTCTCCCAGCATTCAGTTTAGTTTTCCTCACCTAGCTCTACTCTGCCCTATCAGGCCAAGCCAGTTTCATTATTCCTTAATCAATAAAAGCAACACATAGACAGAAGGGCCTCCCACATCAGAACTCCATGGTGTGTGTGCACACGCATCTGTGTGTATGCATGTGTGTGTGTGTGCATTTTGTAATTGCGTATTTGTATTTCGAGTAGGTTGGTGAGTTTTGCTGAAAGAGAGAATGTGATATTGAGTGGGTAGAGAAATGGGGACTTGGGAAGAGTTTGGGGAGGGAAAAGTATGACTAAAATACATTATAATGAAAGAAATTAATTAATAAACATCAGTTAAGATTTTTGTTGCCCCCAACAGTAGAAACTAGACATATTTCTGTACTACCATGAGGTAAGAGTGTCAGTAGCTTCATTATTCTCACTATCTGCCATATGGTTAGCAGATAGCTGCAACCCAGCAACCCAGTGACCAGATAAATATATCCATAGCTCACAGCAAATTGATTACAGGTAGCTGTATGGGGTGTGAGAGTCACAGCATTGTAAGCTGCAACTTAAGCCAACAGGCTACCTTGGTGTTCTCCTTCAGTTCCTCTGAGTTGATACGTGGAATGACTCCTTAGTTACCAGCAGAATCCCAAATTTAGGACAGTATTAGACTCCCCTGACTCTATTATCGGTGTGTGAGTAACACAATGGCATTTGATTTTATAAATAGCCACTTTTGATGCTATAGATTCCTGCCATGAGGCAAAAATCAAAATTATATTGTACTCCCTGATAAATCCATGAGAAGAGGGGGGCAGCAAAAATAAGTAAATAAATGGCACAGAGAATCAATCCAAAACACACAACAACAACATTTTTCTGAGGTCACCGGGAAAATTTTCAGGAAGTCTCCTTCTAGAAAGCACAAATACACCTTAGCACTCCACACTGTATTTCTAACCACTATGCACGATCCCTTCTACAGTCCAGGCAATGTTTATTGCTTGCCTGATATTAACTAAGCACTGTTTTCCCAAGCAAACCTCTCAGCCACTGTGAGTCTCATTTCCATTTTCTAAAGAAGAAACCAAGACACTGAATAATTTGCCTTTGGCCAACAAGATGTTAGGAGAACCTGAGATTTGAATCCAGAAATTACAGTAAATACACAATCTCTCTGATATAAAGAGTAAATCATACGTCTTAAAAAATCTCTACACTAACTGACAATTTACCAATCAATACTCTTTCCCCACAAAGTTGTAGGCTCTTTTGCCTGAATGAGAAGCAGCTAGTATCTCATAAACAGAATGTGCTCATTGAGCAGTTGGGAGATGTAAGCTACTTAGCTTATATGTTTTAATTTCTTATTCATGAAAAATCAATATAGCACTGAGTGAGCTCAGAGCAATAAAACAATTCACGTTTAAATTGCTTATTCTAGTGTATGGATTACTCATCTCTATGTCATAAAACCCTAGCACCCTATCTATCTATACCTTATTTGAGATGGGAGTGTGGTTCAGTTGGCAAACTGCTTGCCTAGCATGTGCAGGGTAGCACAGGACTAGCACATAAGGGTGGAGGCAGGAGGATCATCTACACAGTGAGAGCGAAGCAAGCCTGGGATACATCAAACCCTGACTCAAAAAAAGTTTATATATGTTGTCAAGATGAAGAGACAGGCTAAAGAGGTTCCTTCCTACTTCAGTTAGTACATTAGACCTGGAGATGAATTGAACCCTGTGTGGCTAACCATGCTAACATCCATAGCCAATTTTCCATATTTTTCTCACTTTTTATTTTTCAACTTAAAATTTTTTCAGAGAATATTATTTGGTTATATTCTTTCCCTGCCACTAACTCCTTCCAGATCCTCACCCAACTTTGTGTTCTTTCTCTCTCTCTGGCTCTTCCAAAAAAAAAGGAATGAAAATCAAAAATAAATAAGCAAAAACGAGACAAAATTAACAAATAAAACAAAAAGCACACAAAAATATGAAGCCTTCTTTGTATCCATATATTTGGTCATATTCTTTCCCCCTTCTACATAAAAAGGAATTGTCAGACCTAGAGAAATGACTCAGTGGTTAATAGCACTGGTTGCTCTTCCAGAGGACCCAGGTTCAATTCCCAGCACCTATATGCCAGCTCACAACCATCAGTAGCTCTAGTCCTAGAGAACTGACTCCCTTTTCTTACCTTCTTGGGCACCAGGCACACATGTAACACAAAGACATACATGCAGGCAAAGACCCAACACACATAAGAAAAAAGAAAATTAAAAAGAAAAAGAAGAAGCCAGGTCAGTGGTGGCACATACCTTTAATCTCAGCACTCAGGAGGCAAGGGAAGGTGGATCTCTATGAGTTCAAGGCAGATTAAGTTCCAGGACAGCCAGGGCTACAATTAAACCTTTGTCTAATTCTTTTTAATTTACTCCATTTTATCTACCTATTTTAAAAAAGTGAATATTTGACATGCCAAAATAGGTAATATGTAAATGAAATACATGTAAAATAAAACCAACTATGAGTAGAAATTATATGAAGACAAAGAGGCTAGCAATGCTGCAGGTCTCTCCACCTTAACCTGAGACTAAGGCCGAGTATTCTCTGCCTGCTTGTTTCTTCTAATTCTCTTGTTAGATGGAGCAGGTAAACTGATCTTTTCTGAAGCCCAGAAGGCCTGCTTGGCAGGCTATGTCTTGTTTATCTCTGCATTCCCCGGCACATAGTACTTCATCATGTAATTACTGGATCCTGAGAATTTAAAGGCATTTAATCTGTCTTGTATACTTTCTACATTCCCAAAACATCACTTAATACCTAGAACATGAGAAGTAGTTAATGTTAAATTGATAGAATTAAATTGAATCATCAAAATGATAGTGTCTACTCTGGACTCCATCCTCGTATGTTCCTTCAAATTTCTTGAGAAAAGAAAAACTAAACATGGCATTCCTAACCTTCTACACCTTAACTGGGTTTTAAAAACCAACCAGTGTCGTCTCTAAAATGTTCATAAGAAGCATAAATAATGAGTATCAGCTTCCCCATTTTCAGAATGAGGAGAAGGCAGAGGAGGTTGACTACATTTTCGAAGGCTATAGAGATACTAAATGACAGAGACAGTCTTGGTCTGGGTGCCTGCAGAACCACATATTGCCCCTTTCAACGCTCTTACTTTTCATTTTCAGACATGTAAATGCATGTAGGTATAGGACTGCACACATGGTGCTGGACCCTGTCTGCCTACAATAAGTCTAGACTCAAAGATATCACACTCAGGGTCAAAACCAGTCATGCCCTACATTCACGCATTCATTAAATCTATTTGACTAATACTAGTTAGGGACCATCATGGGCCTGAAACTATACTGGGTGCAGGGAACACTAGCCAGCAAGACAGGTTTTAGTGGAGGAAGATAGAGTAAGGGTTGACAAATATACTTGTGAAGAGATAGATAGTAAGTAGTTCAAGTTTCACACTCAGATAGTCTGTGTCACGACATTTCAGCATCACCTTTGGAGAGCCGAAGCAGGCCCTGAGACTTTACAGACAGATGGACCAGGCTATATACCAGCAAAACTTTACTTATAAAGCAAGTAGGCTTGATTTGACCCACACTGATTTGCCAACCCCTGAGATAGACAGTCGGCATAGAAATAAGTAGAGCCAGACCAAAGGATAGAAATAACTGTAAGGACTATGAAGAAAATAAGAGGACAAAGAAAGAATAAACTGTAGCTTTAGATAGGACAAGGGAGAAGGTGATACTTGAGATGAAACCTGAACATTAATGAAGCTGTCCACTCCAGGACAGGCGTTTGCTGAGAAAACGCCTGTTCAAGTGGTTAGAAGAAGAAGAACAAAGTAGCTAAGGTGAGGTGTGTGTGAGGAACAAAACAAGGCCACCCTGTCCAGAACAAGAACGGTACGAGGCCAGATCAGAGTGCATCTGGCTTAAAGAGCACCAAGAAGAGGTTGGCTCTTCTAAGTACAGCAGGAAACCCTGGGAGGGTCTAGCAGCACAGGGTAAGTTTTATGAAATATGTTTAAGCATATTAACTCCAGCAAATGCATGATAGAGGGATAACAGAGACACAAAGCAAAAGGGGGGGGAAACAAAAGGGGGAGTTGCATGAAGACATTGCAAAATGAAGACATGGGAACAGGTAAGAAGTGACTGGATTCTGGCGAGATTTTGGCAGTATCCTAACCACAGGGAGTTGCTGAGGCTGGTCCATGGGAAGAATGACAACAGAGGATTCCAGTCTGTGTTTGGTTTCATGTGTGGAGACAGAGCAACTGCTGAGCATTGACAAGTATCCACCCCATCAAAGAGAGTGTCATCAACAGCAGGAACTACCAATGAGGATGCTCTCAGGTTTGACCCTAACTGTCCTACACAGTGGTTCAAGAGCAAGATTAAAGCACCTGTCGCGTAGCGATTGCTTTGCCAAGCAAGCCAGACAAACAAGAACTTTTCTAAGGCTGTTTCAACTTCTAGTCACTAAGATGCCAAGCTGAGGGGAAGCTGAAGTTGACAGGGCTTAGGGAAGAGCACTCCAATGATCCTGAAAACCCTCGTAAAGGACCACAAATGTAGGTCTTAAAACATGTTGGTAATGAAAGTATATATAAGACACTTCCTGTTTGAGAAGTGTGGAGACATGGGACCGGGAGGCAGCCTGAGGCTGTCTGAGGAAATCAGTCCGTGCTCTAACGCTCCAAACGGCTGATGCCCAGGCCTCTCCTGCAAGAGGCTTGAAGACTTTCACTCAAGAGACAGGCGTACTTTCTGTTCTCACTATCAGAAATGCCGTCAGGCACATAGTAAGAGTTATGTAATAGGAAGCAATAGTTTCCGGCCATTTCTCCATCCTTCTGTTATATAAGAATCATGCCAAGATGAAGTGGCCAACGTCTAAGCCACAGAGATGCAACCCTGTCAAGTAAATTTATAGTTCAGACTTCCTTTCCTTTTTTTTAAAGCAAGTGCTCCCCACCCGCTGGATCCCCTTCCCTCAGGCTCTCCCAATGTGCCAGCTTCCAAGCTGCTCTTTTCTCATTAGCTGGACCTGTTCCATTCATGAAAGAAAAAGAAGAAAGACTGTTTTTGTTCATTCATGCATGCATTTATTTATCCCACCAACCAGTCACCAAAAAAATTATTTCATGCACCATGCAACAATCACTTCTCACCATGTGCAAGATTCTGCAACTATGGGTGGAAAGAGAATAAGCTTCAGCTAGTGAATTTGGGTCTAACTAGCTAGGTAACCTGGGACAAAGGACTTAAACCTTCTGAGCGTCATCTGTGATGTGGCCTAAGAAAGTCACCCTAGCAGCAATTGTGGGAGGCTTAGAGAGAACAAAGGCAGTGCATCTCATGAAGCGTCTGTAAGTTGATAATATTTCCATTCTTTTGACGTCAAGATAACTGAAACGGAAAAGACAAGTCTCAACAATTGGTTGAGGACTGGAGTGATGGCTGAGGGGTTAAGAGTACTGCTTGCTGTTCCAGAGGACCCAGGTTTGGTCCCCACCACTCACCTGACAGCTAACAACCACTGTTAATTCTAGTCTCCAGGGATCTGATGTCTTCCTCTGGTCTCCCAGGTGATACAAAGACATACTTGAGAAGCAAAACACCCATACTCAGAAAAAAACTAAACGAAATTTTTAAAAAGCTGTCAACAAACTAAGCAGCAAGAAGCATCTAAGAAAAACCTAATATCATACATGATAATAAAAAAAACTACCTTTAAGTTTGCTTCTGAGTTAGAGAACATGGCAAAGACATCTCTTTCACCATTTTTATTCTGCATTTCACTATAGGTCACAGACAGTGCCTACCATAAGGTAAGGAAAAAAACTAAAGAGCAAATATAATAACAATGGAAAAATTAAATTTTCTTTATAGATGACCTGATCATACTTGAAGGATATCTTACATAAACTGCTAGGCTGAAAGCCTGTTGGAATTAAGGAATGAGTTTACTGAGGACAGAGAAAGAGAAAAGTTGCTTTAAATATAATATCAAATTGTATCTCTCTATGCCAGCAGCAAATAGCTGTGGGTGGTATTTTAAAACAACAACTACAAGAACATAAACATAAGGTATTCAGAGATAAAGGTGAACGTTCTGTAAGAGCTACACATCAAAATTACCATTAAACATATGTAAACGAGCCATAATAACGTCTATGGCCTCAAAGATTCACTAGTGTTAAGATGATCATTTCTATGAAATTGATTAGCAAAATACACAGTTCCAACATTAGCTTGGTGGGATCTTTTTTAACCAGAGATAATTTGTTAAGAAAGGGATAAAGCATGCCTGAGAGTGGGAGTAGGCTAGCAACCTGGGGAAAGGCCTGTGCTCAAAATGCCCTGGTAAGGGGCTAGGGAGATGACTCCAAAGTTAAAAGCACTTGCTGCCCCTGCAAAGGAACAGAGTTCAGTTCCCAGTGTCCACATGATACCTCCAGTTCTGGGAAATGCTATACCGTCCTCTGACCTCCATGGGAAATGCATGCACATGGTGTACTTACATACAGGCAGGAAAAATACTCATACACATGAACTAAAAATAAGAAAATCTTTTTAATTCCCTTGGTGGTATTACTTGCCGTGCAAATTGACAAACATATTCTAAAGTTTATATGGAAAGCCAAACTACCTGGAATAGTAAAAGCAACCTTTTCAAACAGAAAATAGTCGAATATGAATACAAGCAATTTCTGAAATAAAGGATGGTGACGAAATTGCAATAATACAGTGCTATACAAACTTACGAATAAGCATATAAATCAATGCAGTAAGATGGGCTATCCTATGGTAAATATTTGATATTTGACCAGCATTACATTGTAAAATCCAGAGGTAAAAGAAGAGTCTTTGCAACAAATGGTGCTAGAACAACTAGAGAGGTTTATAAGAAAAATAAAACAAGCTACTGAAATTGTAAGTCTTAGAGCATGCAGGGGAAATCTGTTAGCTACAAAAATACTTTCCTGACCAAGAAAAAATGTAATATCAAGAAAAGTTGACGTTGATGTTAAATTTCATCCAAATTAAAACTAGTACTTTTCTAAGACATTGTTGAGAAAATGAAATGGCGAGCCTGAAAAAGAAATCACTCACAATAGACACATCTAACAAGGAATTTGAATGCAAAGTGTATGAACAACTCTGCAGTTCAATAGCACCCCAGTCCCGCAAAAATAATGAACAAAGCATTTGAATTGACACGTCACAATACAAAATCTGTGAAAGTCCAACATACACCTGTAAAACATGCTCAGAAATAAGGTGTCATGCTTAAATGAACAATGAAACACTACTATAGGATCCATTAGAGTGTCTGAAATTAATAAGGGGGCAAAACTAACTGTTGGCAAGGACGTAAATCACAAGCTCACACATTTCTGGTCAAGGTGTAAAATGACATCCACACCTTGGAGAGCTGTTTGAAACCATAAGGCTTTGTGCAGGAGTAGCCGCCTTGTAAGATCCACTTACAGCAGGAACTCAAGTGTCCTTCAATGGGGGAGACGTCTACCCAGAGAATAATGAGGGATGTGAGGGATGACTGATGAGCCATGCAACTGGAAGGAACAGTCTGCAGGGTGGGAGAAGTCAAGCATGAAAGAGTAAGTGCTGAATAATTCTATTAATATAAATCACTGACTTGGCTAATCCATAAAGACCGATCAGTGGTTGTACAAGACAGGGATTGAGTAGGACGGGAACAGGGGAATCTACTGATGTGGTAAAAATACTCTTAACTGTCACGGTAGGTAAATGGACAGACAAATTTTTCAAAATTCATCAGATGGAAAGAAAGAAAGAAAGAAAGAAAGAAAGAAAGAAAGAAAGAAAGAAAGAAAGAAAGAAAGAAAGAAAGAAAGAAAGAAAGAAAGATGTATTCTTGCATGGAAATTACTAATCAGACCAAAGTGAAGAGCTGGGTATCCCACAATCACCCTGATGGTCTGTTTGCTCAGAGACTTTCTAAGAATAGACAGAATAGTCAAATGTCTAATCTGCTCACATCGCCCTACATCTTGTGATGGTCAAAATACGAACTGTAAAATGTGCATATGACCACTTCACGCTCTTCTGCACCCCATTGTTTTAGAAGCCCCTCTGTGGATTAACCTCTGTTAATGCCTCCAAATTAATTACCCCCAACGTTCCCTGGAAACTAAGAGGAAGCCTTATCTCATGACCCAGAACTACCCCAACTGCTATCCTTTCCCATACCCTCATCTCCTTGCTATTCTTTCCTTTCTCAAGCTCCATGCCCCTGTAGAGGATGCTGCTCCATCCTTTGACAACAGCTATTTTCTGAGATAGTAGTTTTGTCTAAACTTCATTAACATATTTCCATCAAGAAAAACATATTTCAATCCAGGCCTAGTGCTGAATCCCTGTTATCCTGATACTTAAGAAGTTAAGGCAAGAGGGTTGTCATGAGCTTGAGTATAAATTGGGCTGTCAAGTGAGAGCTTATCTCAAAAACCAAAAGAAGGAAGGGAGAGGGAAAGGGGAGGAAGAAGGAGGAAGGGAAGGAGGGAGGGAGAGAGTGTAGGAGGAAAAATGAAGGGAGGGAAAAGAAGTAAAGAAAGAGGAATGATTTCACCAATTTCAAATTTTTAAAAAATTATGTTCAATCAAGTATCTTGCCTACTTTGGAAGAGAAGGGGCTGTGGCTTTCTTTGCTTCCTAGCCTGGGACCATTAGATGTACTTAAGCATCCGTTGTTAACAAGGACCAGCATTCATCTCACTCTAAGAGCCACACTCCTTTTCCTGGGCTCTAATACAACAGGATCATTGCTCAAAGTCTCAGGAGGCTGCTACTGATGGAGGCTTTCCCCACTCTTAATGATGGAGGCCATTTTCTGTTATGATCTGGCTTCCATGTAGCTTGCCTGGGCCAATCCTGAGGACCCTTTGTCCTCAGACTTTTTATTTTCAGCTTCTAATCATCTGTGTCTTTGGAAAACAGATTGCCAAGCCAGAATTGTCTTATATAAGGATGAAGTTCTGTCTGTACCACAGCCAGAAATCAGTTTTACTCCATAGGCATTTTTGACCTGAGAACTTCAAAATATTTTTTCTGTCCATTTCCTCATTCTTGGCTGTTTGTCACACAGCTGATAAGTAACCTCTGTATCCTCTGTATAAGGAAGGTCTTATCGATGCCCTAGAAAATTACTGTATGGGATCCTTAGTGGTGGATCATTAAACTGTTGAGACTAATGTTCACATCTGTTCCCATACCTTGGGGACACTTTCCAGAAGGTCTCAGTCTTTGGGCCTCCCCCTCCCCCTCTCTCTTTGCCTTCTTAGCAAATGTAAATTATTTCAGGACAGGAATAACCTTGCTATTCCTGCAAGAAGGGGCTATTCTTATTCAGAATCTGTCCTCTGAGTTTTCTCTCACTGATAACCACAAAATGGCATCCACTGATCTACACTCCCCAGACCCTATGTTGATATGATAGACCCCACAAAGGTGTCTTCCCTGGAAATAGCAGGCATGAGCTTTCGTTAAACTTGTTAGTGGCGGTTTATTCCAAAGGAGATGAAGAGGCAGCATCTACAACCTTGGAACTCAACTCAGTGGAATAATACTCATCTCCCATATGCAAGGCCCTGGGTTCAGTCCTCAGCATTGCATCCAGGGGTGATGTTTGCTTTGAGTTTTAAATAGGCAAGTAGGCAGATGTCTTCCAGCTAAGGGCATCTGTTCCAACTGAAAGCATCTGCATGAAGAACAGCGTAGACCGTTCTGAAGATAAACATAGGAAAGTTTGTTCATGAGGCATCTTGCAGACCCATGTAAATGGGTGAGCTGTTTTCATAATGGGAATTTTTTTTTTACATGCTCCACAACGGTATTTCAAAATTCAGGTAGCAAGTGTTGTGAACTTCAAATATATAGTATGGACCACAGCTACTACAAAGATGCTCAGCACACCTATGAACAAATGTAACTCAGCCGTCACATCTTCTGCTTAACCACTATCTTACTCTTCCTCTTTAGTTTCTAATTTTAAGAAAACTTTCTATAATTTCCAGCATTAGTTATTATACTTCATTATTCATGCATTAGGAGAGCCTAAAAATGTTCAAGCAGTTACAAAACAGAAAAGTTAAAGGACCTTGAAGGAAAGTTTATCTGAATTCTCAAAATTCTATGAGCATTGTTATCTATAAAATGAAAATAATAATATACTCCCTGATCTTAAAGAATTAAGGAGATCTGGGTTGACAATGCTCTCTCCAAAAGCCAAAATCATCTAACAAAAACACCATCACCAGGCATAAGAAACTCTCTTTTGAATTGTTGGTCAGGATTGTCCAAGAGACTCCCAGAACATTACAGACTATTGCAATTGCCTTTGGTTAACTCCCAGAGATAGAAGGTAAGTCCCTATTGCTGAAGACACCATCCACTTCAGACACAGGGCCCAGAGGCCCCTGAACTGGAACTGGCCTGAATGACCTTTCATGGAGGACTAGCTTTCATGGTACCCAAAGACACCATGCAAGTTTACAAAGAAGGGAAATGCTAGGAGTCCTACAGGTAGATTATGATGATTATGAACACTGCAAATACCAGCATGGTCCAGAACTGTAAGGACACAATAGTGGCCTACACATCTTGGTTATAATCAATAGCTCTCTAATTATACTTTAGACCCAGTCAACAAGAGAGAAACGAGGCCTGGTCTGACAACTGAGTCAATTACCCAGGGCTAGTGAAGTCTTAGGGATGAACTTACAACTGCTCTTTCACTAGTGGTTTGAAAGAAAGTGGTTCCCAAAGGGAATGGCACTAATAAGAGCTGTGACTTTGTTGGAGTAGGTGAGACCTTGTAGGAGTAAGTGTGTAACTATATAAGTGCCTGACGTCTCCTATGCTCAAGCTACAGCCAATGTCTCAGATCACTTCCTGTGGCCTGCATCTCAAGAGGTAAAACTCTCATTTTCTTCTCTAGTACCACGCCTGCCTGTGTGCTGCCATGTCCCACCATGATGATAATGAACTGAATCTCTGAACTGTAAGACACTCAACAAAATGTTTTTCTTTATAAGAGTTGCCATGGTCGAGGTGTCTCTTTACAGCAATAGAAACCCTAACTAAGACATCAGCATAGTCCCTAACTATATTCTAAATATTTGTCCTTATATTCTCAGATATAAGTAGTCCTCACCCCTCACCAAGAAAACTTCTCTCTGTAACAGATGGAGACAGAAAATACAACAAATCAAAACATAGAGTTGAGGTGCCCAGTCCCATTAGATTCAGCTACAGAGCCACTCCTGCATTAAGGCTCTATAACATTGTAGAACATGAGGCCTCAACCTACACAAAGAGCTGCATACAAGTAAGGAAGATAAGAGTGGGAGAAATAGCCTTATCCAGGGAAGAGCACACCAATTGATTATCAAGTGTCAGTCAGCCCTGAAAACATACCTACATACACACATATATGCATGTAACAATTAATTTAAAAAGGAGGTTATGAATTTGAAAGAAAGCAAGAAAGGCTATATAGGAAGACTTGCAGAAAGGAAAAAGAAAGGAAAATGATATAGTTATAATCTCGAAAGTAAAATAAATAATAAGACATTTGAGAGTATCATATCAACCTAATAAGTATTAAAGCTACTCACTATAGTAGATCCAATATAAGAGATTATCACCTTATAAATCATAAGAAACGCCAAAAAAAACCAATTACTTGCCCAAAGTTTTGAGAAATTGGAAAATGAAACTCTTAAACTGAGTTCTCGGCTCTGTCCACAGGACCATATTCTCACCTGGAGGCCCTTTAAGGCAGGAGAGAATGGAAATGGAAGAAATATAACAGAGAGAAAGGATCTGTATCTCGCTGTGTTGCCTGATCTTATAACTGCCTCCATCTGCCCGCTGTCCAGTTGGCTTCTCCAAAAACCATACCATGCAACCAAATCAGTAACCACACATAGGCATGCTGTATTCCCTCAATACAACAATCACAAGGCTAGGCTTAAAAAGCCATCATCAATGAAGATCTGTAAGGCTCATCCCCCTTATTATGATTAACTCTTTTCTTTCGGGCCCAGGGCATAAGCACCCATCTCAGAGAGTTCTCCCTCTAAGCCATAAATCATAGCACTGGAGACAGGAGGTGCAGATGAAAGTTGTCACTTAAGTTGATGTTATATGACTAGGATGATTAATGGAAGCCAGAGATCAACTTACTAATGATGGCTAAGGATGCTGACTTCACTGTTCTTCATGAGCCACCCTGCCCAGTCTTTACCCCATCACTTCTTCCAATAACAACACCAGCTTTGTGAGTTTTATTCAGAAGAAAAGAAGAGACAACAGAAAGAAGGAAGGGAGGGAGGGAGGGAGGGAGGGAGGGAGGGAGGGAGGGAGGGAGGGAGGGAGGGAGGGAGGAAGGGAGGGAGGGGAAATGTTTGTTATAATAGCCCAGATCACACCAGTATCTCTGACAAGGCTGCATATGTGCCTTTTAAGTCTCTGATTTCTGCTGGTTTTGTTGAATTTTAAAAGTCACTGATTCATTCAACCATGTTTTAAAATATCTGTTCTAAGAGCTTGGGATTCATTAGTAAATAAACCTGACAAACCCCCTTATCCTTAAGTATGCTACAGGATGATAAGCTTTAAGGAAATAGAAAAATCTAGGGGATAAGTTCTGGGATACGCAGCCAGTTGCATTTTAATTAAAGCAAAGTAAGCATCCTTGTTGAGCTGGTGTTTAAGCAAACCTGAATGAGGTCAAGTTCAACTAAGTGCGTGTGGAGGTAGAGCATTGTTAAGAGCGGGAACAGATGCTGTGAAAGACCAAAGATGGAAACAAATCTGAATTGCTTGAAGAACAGAAGTCCCATGCGTGTGGTATGAAAGGAAAGCCTTGAGGGAAAAGAGAGTTGGAATAGGTCAAAGAGAGAAGGCCTGTGTCTCACAGGACTCAGTAGGCCATATAGGGTCATCAGCTTTGTCTCTATGTGACAGGGGAAGCTGTTTCTTTAAAATAGTCATGTCTAAATGCCACTAGACAATAGACAACAGATTACAAGGGGGTAACACAGAGACCATTCCAGTCATGCAGATGAGATGACTTTGAGGATGAGGACTTTGACCAGTGGTAACAGCGGAGGGTGGGGAAATGGTCGAATGTCTGGTATCTTACACCTCCTCCACTGCGTGGGACACACGTTTCTAATTTTGACATATTTAAAGGTGATGCCATCTGTGTTTTATTTTCAAGGAAATACAGTATAAAGTTGATATGAAAGGGTTCTGGAGAGTAAAAGTAAGGGTGACAGACAGAATTCAGCAAGATTCCGATGCCTGAGGTCCAAGGCACAAAAAGCTGAGAAAAGAAGAGCCATGGAGGAACCAGCGAGACCTGGATCAGAGCACAAGGCGTTTCCAGTGAAGATATTCTGTCGGCGGTTAGCTGAAGACGGTCCGGAGGGAATCTTCAACCAGAGATGCAAACTGGAGAGCCACGAGATACAAATAGTCAAAGTCGAAAGCGTGAGTGTGGTAACAAAGGAAGGAATGCAGATAGACAGAAAACCCAACGGGGAGTCTTCCATCCGCCTGCGGAAGAGGCCTGAGCGGGAACGGGAAACGTAGCGGCACAGACTAAGAGGCAACCAGTGCAAGGGGTTGAAATAACACCAATAAAGAGGAAAAGCCAAGGTGGATGCGTTTGCACGGGGGACAATGACCTCTTTAGGCACTTCCAAAGGAGACGTGACACAAAAAGAGGTTCCTATCTGGGCTTAGCTGACAAGTAGTAGCACCCAGAACAAGAATAGTGTTCATTTTAAAAAATAACCAGGCAAAGAGATGCTAAGGAGTGAAAAGAATTAGAGATAAAAAGATATGATAGCCACATAAAGTGTTACAATCTATATTAACTAACTAACTAACTAATGTGTTTCTTCCCAAGTCACCATGAAGGAAAAGCAGACAGTGGCTGTTCAGAAGTCAGCCTGCTTGCCTGAGGTGATGTTACGGAAGCAATCCTGCCTTCAAATCTTAGGCACTCACTGTCATTTAATTTGCATGCCTTCGGCCCCAGTCATTGATTCACTGGGTGCTACAAATGCTTACCAACAGTTTTCCAGGTGCTGAATGTAGGTGCCAACTTGAAGACCCACGGTGCCAAACCCTTCACACTTATTAAGTGTGAAGCCAGTCCAGACATAAGACTAGGGCTTAGCAGCTGCTACCAAACTCAATTCAAACAATTTATTTTTATTTATACAATTATGTGTGTGTGTATGAGAGAGAGAGAGAGAGAGAGAGAGAGAGAGAGAGAGAGAGAGAGAGAGAGAGAATGCCGTATTGCCACAGGTACCTCCAGGGCCAGAAAAGGTTTTTTGGATCTCTGAAAAATGGAGTTAGAGGCTGTAGTGAGCAATCCCTTGGGGTGCTGGGAACTGAACTTCTGGAAGAGCAACAAGCACTCTTAACCACTGAACCCCACAAACCCAATCTCTACATCTACTAAATACAAACAAAAAGCCCACAGGAACAATCCGAAAGTGGTCAGACCAGCAGGCTCCAGACCATTCCTACTAAGCCAGGATCTTCCCAGCCTCTTCCCGAAGGATTCTGGGAACACAGGGAGCCCCCAACAGTGACAGTAGACACCACAAGCAGTCCCTTTTAGGTTTACAGTCTATACTCGCACCTTGTACATAAATTAAGCTAAATGTCTTTACCGGGTATAGCCAACATGGTTGACATCCTCATCTCAGAGGAGGAAGCAGAGGCTATAGGGAAGTGAAAGAATTTCCCTGGGGCAGAGCCAGGAGGGGCTCAGTTAGAAGTGAAGCCCAGGCCTCCAGATCTGCACAACCACCTGTGGTTCGCGTGCCTGGGGAAAGCTCTGCACAGATAAACCGGTGAGAAGCCTGCTTCAAAAACAAGAGCAACTATCTAAGGGGAAAGCAGTCAACTGAGGGAGCTAGGAAACAACTGGGTGGATAACACTCTGAGTTGTGAGAGGGAGCACATATCTTTGGACAAGAAGAGAGGAACACGGCACGTCCAACCAGAGCATAGAGGGAGCCCAAACCACACGCTGCTGCCTTGGGAAGGACCCAGGAACAGTAAGGGACTCTGCTTATTAGATCAGTCCCAACTTGCCCATGACTCAGGTGGTCGCTAGGCTGTGGAATTTCAGTCTTAAACCCAAGCAAGTTCCTTACAAAACAGGTGAAGGCAGTCACTTTAGTCTTCCAGCCCTGTCAGCCCCAAGCTATGTGAGCCTGAGGCAAATGCCCTTTTCTCTTCAGGCTGCAATCACTAATGTGGAGGTAAGACTGTAACCCTGGCAAAGCCTCCAGTGGGAGATTTGAGCGGAAACACCCAAAGTAGAGCACCAGGCTCTGAGAAGGCCCTCAATGGGCGGCAGCTATTATTACTAAGGTTCCGCGAACAGGACACTCTCCGCTGTATGTTTCTCACCGCTTTCAATGTGCTCTCCGGATTTCTCCCAGAAATGACTCTCTTAGGAGCTAGGTTTGCAGCCAGCTGCTAAGGCTCTCCATAACCAGCAGGACTTCAAGAAGCTGAAGCAGCCCTGGGCGGCACAGTCAAGCCAAGTTCCAGCTGTGCGCCCTTTGGTCATTTTACTGCTGCTTGCTGCTTCCGGGTTTCTATAACTCAAGTCATCCATCCTCTGGACAAACTTTGCCAGTGACTCAGTGTATATCCCTCAGGGGCCTGATCCCAGGGACAGGACCGACGTTAACTGAGTTGTGATTTTGTTGTTGTTGTTTTGTTTTTGTTTGTTTGTTTGTTTATCACTGCCCTTGAAAGTTTTAACTTGCCCCTGTTGTCTCAGACTGGACCAACAGCCCATGCCTGAGTCTCTTAGGAGCTAGGTTTGCAGCCAGCTGCTAAGGGAGAGAACGAGTCCCGGACTGATAGCATCTCCTAAAACACTAGTTCTAAGGGTCCCCTCCATGAGCTCAGTGAACACTGCTTTAGTTTTCAGAAGCAACTGCTTCATTAATTCACAGCTTAATTATAAGCAGGAAATAATGTAATTCCTATACCAAAACTTCTCCCATCCCATTCTCTCTCTTTTTCTATTTCCCTTCCCTCTCTCTCCATTCAAAGTTCTGCATTTCTCTGTATACATTCTTCTCTAGGTGCCTGCTCTGTCAGGATCTGCTTGCTATACAGGATCCACTAAGCTTGTTCTACTATAGTGTAATAATCTTTCTACTGCTGTACTGAATAGACTCTTGTCATAGAACTATGGCAAGGCAGAAACAATGCATCATCCATTAACATGAAAAAAGTACTAGAATATTTAAGGATTCCCTCTGCCTATCAAGAAAACAAATAACCCAATTTAAAAATATTTAAAAAATAAGGTACAGATCTGAACAGAGAGTTCTCAAAAGAGGAAAGTCAAACGGTTGAGAAACACCTAAAGAAATGTTCAACATTCTTAGTCATCTGGGAAATGGAAATCAAAACTACTTTGAGACTTCATCTTACAGCCATCAGAATGTCTAAGATCAATCAAACAAATGAAAGCTCATGCTGGCAAGGATGTGGAGTAAGGGGAACACCAATCCATTGCTGGTTGGACTGCAAACTTGTACAGTCACTATGGAAAACAGTGTGGCAGTTCCTCAGGAAGATAGGAATCAATTTATCTCAAGATCTAGCTACACTATTCTTGGGTATACACATAAAGTATGATTCATCTTACCACAGAGACATTTGCTCAACCATGATCATTGCTACTCTTTTTATAATAACCAGAAATTGGAAACAGCCAAGATGCCCCTCAATAGATGAATAGGTAAAGAGAAGGTGAGATATTTGCAAAATGGAATATTATTACTCAGCCATTTAAAAGAATAAAGTCATGAACTTTACAGGTAAATGGGTGGAACTAGAAAAAATTATCCTGAATGAGGTAACCCAGACCCAGAAAGACAAATATATTATGTGTTCATCTATATATGGATATTTGTTGTTAAGTCAATAATAACCAAGCTACAACCCATAGAACCATAGAGGTTATATATAAAAAAAGGAACTCTGGGTGGATGGGAGGAGGGTGGGCAGATAGATCTCCCTAGGAAACAGAAAGAGAATAGATAGTGGATGGACTAGGGGGGAGGGAACTGGAATGGGAAGATCAAGTTAGGAGCAGGGAGGGAAGAAGGGAACAAGCGAGGGAATTCAGAGACGGCTAAAATTAAAGGTCATTTGAGGGGTAGGATGAAAACCTAATATAGCAGAACCTTCCTAAAATATATCCTTATATGAAGACAATCTAAATGAAATTGTCAAAATAGTAGGGGAGAGGGAGCCCCTACTGGACATCTCTTGTCACCAAATGATGCTTCCAATACTAGGAATGTGTTATATCTAAATGATCTATTGGCCAAAGGGATCTCACGGGAACCCACAAAAAAAAAAAAAAAAAAAAAAAAAAAAAAAAAAAAAAAAAAAAAAAAAAAAAACCATGATCTTGAAAGCTATAAGTTGCTCTCCACAAACTGAAAGCAAGGCCCCATTGCTGAAGACAATACCTACACAACCCATGGAACATGAAGAAGTCAAGCTGGTGTCAACATAGAGCTTTCATCCCTATGTTCTAGCATCTTTGGTACAGGAAGGTTCTCTGCAAGCTACCAAAGGAGAAAAATATAAGCACCAGCCCAGCCACAAACCCTATGATCTCTAGTGGTGTCCTACCTACAAGATATGCTAGTGTAACGATGGCCAAAGCTTGTGGGAAAATCAACCAACGTCTGATCTGACTTACAGTCCACTGGATGAAATGGAACCAATAAATGACACTGCTTAGGTGACCAAGAACCTGAAACTAAGCAGCCCAGGGATCTAGTATGCAACCAAAATACCATTCTTAGAAGAAAAAAAGACAGCAAGAAGGGAGGAAGGAAGGGAAGAAGGAAGGAAGGAAGGAAGGAAGGAAGGAAGGAAGGAAGGAAGGAAGGAAGAAGTAGCAATTAAATGACTCCTAGTGACATTCTGCTGTACTTACCTTGCTCTGCCACCATCAAAGAAATTTACTCCTGCTCCATCTAACAAGAGGACGGAATCAAATATAGAGATTCACAAACATTATGCAGAAAATGAGAGATCTTGGAACATTGAGCCCTAAAGAGGATATCTCTATCAGATAGATCCCTCCCCTCAGTGCTCAGGGAGTCCTGCAGAAGAGGAGACAGAAATAGTATAAGAGCCAGAGGGGATGGAGAACCCCAAGGAATCGAGGTCCTCTAAATCAACAGGATTGCCACTCAGAGCCTGAGGCAGCATGCAAAGGGCCTGCATGAGTCTGCACCAGATGCCAAAGTCCTAGAGCTAAAAAGAGAAGTGGACACACACTTCATCCTAATCCAGAAGCAATTTCTAATTGATATCCACTCGCAAGTAAAAAATTAGTTTTCTCCAAGAGACTCTCACTGGGGAGACAAAGTACCCTTAAGGGTAAGCTGCAATCCCAGCAGTGAATGTCCAACAGAAAATGAATTCAATGGCATCTTTGGGGGTGCCTTTTCTCACAAAATCATGTCAGGGCTTTTTATCTTACTTTAATTTGTTTTTATTTAATTTCTATTTTTTTCTCTCTTTTTACTTCACATGTCCTTTGTGCATATATTGTAGCTTCCAGTTCAGTGTTTTATGGGATTCCTGGGTGTGCAAACAAGTGGGGCTCTGCGCTGTGTCTGTTTCTTGTGCCTTTTCCCTTTTCTTGGGTTCGTTTTGTCCTACTCTACGCATTAGCTTTTGTCTTATCTTACTTTATTTTATTATTACTCTTTTGAATCCTGTTTGCTGTCTCTTTTTTGTTTTGTTTTGCTTTGTTTTTTTCCAAGACAGGGTTTCCCTATCTGGCACTTTAGACCAGGCTGACCTCAGACTCCCAGAGATGCGCCTGTCTCTGCCACCCAAATGCTGGGATTAAAGGCGCGTGCTGTTGCCACTGCAGCCACCTCCACCAGCTGCCTGTTTGTTTTCTAAGGAGAGACAGAAAAGAGGGTGGAGACTGATGGAAGGGGAGGTGGAAGGAACTTGGAGGAGGAGAGGGAAAGGAAACCATAACCAGGGTATAGTGTGTGACCAAAATAAAAAGCTATTTTCAATAAAGGGGGAAATTATGGCATGTATGTATGTATTGTTGTGTGAGATAACTATTCTAATCCTTACAAACATAAAATGTTACTAAGAAATTTAAAAAAAAAAAAAGCTGAACTTTAGATCCAAAAGTTTTTCTAAGGCATTGGGCTGCTCCTGGCCACAGGGTAATATGAGACTCTCTATATTCCTAATGTGAAATAAGAAAATCCCTCTGCCAACCTGCTAATGAGTGTAGTTTTATTTTTGGAGGGATGAAAACTATTCTCAAATTAATTGTGATGGTGTTTGAACATCTCTGTCAAGTACACTAAAAAAAAATCACTAAACTGAGTATTATAAATGAGTGTTATAAATTGCAGGAA
This sequence comes from Arvicola amphibius, assembly GCF_903992535.2. NCBI lineage: Eukaryota > Metazoa > Chordata > Mammalia > Rodentia > Cricetidae > Arvicola > Arvicola amphibius. The sequence goes on from NC_052055.2 coordinate 24,214,809, forward strand.
ATAAAAGAAAGCGCATCTCAATAAAATTTTGATCGTGTTGTTTCATTCTTTGCTTTCCACTCAGAGTCTCACTGTGCAGTTCTGGCAGGCCTGAAGCTCTCCCTGTAAATTAGTGTGACCTTGAACTCATAGAAATCTACCTACCTCTGCCTCTTGAGTGCTAGGACTTCAATCATTTCTTTTCTAAGAGAAAGAGCACTGGAACCCACCCTGGACTCTGGGTTTGACTCCTTGCTGTGCAGTCTGGCTCATGATAATGTGCATTTCCCATGCCATCCCTACCCCCAAACCCCCATCCCCGGAACTCCATTCCCTCATCTGCGCACTGGGTTAAAGCAATATCTCCTAAGAAGGGCAGTTAGGAAGAATTCTTTCTGATGGAGTTGAACAGCTCCCAGGATACACACAGCATTGTGGGAGAGTGGTATTTCATTTTGGACCCCATATTCCAATTATTCAGCAACATGGTTAAAGGCCCGAGTCACAGTAAGCAAAAGATGGCTGCTCATCTGTATGATTCTGCCAGGTACTAGCAAGGATCCAAATGTGGGAGATTTTTGCTGGCAGGAATTAACCAATGGGGAGAAGACAGGAAGGCTCCCTCCCAGTGGCTTGCTTTGAGTTCTGATCAACACCTTGTACCACGATGATCCTAAATATCTTACCTTCATAAGGTGGTTCCATTGTCATAATCCAACTCATAAAGCTGGCGGATCTACTTCTATCAAACTCACACATTGTTTTATGCGTGAACTAGTTAACGCTGTGGATGTCTTTTAAAAACTGTTATTTCGCTCTCAGATATTAATTTTGCCCAAAAGACAGCCAGGGTGTCTCTTTTCCCCTTAAATGTCCCTCCTATATATCCCCCACACTCCTTGCTCATCCATCTCCAAGTCAAACACCAAAAACAGGTGAGAGTTAACCAGTCCTCAAGGACAGGAAGAGCTGGACCAACCAGACGGGTTGGTCTCCTTGTGTGCGCACAGGCTAGCCTGTGAATTCCCAGCTAGTGCTGTTCCTTTAACTTTGGCTCCTTGCTGGGACAAGGAGGATAAATTCATGCAGCAGCTGCCAGCTCATTAGGCCTTCCAGAGCCAGGGTGGCTAGAGGGAGGTAGGCGGGCCCAGCCGGCCAACCACCGACTCTGAAAGCTTCTACTGCCATCTACCGACCTGTGGGGGAATCCGTTGGCAAAATGCCAAGATGATGAGGCCCTAACAGTTGAAAGAGTTTTAACTACTAATTAACACACTCCCTTGGCCTCCTAGTAAGGGGTCCAAAGCCCACAGAAGTAAGGGGGCTTGTGTGGGGCCATGTCGTCAGTGCTAGACGCCTATCTCCCTGGGACCCAGATTGGCTCTGCCCACCTACACTTTTTCCACCTGAAAATAGATCAGCCATGCCAGCCTGCAAGAAAGAGCTTCTGCTGGGTCTCTTTCACTTTTGTCTCAGCTCTTTCTTCTGTCCCAGCCCAAGACTGGATCTGCATTAATATTTGCCTTTCTACCCAGAGCCCAGTGCCACAAGGCCAGCAAGGCCTGCAAGGCCTTTCGAGAACAAAGTGTTAAACCGTTCACTTGGAAATATTTGCTGGTTTTTGTCTAGTTTTGTTTCATCTTGTTTTGTTTCGCTTTTAGAACATGGAGAGACCAGGTCCCTTCGCACACACCTGTGATTCCAACTCTTAGAAAGCTGAGCCACTAGGCAGGAAAATCTTGAGTTTGAGGATAGATTGGGCTACAGCCACAGCAAGACTCTGTGGGGGGCCTGTGTGTGTGTGTGTGTGTGTGTGTGTGTGTGTGTGTGTGTGTCTGTCTGTCTGTCTGTCAGAAGGACAGAGCCTGGTGAAATGAAAGGGAGGGAGGAAAGGAGGGGAAGAAAAAGAGGGAATGAAGGAAGGAAAAGCAGATACATAGAAGGAAGGGAGGGAAGGAAGGAGGGAGGACAGAAGGGGAAGAGCCATATTACTATAGTATTCAACATACTTTGGAGGTTTTGCCATTACATGCTAAATATATTATTAATTGCATTTTAAGTTGCCCTGTTTCTTATAAAATTGATACATTTTCAAAATGTATAAAACTGATACTAATTTTCAAAACTGGAAAAATCAGTATTACTTAACTCAAAACAAAAATCTGCCATAAGACTAAATATCCTGAAATACAAAAATTAAAATAAAACCTACAGCTGTATATCTATTGCCTCTTTTTCCGATTAGAAGGAATAATTATTTACTCATTGTAAAGAAAAGTCTCCCTGTCCGCAAGGCTAAGACAATGGTGACAAAAATATGCTCATAGCGCCCGTAGGCAGTTCTCCTGCCCCACTCAGACCTCTAACCCTTGCGTGTGCTGTTTTCCCTCTGTGCCCTTTCTCTAGGTCTCAAGCCTCACTACTGAGCTTGGGAAAAATAAAAAAATAAAAGCAACAAAACTCCTACCAGGATCTTCTGTTTTGTAAGTTCCAAACCCAGGAACTGTGGGTTCTCTGTCAAATCGTGACAGAAAAGCATCCTGCCCAGGGACGTACCCAGCAGCTGGGGCACACTCACAACTAAGATCAACAGGCTCTCTTTGTTCATTGCTCCAGCCCCACAGGTGGATGGTGTACCTATTGGAATGGAAGTGTGGGAGTGTCAGTTCCATACACTGGCAGAAGTGACAGGATATCATCACTCTTTCCTTATAATTAACCAATACTTTGCTGTGAAGAAACCTTATACGTTCTTCATCTATTCATCCGCTACTTTTCAGTGTGGTCAGTTCCATCTCTTGGATATTTTGAGCAGTGCAGTGATAAATCTGAACACGTAGTTCCTTTACATCTGTTGGATATTCGCTTAGAACCAGAGTGGCTGGATCATACGTTAGATATATGTTTCTTTTCTTGAGGAAGGTACATACTGCTCTCCATAATGGCTGTATCAATTTACATTCTTTCCAACGGTGTCAAACATGGTCAGATGTGGCTTCTCACCCTGTCAACAATCTTAAGTGTCAAGGTTGAAAAGAGCTCTGAACTAGACGTCAGGAGATCTGGGTTGTATTCACACCTACTCAGTCCACCAGTCAAAGAGTCATGGCTACAGGACATGTTTTATCTGAGGCTCAATTTCCTAATCTGTATATCCACGGTGATGTCACAACCTGCCCCGCCAAATTTGACTTGAAACAACAAAAGAAATGATTATGCGTTGTGCCAACTTGGGAGGTCACTGTGAATTATTTTGAAGAGCCATCAATGGTGAGTTTTAACACTCTGAAATACCTCAAATAATTATAAATAGGGAAGGAAATGCTGAGCCCAGCTAATTTTAGAAATAGAGAAACTGACTTCCTGAGAAGTTAGGCAGCTTACTAGAAGGTTTCAAAGTGAATGGAGGAGTCTAACTAACACTAGAAGCCAGTATTCAGATTCACACAACAACGTCCATGATGTAAGACCATTCTAGTGCAATTGATGGCTCAAACATGTCCACATAATCATGTTGAAGACAGTCCAGTTCCTTCCCATTCCTTTATGTTCAATAAAGACACACCGGCTGTTTACCACTTACCGTCCCAGCTCTAACGTTTGTCTTAAACGCCTTTCAACTTCGAATGCTTGTCTGTGTGCTCCCTACAAACAAGGGCTGCCTGGAAGCATAAGAGTATCGTGAACTGGGAGCCCAGATTTGGCATCTGCTGGGCAAGCTGCATGCAGCTTTTCCCTGCCCCTAGCCTACCGTGGTCTGGACAATCGATCACATCCCAGGAATTTGGAGAGCTGCCTAGGCAGGGGAAATTAGTTACAGAGTCACAGAGTGGTGCTGCCTGTCACATGAAAGTCACTTCCAGCGTGGAGCTGATCTCAAATTCCTGCCTTCTGAATGGTGTTTCAGATGCCTGTGGGCAGTCGCCAAAACAAGGAGAGGAAGTCAGGAGGCAGGGACCCTGCCCGAGACCCACAATCACACACACACACACACACACACACACAAAGGAAAACTCTAACACTCCACCAGCCCTTGCTTGATAGTGTTGTTTGAGCAAAACGATCGAGTTCACTTTGTCGTCAAAGGATGTATTTATTTATCAGCACAGGGAGCCTTAAGCTCCATCTTAGCACTTTTCTACGCTATGCACAGGGGTTCTTAAATATGCATCTGTTGCCAAAAAGCCCTGATGCAGACTGAGGAACTTGCAAAGCACTTTGCAAGCCTTGAATTGGTCCTTGTAGTCAGCTTCAAGAGAGAGGCACTGTTACTGCGACAGCCAGAGAACCTGTGTTCAGACTGAAGAACCTGTGCAAGGTCAATAACTGACATAAACAAGAGTAAACAGACTTAACCCAGCACTGACGGTCTCTAAATCCCGTCTCTAAAGAAGCTATATAAATAGAAGGCAGAGTGACTGGAAAGTAAAGAGTTCGGCTTAAGGGTCTGGCCTGTTTTTATCAAGTCCAAAGTCCTGTTATACAGGAATACTTCCTTATTCATAGAAGATGTACTCCAAGATGTCCAGGATACCTGAGACTGAAAACAGCACTGAGTCTAATGTACTAACAGTATAAGACCTCGGTAATCAACTTGAGGATGTAGGTAGCAAATGAGTGGCTACTGGGTGGGTAGCATACACCACCAATGGCTGGGCAGGGTGGATAGGCTGCACAAAGTGATCACTCAGTATCCAGGATGGGTGGTGCAGGTAGCATTGCACTCTGGGTGAAGAGATCGTTCAGTTAGTAAAGTGCTTGCCTCCTGAGTATAAGATCCTGGGGTTAACCTCAAAGAACCATAAGACGGTGCACGTCTAAACCCAGCAATGGTAAAACGTGGGCCAATTTGGTTTTTGTTTTTCTGTTTTTTTTGTTTTTTTTTTTTTTTTTTTTTTTTTTTTGGCCTATATGGTGAAGTTCCAGGCTAAGGAGAGTCTTCGTCTTAAACATAAGGTAGAAAGCATGTGAAGACCAACACTCAAAGATGTTCTTTGAGACACACACACACACACACTCAAAAAACAAAAGGATATACAACTCAAACCAGATGTTCTTTAAAACTTATAAATTGTTTATTTCTAACATTTTACATTTAAAACCTCCAGGCTGTTACTGGCCATAGGTAAATAAAAACCACATATACCATGGAATTTGTTCATTGCTAAGTTGCCCATTGCAGGTTTTACGGTTGCAATGACTTGAAAAGTCTTCCTTAGATCAGAATATCCCATCACCCTAATTCCTGTCTTTTGGCTTCCCACACCCTCCCTCTGAGAAGCCTGTCTCAGACCCCGTTCCCGTGAGAGACATCCCCTGTCCTCACAAAGGGATTCTTGTCTATCTTAAGTTCTTCTAATTGGAGTTTAAGCAAACTGTTTCTTGCTCTAATCCAACTTAAAAAAAAGCATGATTGTCCTCTATTTCATGTTGCCCTCTCAGTTACAATACATGCTTAGATATTGTGGACGTAAGATGTGATTCAATTTTTTCCCTAAAACCCTAGGGCTTCAAGGGACTTGGAGGATTTTTAATTTATTTCATTCTTCCTTCAGACAGGACTGCTCTAAATCAGCAAAGCACAGAAGCGTCCTATGAGATCCACAGTGAGATTATTATTAGCCATTCTTTGTGGAGCAGGAAATCAAGGCAAAGCAACTGAATGAACAACCACAAATAGCTCATAACTAGGGCAAGAAAGGAGGCAGGAGCCTGAGTCTTCCTCTAATAGCTGTTACTGGGGAAAAAATATGAAGTACTGACTATAATCTATTGACATTGCAATGGTACTGGGTCATAAGACTGTTATCTTATAGAAATTCCACCCCAAGCAAAGCTCAATTGAACCTCACAGTTTAAAGCAATTCACAACTGATTCTAGTGCAAAACGGGGCTGCCATTTGAGCAGGACACCCTGACAAGCGTCTGTTCTGCAATGGCATCATTTGCTTCAGTACCAGCACTGCCACCCGTGAACACTGGCATGGAGAGAAATTTTAAACGTTGGGGTTCAGCAGTGCAGAGTGCTCACACCATGCTGAGGGGGCCATGAGTGCATGTTGTCCCTTAGGAAACATGGGTGACAACAAAGATGGCTGGAATGGGGCATAGTACAGCACCTTGATGGTCCAGATCACTTCTTCACACAGAACCGCTTGGTTCATTTGCTTGGGACAAGGCACGTGATTCTTCAGAGAGAAGGAGAAGGAAAAGCTTTTGCGATTACACTTTTAAAATACACTTAACAAACTTGTAAAGCAAAACTTCCTAGGATGAAAGTGGAGGTCACAATAATTGACAGAACCAGGATCACCCAGAGAGTGGTGTTGGACCGACTGATATTCAAGACGAGAATGTCAGACTCTTGCCATTTACCTAAGGCCTGTTGCTTCTGCAGCCACGGCCTCAGTCATCCAGCCCCACTGCCCATGCCTTGGGGTGTCGATGTCTTGGTCCTCAGAACCTCTCTTCAGGTACAACAATACCACAGTCCAAAGAAGGTCCACACCTGGGACAGCAGAGGCTGCCTGGCAGAGCCACCAGATCCTCTGCAGGAAAGGATGCCTGACAGAGCCACCAGATCCTCTGCAGGAAAGATGCCTAGCAGGGCCATCAGATCCTCTGCAGGAAAGGATGCCTAGCAGGACCATCAGATCCTCTGCAGGAAAGGATGCCTGGCAGAGCCACCAAATCCTCTGCAGAAAAGGATGCCTGGCAGGACCACCAGATCTTCTGCAGGAAAGGATGCCTGGCAGGATCATCAGATCCTCTGCAGGAAAAGGATGCCTGGCAGGGCCATCAGATCCTCTACAGGAAAGGATGCCTGGCAGAGCCACCAGATCCTCTGCAGGAAAGATGCCTAGCAGGGCCATCAGATCCTCTGCAGGAAAGGATGCCTAGCAGGACCATCAGATCCTCTGCAGGAAAGGATGCCTGACAGAGCCACCAGATCCTCTGCAGGAAAGATGCCTAGCAGGGCCATCAGATCCTCTGCAGGAAAGGATGCCTAGCAGGACCATCAGATCCTCTGCAGGAAAGGATGCCTGGCAGAGCCACCAAATCCTCTGCAGAAAAGGATGCCTGGCAGGACCACCAGATCTTCTGCAGGAAAGGATGCCTGGCAGGATCATCAGATCCTCTGCAGGAAAAGGATGCCTGGCAGGGCCATCAGATCCTCTACAGGAAAGGATGCCTGGCAGAGCCATTAGAGGCTCTGCAGAAGGTGTGGTCTTCACTGGGGCCAGCCAGCCCAGCTTCCAGGCCATTACTGTAAGAGGTGGTGTCCTTGCTAGGAAATCATGTGCTAATCAGATCTTCCACCCCACTGTACCTTTCCATTCCCAAGGCTCACACCCAGGCTTTATCTAACTGAGGAAATGCCCAGAGCATAGAGCCGTTGAGATAGTTCTCAGAACACAATGGCAAGGCACGTATTTTCACAGAGAAGAAAGGGAGGTCACCAGGTTGCTTCTAAAAGATGAGACTTTGTGTGCTCTAACCCAGTTCTAGACTCTCGGGCTGGTATCACAACTGGTTGATCAAGTATTTATGACCAAAGTGATCCAGAGATAAAGATGCACAAATAGAAACTCCAATAAGAGATTCATCTGTCAATCATCTCAGTGAAATACTAGTGAAGAGCAGGCTTAGCGACAGTCACACATCTGAACTTGGCACAGAAAGTCAGGAGGATCAAGAGCTTGGGTCCAATCTGAACTACATGGCAAGAGCCTGTTGCAAGCTGGGGAGATGGCTTAGCAGTTAAGAGAATTTGGTGCTCTTGCAGAAGACCACAGTTAACTCTGAGCACCCACACTGGGCGGCTGACAGCTGCCTGAATCTCCAGCTCCATGGGAACCAATGCCTCCTGATCTCCGGGTACACAGGCACTCATAGATGCATAGACCTAATTAAAAACAAATAAATAAATCTTTAAAAAATAGACAATAAATTTCTGGAAACCAGAAGTGCCTCACCAGACCCCTAACATGGAGAGGTTCACTGAACTTGGTCAAAATGGAATGTCTGTGTGGGATCTTCCTTCAGGGAAACAGCTATAAGCAGGGTGTTATGAGCTATGAGCAGGAAGCTATGAGCTATAAATGAGATGCTATGCATGTTTCATAAACAAGATGATATAAGATCCCAATAATCATCCTAAGTAGGGAAGGGAAAGAGGGAAGGAGGAAGGAAGATAGAAGAAGAAGGGAGGGAGAGAAGTAGAGAGAAAGAGTTAAGAGTTGTAAATTAAGTATGAGGAAAAGAGGGATGGAGAGGGGGAAGGTTGAGGGGAGAAAAAAGAGGGGAAAGATAAGAAAAGAGAGAATACTAAGTAATACAGTGTCAATGGGTGAACAGATAAATGGTGCAATCAATAAATACCAGAAGAATCCAAGGAGGGAGGTCTGCAAGACAATTAGCAACACTAGGCTTAACTGTCTCTGCCTTCTATTGAGAACCTGCTACCTGCTAGAATTTGGGAATTCCTCCTTCCAAAATGCCACAAGGCCTGGATAACAACTACCTGAGGAAGGCTGCAAACAAGGCTCACCAAATCACAAGCTCTGTGTCCAGAGAGACTCTACATCAATTCATCAGCAGGAAAGTGATTGAGGACAATAGTTGACATTAAAATCTAGCCTATACATGAATGCACATGCATGCATCCATGCAACATGCAAGCTCACATGCACATATACATGCACATCACCTGTCCGCACATATATACTTGGGGCGGGGGAAGGAAGGAAGGAAGGAAGGAAGGAAGGAAGGAAGGAAGGAAGGAAGGAAGGAAGGAAGAAGTAAAAGTGCAGAACTGTGTACGGGTAGTAGGAAATAATGACATTCACGAACTCTCTACAGATAGGAAGGCGGGCTGGCAGGCCAGTGGGAGAAAAATCACAGGAAAGCTAAATTCTGGAAGAGCTTATTCTACCCTAGAATTCAAGGCCAAACTATCACCTGTTTGTTCAACACTTTCTGTGCGCGCGCACACACACAATAAAGGAGTTCCTAGCCCTAGAGGTTCTTCAGGAGATGGTAGGACACAAGGAGGGGGGCCATGTTCTCATAAGATTCAGCCTTCCAAGATTCTAGACTCTCCTACTTAGAAATCTGTAAGAAGTGCTCTGGATTTATAGAGGATGTTCCCTATCAAAAGGAGACTTGTTGTGTTCATTACCTTAACTCCATCCACCCCTTCCAAAATCAAAGAGCAGGGCTAGGGGGGTGTGAGGCAAAGGGTATGAACTTGTCAGCCCTCCTGCAGCTCTCTTGGGTAAGGAAATTCAATGCATCTTGGGAGTAAAACACCTAAACAAGCCCAGTCAAGACACAAGAGTGGAGAAAGGCAATAGGCAAAGAGAACGTTGTTGTTATTTCCAAAGGTGATGTAAGTTATTTCCTCCTCCAAGAAAAAAAATTTAGGGGTTTTATCTGGGAACTTTATCGATATTAATATTAGAAAGCGCTTTAGAGGGGCATTCATTCCTGAGCACGCTCAGTTTAAGGTTAGAGTTCAAGAAGGAACGATGGCAGACACATTTTTGGACATGTTTAGCTCACATGTTCAAATGATAGGAACACTTGGGGGCATTCTCGGTATGTTTTATAAGGACGGTGGACAGGAGCACCTCTGAGCCTTCTTGGCACACCTCATGAAGACAGTGGACTGGAGTATCTCTCGGCAGGTCAGCCTGGCTCATAAAGATGGTGGACAGAGACAAGATGCCCTCCAGCATATTCAAGATGAGCTATAAGGTTTTTGCTGAAAATGAAAAGGAAGTGCATTTCAATGGTGTGTGACAGATGAGTTTGCACCTAAAGGTGTCTGGCTCCCTCAGTAAATCACACGCACGCTCCCAGTGGCAGAAGGAAAACAATGTTTTCACGTCACACAACTAAACAAGACTAAAGGCTGGATACTCCCTTTTTTTTTCTGAGACAAGAAAGTGGGTCTAGCATCACTAAATCACGTGTGAAAGACAGCCCAGATCCTGAGACTTCGGGCAAGGAAATGCAAGAGCAAAGCAATAAAGCAGCTCTCAGACCTCAGCGTGCTGCCTCCCGCTGGGCTGTTTTCTCCTCAGTAAGTGGCAAGTCCCTTGAGGAAAAGGGTCCAGGATCCCTTCTGACATCTCCCTTGCTCATAGCACAAGGATGGCGTCTGGAGACATTCAGAGTGGCTGGCTGCTTTGTTAAGAGTTAACCATTATAACAAGTCTTTCTTTGATGGCAGCATTTTACTTCAGCCCTTCTTGGTCCTGCTACAGCCTCCTAGTGACAAACTGTCTCTTGTTCCCCTACAAATCTAATCCATTTCCTACTTTAAGGCTCAAATGCCATCTTCCCCTGGGAAGCATTCTGTATTGGCCCCATTGCACTGCCCTGTGTCTGCCTTCTCCATGCCACTCGGCTCATACCACGTACCTCATACGGCTCATACCTCATAGGCTCATACCTCCTCCATGGCATCATCCTTTCCTTGAGCATCTGTCAGGCACCTTTGTATTCTTAGGAAATGCTGGGGAGCAAACATGTAAAGAATACACGAGTGAAGAGTGGCTGGTGTCGCCCAAGAATAAATAAATACACAGATGAGATGACAGAGAGGAGACACGTGGGAATCAGGAGTTAAAAGCAGTAAAGAGGCTCCAAACTCTACTCAGAATTTCAGTCCTGAGTTTTGTGTGATCTCTGTCAAGTTGCTTCTCTTGTGACCTTTTTCTTCACTCACTCCTGGGTGCCCAAAGATCCCTACACCCCACCACAGAGATATTTATACACTCATGTTTATAGCTGCACTAGCCACAACAGTTAAGAAATGGAGCCAGCCTAAATATCTACCAACAGACGGAGGGATAAAGACAATGTGGTACATACACACGACGGAATTTTATTCCACCGTAAAGATAAATGAGATCATGGTATTCGGGTAAAGGAATAAAACTGGAAATCAAGATTAAACAAATAAAGCAGGCTCAGAAAACCATACTGTGTATTTTCTCTCATCTACGGATGCTAGACTTCGATGTATATGGACTATGATATTTGCATATATGTGGTAGGAGTTTCAGTCATGGAACTAGAAAACAGACCATGAGAGAAGGAAAAGATCTTCAGGGGGAGAAGAGAGAAAAGCAGGCTACATGTGTCATGAAAGCCAGCAAAAAGGGGCTACTGGTGGGAGCAAGGGGCCAGCAGGAGGGGTGAAGAAGATGGGTGGGGGAGAGTAGAGGAGGGGACCAACAGATGCAATGTATGAAATACAATAACGGAGTCCATTATTCGAGTGCTAATTTCTTAAGAAAGAAGCTAATGTGTTTTTCTTAAAGGAAGGGGTCAGGCTTCAATTGTCACAACTCCCTGTTCAGCTCTGTGAATGAACTACGTCCTTGAACAAGCTGCATTTAACGGCTGTTTTGTGCCTCTGCCCTTGAAAACAACAACAATTAGCCTCACCCAACTCTTATCTTGAGCAGCACACCCTGCACCAGAAGATCCACGTCTCAAGAGAGACCTCTTTGGGGTGTTGGTGAACAAAAGTGACTGTCATAGCTGGTCACTCTCTCCTGGCATGGTCTGCCCTTAGAGAACACGAGTGGACTATGAACACTTGGCCTCTCGATGGTTGGGAAGACAGTCTCTGCTCTCTTGGAAGGATTGTGCAATTTCATGCTGCTGTTGGGTCTGACAAGGAAACCCCTCCTAGCCCTGGACCCTTCAGCTAGGTTCAACTCCAGGTCAAGTCGGGGGGCTCCCAGCAGCTTAGGGGCATACGATTCACAGGAAGAAATTCCGGGACTTTGCCAGAAGCGAACAACAGTTCCCAGCTGTTCCCAGCCGCCTCCTGCCATTAGAGCAGTTTAGAGTGGGGGGTCTTTAGACAAATTCAGCGGGAGGGTCAGATTGATGCCTTTGCCTCTGGGCCAGGGTGCAGGACAGGCCATGATGAAACAGCAGTCTCTTTGTTCCTGTCAGCTCCTGCCAAAGACCCTTGACAGAGACCTCCCTTTTTCCCCCCCGACCCTTTGGGGACCTTGACATCAGCGGCACTGCTGTGGCTGCCCTTGTGGAAGGACTTCAGATCTCTTCCATAAGCTCTAGTAGGGCCTGGAGGCTCACTCTGTTGTTCCTCCTGGGGCCCATGCTGCAGACTTCTTTTATCAAAAGGCGGCTTCTGAGCAGAGCACTCTTAAGTGGAAGCGAAGATACACCCACCTTAGAAGAAACTTTGCTTGTAATGCCTGCTATCAGCTTTCTTCCTCACACAGCCCACCGTGTGACCCCTCTGGCCCGTTAGATTATTTGACCACATTCTACTCATTGTCTAGGCCTCGGCGTTAAAGTTCCCACCTCAGAAATGTCTTCATCTTTAGCAACCAGACTCTGCCCTTCCTCCTAATATATTCATCCATTGTCTCTGCTCTTCCTCATGGACCCTCTGCACACACCCCTGGCATTTGTGCATGTGTGTATTTGTATAGAGGACACACACACACACACTAGTTACTTCAGTCTTCTGCTGGCTCACATATTGCCTGCTTACATGGTAAGGGATCATTGCATCATTGTGGGAAAGAAAGACTAGACTCAAAAATGAACGAATGACTTAATCTTCAGAGTCCTAGAAGAGAAAATATTTGTGTTTATTAAAGCTGTGAAGCCCTTAGTGCACAGTATCTCAATTACCTCCTTTGCTCTTTGCTCAGTGTGTGCACGTGTATGTGTTCACATGTGTGTTCAGGTGTGCACATGTTCAGGTGTGTATGGAAATCAGAGGATGACCTAAGGTGTCATTCCTCAGGGACATTCTTCCTCCTGCCTCAGCTTTCTGAGTCTCCAGGGTTGTGAATTCTATACACAGATATACCATCTTTCCTGGTCTTTATCTCCTCCTACCATTCCTGGCCATTTCTCTTTCTATCAAAGGTCTTCTAGACTCTGACCACCTCTGGAGAGCAGCCCCCAGTTCCCTGTGCTCGGCATCTAGCAGAGCCCAAAAGGAAGTGTTACCCGGCATCCTGGCAGAGGGAAGAAGAATTAGAGACCAGCCAGTGTTCCAAGAAGCCTTGGAAGTGATGCTATGGAAAAGACAAGACGGGCACTGACCAGGACAACAGAGGGGCCATCGATGGAGGAATTAGCTGAGAGACTTGCCTGAGACATGACACACAACATTAAGCAATGAATTTAGACGGGAGGCGACAGAAAGAACACAAAACTGCCTCAGAAACTTCCTGCTCTGACAGCTAGACCCCAGTGTCACCAGTAAAAGAGATTTGGAATACAGGAACAGCACCCCCATGACCAGAAAAGGCAGTGGCTTAAGTTTTTTTCTCTCTATCCATGTTTCCCACTGTCAGCATGGGGTCAAGACACCTCAGACACAGCCTAGGTTGCTCCCTCCCATGGCACAGGAAAGGCATTGAAAGGTGTTGCTTGAAGGTTACACAGTAGCACTGGAAAATGAAGCAGCCTCCTTCCTCCTCTGCTGTGTTGCCCAGCTCCCTGCTTCAGCTCCACAGTACATATGGTGTGAAGTGACCTATGTGGAACCCAGAAAATGTCCAAAAGTTGTGCCGTAAATGGATCCAAGGAGGAGACAAGATGGCAGTGGCACCCATGTGGTTTGGAGCCATTTGGCATGAGGGTGTGTAGCAGAAGATATACAGGAATGATCACCACTAAGACAGAGTCCAGACTCAAGAAAACACCAGGTTTCTACCTGGAACCCCAGTACTCTGAAGAAGTCAAAGCGTGGAGAGGTTATCTCAAGTTCCAGGCCAGCCCGGGCTACAAACTGAGACACTGCTTCAAAACACACACATGCACACACATACACACACACACACACACACACACACACACACCACATACCACACACACACAAACACACACACACACAAACACACACACCACACACCACACACACACACCACGCACACACAAACACACACATACACACACAACACACACACACACAACACACACACACAAACACACACACACACACCACACACCACACACCACACACACACACCACACACACAAACACACACAAACACACACAACACACACACACCACACCACACACCACACACACACAAACACACGTACACACACAACACACACACAACACACCACACAACACACACACAAACACACACATGCACACACACACACACACACACCACACCACACACCACACACACACAAACACACACACACACACCACACCACACACCACACACACACACACACAACACACACATGCATACACCATAATCTGAATTACTGAGCTCAGAAAAAGAGACATGGGGTTCACACAAATTTAGACCTAAGTTAAAAATTCACAAAATTTTGGTGTAGAATAATTTTTAAATCAATCAAAACAAAAGAAAAAAACTTGTCTATAACCCCATTCACCAAACTAGCAAATATTGCTAATGTGGACGACTTCCCTCTGGTCTTTTAAATTTCCCTTGCCTTATTTTGAGATGGGGTTGCACAGTTAACAAAGTTCAAATGCAGTCTTTCCTTATTTCTATCACACTATTTTAAAAGTTTATCTGCTAAATGAATAAATAAGTTTACACAGGAAAGGAAGGAGAGAAGTAAGGAAGGGAGGGAGGGAGGGAGGGAGGGAGGGAGGGAGGGAGGGAGGGAGGGAGGGGGAAGGGAGGAGGAAATGAAGAAGGAAGGAAGTGGGGGAGGAAGAAACAAGACAAAGGAAGTGGAAAAGGCTGGAGGTGAGCAAGAGACCCTGATAAACCTAGCAGAGACCTGAGAATAATGCAAGCTTGAAAAGACTCTGATTTCTTTCAAAGTCGTTTTAAATATTACCTAAAGCTTAAAACTTCACAAAGCCTTTTCACTATTTTTTTAAGAGAAGAAAGTGGAGGGGGGGGGGCTTTTCTTTCAGGTTTAGTCACTTTCTAAACCGCTCCTTCGTGTAGCAACATCTCCACCTGCTGGACTTGATTGGTATGACCACACACTACAAGACAGCTCACGTTGGCAAACCCACAACCCCAAAGACGTGAAAGTCCCTGAGGCCCCTCGGCTCAGATCCATATGATGACCTCACCCAGATGGACCTTCACCTCTACTCCTTACTCAGTGACTACTTCATCACCTCCACGTATACCAAGATCTGAATACCGACTATCCCCAAGACATAGATGAGCCTTGACCCCTACAGGCTAAATGTGCAGGGTAGGCAGTCACCTGGAATGAGAGAAATCCATCCCGACACAGACATGATAGGTTCAGACAGCCCACAATATGCTCACAAGTGGATGGGTGTCCAGAATACTCATCCCATTATGCAGTCCTTTTAAATATGGTAATTTTATTGATTCTTTAGGAATGTCATAATGTTTACAACACATGTAGAGCATATTCACCTCCAGTCCTCTTAAATCCCACCTCCTCCTTTGCAATGTCATACTCTCTTTATATTGTTTCTTTGGTTGGTTGATTTTCTTTCAAGACAGGGTTTCTCTGTGTAGACCTGGCTGTCCTGGAACTCACTCTGAAAATCAGGCTGGCCTTCAAACTCAGAGATCCACCTGCCTCTGCCTTCCATGTGCTGGGATTAGAGACGTGTGCCACCACGTTTGGTTGTCTTTATAACACACTGAGCTCAATCTGTTCCAGCTGTATGTTCGTGGGTACAAGGCCATTCACAGAGACAAAACCAACCTCAGAAAGAGCACAACTCCAGAGGAAATTGATTCTCCCCGAGAAGCCACCACCTGTGGACAGCTAGTCAGTTATGACTGGGGTCTCATCAACTCCCCGCCCCCTGCCCCATGCTCGAATGTTGAGTAGTTTGATTCCATGCAGGTCTTACGCCGGCAATCAGTCTGCTGTGAGGTTCCTGAGCTCAGTAGTCCTGCCATGTCCAGAAGACCCTTTCAACCCAATCTTCCCAACCTCTGACTCTTACATCTTTCCACCCCCTCTTTAAGGATATTCCCTGAGTCCTAGGGAGGAGGGGTGATATCGCTGTCCTGTTCGTAGCTAAGCACGCCTCAGATACTTGTTCTCTGCTCTTTAACCAGTTGCGTTTCTTTCTGCATTTAATGACCGCTGACAGCACAAAGAAGCATCTCTGATGAGGTCTGAGAGCCACACTCATCTACGGGTACAGAAATACAAACTTAGAGGGACGTTTGATCCTTTATTCATTTAGCAGAATATCCGCAAGTTTGTCACTGGGGCCTTGGTAAGGCCTTGAGCTTGGGACCTTGAACTCGTCCAACCGTGGGTTCTTGTAACCATGGGTTACAGTACTAGACATGGGTTTCCTCCTGTGGAGGCTTTGAAACCAAGGAGAAGGTGGTTGGCTATCCCGTAGCATTCATCCCAAGATTGCACCCATGGGTCGTCATGATTGTAGTTCCCATGTTTGTCCCAGCAGCCTGAATTGCACGTTCCAGTACTATGAGAGCCAGCTGGCAGAGAGGAAGCTTCCTGATCAGTACCAGCTTGATTTCTACACACCTTGTGTCCAAAATGCGGGATGTCTTCAGAAATAGACTCTTACCAAGTTCTGTTGGACAACCGAGAACAATGGCAGTAGACTGTATTGTTCTAGGGGGGGTCTCCTGAACACCCCTGCCTAACACCTCAAGGGAAGTATCTCACACCTGGCACTGGAATTTTTATTTGACAACTTATGGCTTTAGGGGAGGAGCATTTGCCCCTATGCGGTGTAACTTTAGTGAGACACCAGTGACCTCCTCTGCCCTGGCCTCCCATCCCTCTCCCCTCTTAAACCCTGTTTCTCCTTTCTCTCTTCATATCACCTGTGCTCTGCTCTGCCCCAGGAAGATCTGTCTTCTCCCTCTTCACAAATGGTCTCTTTCCAATACCCCGGATTTCACAGGTACTCCTCTTCATCCTCACCAGGATCCACGTCTGACCGAGAACACGTGACATTTTTCTTTCCAGGTCTGGTTATCTCACTCACTTTAGTGCTTTTCCGTTCCATCCACTCACCTGAAGATTTTATCATTTCATTTTTCTTTGCAACTGAGTAAAATCCCTTTGTCTATAGATATCACATTTTCATCGTGCAGTCAACTGTTTATGAACATCTAGGCTGCCTCCGTGTTCTCGCGGCTAGCAACACGGATGTGCATGTGTCTCTGGCATAGGAAATAGGAGTTTTTTTGGATAGATACACAGGAAGGTTTGGGCTGAGTCATATGATAGGACCTAGTCCTGATTTTTATAAGCAACCACCCTACTGATTTCCATAATGATTGAATATGTTGCACTGTTACCAACAGTGCAAGAGGCTTCCCCGTTCTCTACATCCTCACCAGCCTGTGTAGCCTTCTGTTTTCTCAATCTTATTTATTCTACTTATGGTAAGATGAAATCTCAAAGTATTTTAAATGTTCATTTCTCTGATGGCCAAGGATGATGAACACTTTTAAAAATATTTCTTAGCCATCTCAGTTCCATAACCCACATTTAATTGCTTGGTTTTTCTTTCCTGGTGAATAACTCTTAAGTTTTTTGTATCACCTAGATACTAATCCTCCATCAGAGGTATAGCCAGCACAGATTTTTTTTTAATTTTGTAGGCTTCCTCTTTAGCCAATGAACACTTTCCTTTTCAGTACAAATTTTAATTTCATGAGTCCCACTTGTCGATTATTGGTCATTTCCTAAATGACCAGGTTCTATTCAGAAAGTCCTTCACTGAGTCAATGTCATGAACCGTGTGTCCCCTGCTCCTTCTTCTAGAAGTTTCAGAATTTCTGGTTTAACATTGAGATATTTTATTCACCTGGAATTGATTCGTGTGCAGGTTGAAAAATAGGGGTCCAGTTTCATTATTCTACATGTAGCTTTTCAGTTTGACGGGCACCATTTGTTGAAGATGCTGTCTCTAATGTGCATTTTTAGTCTCTTTGTTAAAATCAAGTGGCTGTCTGAGAGTGGATTCAGATACGGGTCCTCAGTTCTAATGCATCATCGATCAGTGGATCTGCTTTTTGCCAGTATCACGGTTTGTTTGAGACAGGGTTTCTCTGTAGCTTTGGAGCCTATCCTAGAACTTGCTCTGTAGACCAGGCTGGCCTCGAACTCACAGATCTGCCTGTCTCTGCCTCCCGAATGCTGGAATTAAAGGCGTGCACCACCACCACCCAGCTTATCATTCTCTTTAATTATAATAGCTCTGTAGTAGAACCTGAAATCAGGGATGGGGTTTTCCCCCAGGAGGATTTTTATTGTTCAGGTTTTTTGTTTGCTTTTGGTTTTGGCTATTCAAGGATTTTTGTGCTCCCATATGAAATGTAAGGGTTTTTTTTTTTTCCTATTTCTGTAATGAACTGTATTGGAATTTTTATAGGGGTTGCATTGAATCTTCAGATTTGCATTTTGAAGGGTAGCCATTTTCATATTAATTCTACCAATTGTGGGATAAAAGGCTTGGTCATTTTCAGTGCCTTCTCTATTGCTTTCTTAGGTTTTGGAATTTCATCGTGTAGGTCTTTTGCTTCCTTGGTTAGGTTATTCCAAGAAAAAATTTTAGGCTACTGAAAATGGGACGGCTTCCCTGACTTATGTTTCAATATTTGGTATATAGGAAGGCTACTGATTTCCGTACATTAGTGCTGTAACCTACAAGCTTGCTAAAGGCGTTGATCAGCCCAGCATGCAGTCTTAACAGTAATTGAGCCGATTATCTAACTACCTGTCTGTTCTCTCAGTTTCTTAATAGGTTTCAGGCTTTGAGTAATGAAAGCAGTGTAATTAGCTAACATCCTCCAGCTTCATTCCCTGGAAAAGTGTGTCTGCCTAACAGAGGCTAGTTGACATTGTCATGGGAGGCTAGTGAACTTTTCAAAGCACCCGTGAGAAGGTATTTCAGGTGAAGAGCTTTTCTCTACCCCCTCCTATGGCCTCACCTATGAGACCACCAAGGTGTTCACGAACAGTTAAGGCCCTGCAGCGTTGCCTCACTTGGGCCTTTGCCTGTATTCTAAGTTGAGAATGACATGTTTTATTCTCTCTCTTTGTTCACGTAGATTGCCAACAGAGAGCCCTGAAAACAAATGAGACTGTGACACTACCAGGCAGAAAAGGAGGTGAGAGTCCCTAATGCCCAGAGCTGGTTTCATATAAGCACCAAAGCCAATAATCAGGGGACAAATGGGAGTTAAGCAAACAAATGTCAAACAGCTGCCTCTAGCTAAGGAAGAGGCCAGGAGAGGAGGCATACCGCCAAGCAAGCGGTTGGCAGAACCAAGGATGAGAGAAAGGAGAAGAGGGGCCCTCACTGCTCTCTGCATTGCAGGGCTGGAGCCCAGGCGTCAGCTCCTCCGTTCAGTCTCAGCCAGGACATCATCCTTTTCCCTAGACACTCCATGAAACAACACGCTCAGAAAAAAAAAAAAAAAAAAAAGGAGTTTCTGGTAAGAGAGAAAAAGATTAATTTATTGCTACTGAAGAGGCAAACAAGAAACCCAGCTAGTACATCACTAGGAAATAACACTCATCTTCACTAGCATTCCTATTCCCTTTCTCTCATCTGAAAAGACTGTCGAGTCATGGATGCTTGGCGCTCTGTGCTTCCGTCAGCATGGAGGGTCTGTTTAGAACCAGAAGTCAGGCAAGGATAGACACCAACTGGCTCAGGGCAACAGACTCATGACCCACCCTCGCGGTGTTCACAGCCATGGCTGTGAGTTCTTGGTTCCCACCTACAACTTCCCCCTTAAACACTGGGGACAGGTTACTTTATCTGTGTTGTGGTCCCTTGCCTGAAGGATGCAGATTCCAATAGTACTGAGCCCATTAGAGAAGAGAATGATATGTGAGGTCCCAGGAACTAACTTACAGCTGTGCCCGAGGAACAGCAGTGTTTAATAAGCGTGCGTGATGATCATCGTGCTGCAAGTGCAAGGGTCCTCGTTGCTTTAAAGCAGTAACCACGCTGAACAGCAAAGAGTACAGACTGGACAATGACGCGAATACAGTGACTCAAAACATTGCCTTCTTAAAGATGTCTGTGTCCTTGCCAGGCGGTGGTGGCGCACGCCTTTAACCCCAGCACTCAGGAGGCAGAGGCAGGTGGATCTCTGAGTTTGAGGCCAGACTGATCTACAGAGCAAGTTCCAGGAAAGCTAAGGTGGTTACACAGAGAAATCCTGGCTTGGAAAATTTTTTTTAAAAAAAATTAAAAAGTTCATGTGAATGTTTTATATTGGGAAAGAACACTGTAGGTGAGATTAGGCCATGGGGAGGTATGCTGGGTTACTTGGGTGGGTCCAATATAATCATATTGGTCCTTGTAAGGGGCAAACACCGGATCACAACCAGAGACAGAAGAAGGCAATGTGATAAGAGAATAGAATGAGAGAAGGTTCTGGGATGTGGGGCCAAGAACCAAGGGGTATGAACATGTCTAGGACATGGGAGTGGGGCTTCAGATGGATGCAGCCCTACAAATACCTTGACCTCAGCCACTTGCAGTTCACTTCATATGTATGACCTCCAACACCATCAGAGTATGTTTATGTTGTTATTGTCCACGAAGTTTGTGACCATTTATCAAAGTCACACTTAGGAAACTATCCCAAACTTGCATAAGAACATCAACTTGTTTCCTTCATACACGTGTCTGCTGAAAGGCAGACTGATGGAGCAGAAAGAGCCCTGGCCCTGCCATGGGAAATGTCAGTTTATATTGCTCCTCTCTTTGCATAAGTGGCCAAACTTTGCACGGTCTGATTGTTCCATCTCTAGAATAGAACAAAACATAATCATTTCAGGGACTGCTACAAAAGCACACGGAAGGTACTCAAGAGCCGTAGCTTGCTTTCCATGAGAGATGCGCAGTATCCTGTGCCTTGGCCCCTTTGAGCAAGTAATTACAGACCCAGCTCCTGAGATTTGTTAATGGGTGCACATGTCACAGTCTACTCTCCATGTCTAAGGTATGTCGTCTAGCTGATTTTTTTCACGGTCCCCTCTAAAAGATGAGGCACTCTGTGGCCGCCAACAGATAATGCTCTAATTTCCATTGCCATATCCTGAGGTTGCAGCTCACCTCATCATCCTCTGCCCATCCTCCTCATTCATGAGTCAGAGGTCTCCACCTGACAATCTGGTATTGGTTAAAGCCACCTCGTCAGCAGCATGCCGAGTCACTACTCCCTCCCTGTACTCATGGTGCTAGAGATGCTCAGAATCTACCCCAGCTCTTGTGAATACCATTCTCATCAAAATCGCAACCAACAGCAATGAGGGTGGATGAGCGCTGGGTACCGAGCACTGTACTAGGGACTGTGGGGGGAGCCTGGGTCTTTTTCATCCCTCTCGTTCTCTCTCTGGGAAGATGCTTTCAAAGTCGACATACTGTAATTATGCCCTAAGAGATGGTTAACATTAGCAAATACATTTATTTGTTACCAGACCCCACAAGGGCAGCCCCGATCAATATTTCATTGTGGAAGGTGGAAGGGCTCAAGAGGCCCCACTCCTTACTGATGCACAGTTGGCAGTTAATAGTTTCTCTGGGTGTAGTCAGTGTGATCACTTTCTTTGATGGTGGAACCACTTGCTTCAGTAAATGACCTCCCATGCTCATGCAGACAACCCTAATTAAACTCAGTGGGTGATAGACACACGAAAACAGACATGATCGTAAGAGAAGACCTGTTGGGAAGAAGCATTTCACTGGACAGGGAAGGAGATTAAGACGGGTAAGAAGGTGGGGGAATCACTAAATGCATTATACACAGGTATGAAATTGTACAAATATGTGTGGAACTTTCAAAGAACAATAAGCAATTCTTAAAAAGTGTGTTCTGGGCTGGAGAAATGGCTCAGTGGTTAAGAGCATTGCCTGCTCTTCCAAAGGTCCTGAGTTCAATTCCCAGCAACCACATGGTGGCTCACAACCATCTGTAAAGAGGTCTGGTGCCCTCTTCTGGCCTGCAGACATGCACACAGACAGAATATTGTATACATAATAAATAAATTTTTTTTTTAAAAAAAAAAGTGTGTTCTGTAGCTGTTTCACTCATCAACAACAGCAAATCTCCTTGCCGCTCTGCTCCAGCTACAAAGGGGACCATCATGAGACTTGTTCAAACCTAAGCATCAAGGGAAGACAAGATGAATTAGTGGAACCCAAAAAAATGGGCTTTTGGTGTGCAGGGCAAAGCAATGGTGGAGGGTGGTACCTTGGACTCTGATGAAGGAAAGTCAAGGAGGGAATGCTAGCGGGCCTCCATACCAGAATCCAAAGGAAATCTTCCTCTTGCCTGTCTTCCGGACTCGATTCCCATGCATGGCCCTGTCTCCATGAACTCCGTCTCTACGCACATAGGGTTCTTCATCCCAGTAATGATCTTCAGCTGTTCACCTTTCCGCAGGTTACAAAGAGCTGAGAACCTGGATGCACACACATCATTCCATTCAGCCCCGTCCAAGAACCTGCGGAGATGCATACGTCATTCCCACAAATGCAGACGGAGACAGATGCTCAGGGATCCGTGTGTCCAAGGCAAACCACTAGTCAGATCCTGGATCCCAGCAGCATTGGCCTGACTCCAAAGCTTGTGCTCTTCCCAGGCATTGCCACTGGGATGGCTGCTGCTGCTGCTGCTGGCTTCCCGTCCCCACCAAGTGACAGCCAGAGCCAAGAACATTTCCAGGGCCTCTTCCAGCACAGCTTGAGCATTGGGTGGTCCAGAAATACTTAGTTTTATCCTGGAACGAATGAAGAACTGGAAGTGAAAGGTCTCTTTGCAAGCTGGAAACAGCTTGTCCCAGCTGAGGAGCTGAAAGGGGGAAAAAAATCACCTCTTAACGGAGAAGCCCTGTCTTCGATGGGAGGCCCCACTATTGTGGATTCCTGAAAGGAAACCAGAGAGGTTGCTGAAAGAGGGCACAGGTGTGAGGAAGGAGGGTCTAAGGATGCTGGGCAGCTGCTGGGGGTGGCTACATAGCACAGGAGGACTACAGGATGTGGGTGGAGCCCTGAGAGGGTAATGAGGCTAAGACGAGGCACACACAGTCCTCACTGCACATGGAGGGAATGGCAGGGGTGTGGGGAGAAACAGACGTTCCCAGAGCACCTACTGTGTGTACATTGCAAGCACCAGGCTGTGAGCTTGCAACAGTGCACCCAAGAGCACCAGAGTCTCTTCAGGCTCCAAAGCCTCTTCCCTCGCAGCCACCAGGACACCTGTAACATGGCTCAGCACAGACTGGGATGTGTCAAAGTCCTGTCCTGTGCTGTGCCTCCTGCTTTGAACTGACCTGCACCACCCTCTCCAAGGAGTCCTAGCTTGTGCTGCTCCCTTCAGTTTGTAATCCGTTAGTGAGCATGGTAAGCCCTGCTCCCTTAGGTTAGATTCCTTGGGCTGCATACCTGAAAAGCATTAAAGCCATATCGTGTGTGTGTGTGTGTGTGTGTGTGTGTGTGTGTGTGTGTGTGTGTGTGTGTGTAGGTGCACCTTTGGGTGTTTTTGAGATAGGCTCTCTCACTAGCTTGGCACTCTCCAAGAAGGCTATGCCAATTGACCAGCAAGCTTCAGAAATCCACCTGTCTCTGCCTCCCCAGTGCTGGCACTACAAGTGCGTGCCACCATGTCCAGGTGCGTCTACATGAGTTCCCAAGTTCTGGACTCGGGTCCTCAAGCTTGTAAGTCAAGCACTTTACCAAATGAGTTATCATTCCAACCCTCTTCTGTCATATCAACAATAGAATATCATTCTAGTGGCCTGGCAGTCAGGACAATTAGCTTCTACCAGGCATCGAGGCCAGCTTCTAGCATTTTCATGTCAACAGCTCATTTGGTATCATCTCTAAGTATAATCATCCAGGTTGTGGTACCTTACAAAACACTTGAAGGTAAGGCCCATCCTGCGTCTCCCTTGCCGAGTTGTGAACACTGCCATGTCAGCCTGGAGGGAAAAAATGTCTTGTCGAAGGATTATTTTGGTTGCTTGGATCCCGGGCATCTCTTTCATCCTTTGTCCAGCTCAACCCTTTGTTTTCCAGTCTTGATACCTTTTCCGTCTTCTACCCTGCACCATCCTGATCCACCTTGGACCTAAAGAACTTCATTTGTTCCTTGTCTGCTGAGGCTCCACAGCCAGAGAGGTTCTTAAGGTGTTTGGAGATTCTCAGGAGCCAAGTATATGGCCTGGCTAGAAGGAGAAATGGGACAAAAAGGGGGCTTTGTGGGATCTGGAAAGGAAGAAGATCAAATAAATAGCCTAAATTAGACTTCTAGAAGGATGGCCTACATGGCTTTGAAATGTCCAACCTTACCTTAAAGGTTTACACAAATTGAAGTTAAGTATGGTAGCTTGTACCTGAATCACGGTGCTAGGAAGAGGAGGCAGGAAGACTGTGTCACTTTCGAGGCCAGCACACAGTAAGATCTAAGTCAGCCTGTATCAGTGCACCAAAAAGCTTTCAGTTTGCAAAGTGTGCATACAGCCTGCATTTGTTTAAGCATAGCTGAATGCTTGAAATTTACCAGTTAGAAGTGGAAAATAAAACCTTTCCTCTCATGACCAAGCTGGGTCCTTGTCTCTTTTATGCCTTGACTAGAGAAGTCAGTTTCACTACTGCAGATGTTTGGAAGACTCTGAACCATTTCTCAGTCAAATCCAGGAGGAAGGATTTTTCTTATGGAGAGGAGAGCTACAGTGGCCTCATCATGAAAAGGGCCAGGAGTCCAGGGGCTCCATAAAGGATTCAGGACTTAGTAGAAGCTAAGGAAGCAATCCAGAGGATACAGATGCTAAGTCCTGCTGTGGCTATTCCTGCAGAGATAATCCACATTCTGTACAGCATCAGAGCATTGCTAGGTGCTAATGGTCAGGAGGACAAAGTGGTATGAGCATAGGAAATTAAGGGCAAGCCCCCCAAGAAGAATCTTCTTGCTCAGTCTCCTTTGTTTCATGGATCAGAAAACTGAGGTCCAAAGAGAAGCAGCCTGCCTGGCTAATAGTGTAAAGCCAAGGTGAAAACAACTCCATCCTGTGACCTAAGAGGGGCTCTGTCTCTCGCCATGCTGCTCCCAGCACTGCACATTCCCTTTACAGTACCTGGCTTCTCATTCATCACAAAGCTTCAAGGGCTTCTGTGATAGGCACAAAATTGCTGTGCTTCGACCTGCAATAAATCACCCATCTAATGATCTCCAAGCTCCTCATGACCATCTGCAAGCAGTCCTGTGCTCACTCACTTGGGCAATAAAACAGCTGAGCCTGCTGCCTTCCTTGAGGGAGGGGTGGGAACCAGGAGAAAGAAGAGCAGCAAGGGGGGCAAGCTGATTTCTATTGCTGGCACTCCCCCTCTCCCTTTCTCGAAACTCTTTCTTCTTTTCCTCTGCCCCTCCTCCTCTCCCCTCTTCCCTTCTCTGTCATGTGTTGTGGCACTAGAAACAATCCCTGTGTTAAACCCCAGTGTCACTACTATGGCCATCTGGAACATGTCCCTGAGAGTTCCTCGTGCAGGTCAAATGCGGTGAAAGCATTTGGATGGCATCTCTGGTCATTGTCTCTGTCCACACAGCAGAGAACAACATACCTGTTCCCCCATCACAGACTCTATGGCTTAGACAGCTTTTGACTGCTTCTGGACCAGGCTTCAACCACGGAAGTCCTTTGACAGCCTCAGCTCCCTCCTGCCTTGGTCCTGCCTGGTTTGCTCCTGCCGTACTCTGCTGCCTGGGTCTTCGTCACTGCTCTGGAGTCTACAGCTGTTACCCACACAATCCTCATCAGAGGGTCTAAGCTGAGTACTTTCAGGGCTTCTCAAAAACTATTTTTTTATCCTTAAAATTCTTTTCCTATGGGTCATACCTACACCATTTACCTCCCTCCGTCTCTATTTCCCCTTCTATAGATGAAAGAGTTTATTCACAAGATTGTCAAAAAGATCAAATAAATTAGTACATACACTGAATGCCATAGCAAAAACCACAGTGTAAGCAGTTAATGACATTAATAGCCTGCTACAGCTGCCAAAAAGAATGGTTCTTTGGGTGCATTAATTAGAATAGAATCATAATGATAGTGGAGGGAGGGAAGGGTCCTTATGTAACCCCACTGTTCAGCCTACAGCGCAGTTCAGGACTAAGAAATGCTTAGGTAAACTGAAGGGCATCCAGAGGAGACAGACCTAGTAGCTGGTTCTCTGTCGTATGAAAGGAGACTGAAGGCAGTCAGTTAATCCTGAAACCTGGATGAAGGATTGGAGGAGTAGAGGAGAGGAGACACCAGAACTGCCCTCAAACAAGAGGTGATTTCTTCATATTTTTTGTATGCAAATCCAGGTACTAGTTGTATGCTTGGCTCTTGGGTTGTGCTTGGAAAATGTCAACTAGTGCGGTTTCTGATATTAGAAACCATAATGACATAGGATGGTAACCAACCAGTATGTACATTCATATGGACAGACAGACATATGATGTTAGAAACCACAGGGACAGAGGATGGTAACCAACAGTATGTACGTTCATATGGAAATACAGACATCTGATGTTAGAAACCACAGGGACATGGGATGGTAATTACCATAAAGAAATTTTAAAATAAATTTTATAAAGAGACATAATTTCCTTGCCTTTACAAGGATTAGGGATTATTTATTGAACCAATGAATTCCCCCCAACACACACACACACACACAAAATCAGAGAACAGAGAATTTCCACCTTTTTGCCAACAATGGGTATTAAAAGAAATCTAATTATCATCTGTTGCATAGTCATTCTCTAAAAATAAAAATCTATATCACACTTCAACAAAAGAGAAGCGCAGAAAAGGCAGAACCTACCTCAGAATAAAGGAGGCCCTTCCGATTTGTGCGCTGAGCTTCCAGACCTCACTTTCAGTGAACAGCACCACTTGGAAACCCATATCTGGAAACATTTTAATTCAGTAGCTCCAGGGTCTTTTTCTTTTTAATTTAATTTATTTGAAATTAAAGTGTAATTATATCATTTCTCCCTTCCCTTTCTACCCGCCAAACCTTTCCCTGTACCTTCCTTGCTCTCTGTCAAATCCATGGCTTCTTATTCTTTAATTATTGTTACATACTTATCTATTTAATCCTAACTATAAAAACATAGTCTGCTTAGTCTATATAACGCTAGTTGTATGTGTATGATTTCAGGTCCAGCTATTCGGTATTGAACAACCAATGGGAGGCTATTTTTCCTGCTCTCAGCTTTTCTTCGTTACCTGTAATTCCTTGTCTAGACCGGAGGCCCATGATATTTCCCTTTCTGTTTTTGCATGTCTGTTAGAGTCATCCTTGTCCAGATCGTGTTAGGTAGCGCATGGACAAGACTTCATAGGTATAACTTTGCTCGAATTTCTAGGAGATACAATCTCACTCTAAGCTCCCTGTTCCTCTGGCTCTTTGACTCTTTCTGCCCCTTCTTCTGTGATGTTTCTCTGGGGTCCTTCTTCTTTGCCTACAGGTCTATCTATTATTTTGATATTGCAACAGGACATTTTCATCTAAAAAGTTCACACCCAAGAATCAGGCACAGAGGGAGGAAGATGAGAAGGGAGAGGGGGAGCAGGGCAAGAGGAGAAAGAAAAAGAGAAGGAGAACTGAGAAGATAATGAAGAAGGAAATGAAGGGAGAAGAGGAGGAGGAGGAGGAGGAGGAATATAAAAACAAAATTCCTAATATTTTAAGTAAGTTTATGATTTTGTATTGGGCCACATTCATAGCTATGCTATTCTGGGGTGTGCGTGACCCATGGGTTATAGGTTGGATCTGTCTGGTAGATATATGAATCTCCCACTCCAAAAATGGAGCTAAACCTTCAGAAGATGTTCATGATGCATCTTTGTCCCTCATCAACCATCATTTTTGTCATAAATCTTTGACTTATATAGGAAGTAGCACAAATAAGTTGCTGTAATGAAAAGGGATACCTTGCTAGTTCATATTTCTTATAATTTCATTGTCTTCTATGTGCCTCTGAAATGAGATCTAATTCCAATGACTACCATTTACACAATCTGTAGATTCTGCTGAATTCTGTGCTCAAGAGTATCATGAACACCCAGAGAAGGCAACATGGAAAAGCCATATTCTGCATCTCTCCTCTCTCTTACATATGCTCCATTGCTCCATAGGATCCACTTAGAAAAAAAAGTCTCAAAGATAAAAAGATTAATAATTTAAAGACTGTGGCCAAAGTGCTTTGAGTCAGACATAAGACCCTGTGTGATGCACAGGTCACAAGTCCTTCTCTATGAGTCATTTAGACATAAGACCCTGTGTGATGCACAGGTCACAAGTCCTTCTCTATGAGTCATTTCCATCTCTATTGGACCAAAGCTCCATAACCCTGAAAATAGTCCCTGAACTAAATCTCACCAGTCCAAGCAAGGTTAGCCAACTGTGTCCAGGTAAAGAAGGGATATTGGGTGTTTATGGAGGTTTTCATAGCAAAGAGAAAGTATCTTTATCCCTATAGGAAAAGAAGCAAGAGAAGTTCTATCTGCCTGGAAACTTTGAGATTAGTTTGTAGAAAGAGGCAGGAAAAAGAAACTTAGTCCTCCTAAGCCTGAGCAACCTCCTAGGACCAAGAAAGGGAAAATAGCCAAGAGAGCATTCTTACTATCGCCAGGACTCAAAGGCCCAAGATATTCCAGTCAGAGTCACAGAAAAACCTCCTCTGTTCCTCATGAGGGTTGCCATAGAAACAGAAATGGAAGGCCCCTGGAGCTGATGAAAATCAGTCCGTCAGTGCTAGCAACATGGTCAGGTGGCATGACTTGTTCCTGGTCTTAGTCAATGAGAGATGAAAACTAGGAATGTCATGTGCCGTGGTCTGGATCTATAAAGTCCCCCAAAGTCTCGTGCATTGAAAGTTTAATCTCCAGTGCAATGATGTTCTTGGATCATGTGGGCTCAGGACTCATCCATGGCTTATCTAGTGACAGACCCACAGCTGGATGGACTATTGGGCAGTGATGGAAACTTTAGCAAGTGGGACCCAATTGCAGGAAGAAGGTCAAGGACGCTGAGGATAGTGTATTTTGTCCCCAGCATGTTAACTCATCCTCCCTCTTGCTCTTGCTTTCTCACTCTCCCCCTCCCGCCCTGCTCCTGCTCTCTCTCATTCCCTGGGCAGCAGAACGTGAGCAGCTCTGCCCCGCTACACCTTCCCACCATTGCTTCATGGTCATTCCACTGCTCCTCTGCTGGTAGGAAGTCAGCTGTCCTTCCCACCGGCAGAGAGAGAAGCAATGGAACGACAAGGAACTGAAGCCTCTAAAACAGTGAGCCAAGATAACTCTTCCCTTAAGCTGCGTTTCTCATGGCCCTTGTCACAGATCTGGAAAGCTGGCTAATACAACATCTTCAAGTAGTGGTAGAGAAAGCAGAATCCTTCTGGAGTGCAAAGTTTCCTTCAGCTATGATAAATGACTGGTTGTGTCCCTGTTGTACTCACTAGATGAGGAAGCTTTTCCAACTCCAGACAACTGGCCATGTTACTTACTGGCTAAGTGTCCTGGGCTAGTCACCTTTTTGGCCCTCAGTTTCTGCATTCCAAAGTAGGAAAAACAGTGCCTTAATGTCTACTTCATAACGATGCTGATCACATGGAAAGAGATGCACAAGGATGGAGGACGTGTTGCCCCTCCCTCCTTGTACTCCACTTCACTCTGCTTCTTCTGTACTTCCCATCCACAGTGTATTCTCTGGGCTCTGAATCCAGGATGGCCCTCACAACTTCTTCTTATCTGTAGGGCTTCCGGTCCAGTTCTCAGTAATATCACCTAATGGTTAAGAATAATGAGAGGTTTGTTTCTGTCCCACGCTTTGAAGCAATTGGTCTCATTCGGTCTATAGAATGCTCCAGAAAGGGTGATCAATAACCCAGGACAAGTTTCTAGCCCTAGAGTGTGTGTCTTATTAGAAGAGTCCACAGACACTTGTCACAATCTAATGAGACCCTGATCCACAGCTCTTTTCTAAATCTAGTCTTGTCCCTTATCCCAACCATCATCAGCTCCCAGCTCCACAAGCCTGTTCTCAATGTTGCCCCTCAAAAATATGTGGCTCAGGCCAGCAAGCCACTTAGGGTGAATAGGGGTTTGTTGTCAAGCCTGATGGCCTTATTTTAATTTTTAGAACTCATATGGTGGAAAAACAAAACAAGTTCCTGCAAGTTACCTTCACACACACACACACACACACACACACACACACACACACAGTGGTGGGGGTGGGGAGAGAAAGAGAGAGAGAGACGCATGTGCACTGCAACCACCAAACAAATATAAAAAGAATTTGTGTAATGCTGATCTCTTTCCCATGATGGGACCCTGCCCCCCATACTCCTCTCTCTCTCTCTCTCTCTCTCTCTCTCTCTCTCTCTCTCTCTCTCTCTCTCTCTCTCTCTCTCTCCCTCTGGAATTCATTTTCCTAACTTCAGGGAAGCCTAGATCTCTCTTAAAATGGAGATCTTGCTGACACCTGGTCACCTAGACTACAGTATTTTCCCAAGTTTCCATGACAGCAGAAACTATGTCTTCATTGCTCATCTCCGAACATCAGTATCTAGCATCATGCATGATACCCAGTTGGTAATTGATAAATTGAATTACTAAAGACATGAAATATACATGAAAATAAGTCACTTTCCTCCCTTACACATGTGGTTGTTTTGTGAGTGTCTGACCAAAACAAACAGCATCTCCCATTAGGACATCTCCCATTAGCGGGTAACAGTTATATATTTCTTTTGTCCCCAGACCACTGTGCAGTAAAGTACAGCACTTGTACACAACACTCAGAAAAATGTTTGATAAATAGTAAATCATTGAATGAATGAGCGATTGGGCATGCATCCAAAACTTACTGGGCTGAATTTAGTAGCCCTGTGAGGGTAGAGGAAGTGCCACACCCTAGAGACAGCAAACATGTGTTCTGTGTTTGTCAGAACATGTTTGCTTGCTCAGTTCCCCCACACATTTGTCACCCATCAGCCCACTAATGGGATCATAAAGGCAGGGGAGTCAGGGTTCTGGGCTTTGTCTAAGTCATCAGCTCAAAGCCCCTCTAATGGGAGTTCCTGGCACGATTGGGTGTGGAGAGAAAAGAAGAGGTGATGAATGGCCCAGACACCAGGCAACTCGGATACCTGCCTTTGTTCTTCTCTTGGGAAGAGGGTAGCAGCCAGGCACACCGAGTCACGATGAACCAAGAAACTCAAGAATGTCCCTTGATAAATGTGCACTGGGTACATGAATGAACGCCTCTGCTGCTGATTACCTTTTAAGTGAATAGGGTCAAAGGTTGGCATTAACCCGAGGCTCATGGGGTAAGATATCCTTTGTGACCTAGCAGGAATTATTACCAAGGGCAGACCAGGCCAGAAAGTTCACATGGCTAATGAAGATAGGGTCACAAGATTGAGGCCCCCCTAGAGACTAGTTATCTATGAGCCGAGAAAAATCTGCTTCACAGCCTTATTGCCATGCCCTGACACTAGGCAACCATCTTACAAATTCATGTTTACTCAGAATAGGAAACTCCAGTGTGCATGCTCTAGCTTGAATACTTCACCCAAGTATAAACAGCTCAGTCTACCTTTGTTGGATGTCATAATCATTGTGAAGGAACGACAGTAGCCAGTGTTTGTCCAGGGCTTCCTCTGCTGAAATCTTTGCAGGGACTTTCTTGACATAATCTCCACATGTGGGTATAACCATCTACTTTACCAATGAGAACACTGGAGCTTCAAGTTAAGAAGATGCTTTCACACCCATTCTCCCATCTGTGCCATGAAGCCACTGTCGCTCTGTGAGGAGAAGCTGATGCCCCTTCTTTTACAGATGAGAAACCTGAGTGTGGAGATTTACTGTCCAATCCAAGATCTCCCAGTTAGGCAGTGACAGATCCTGACCCCAGGCCCAGCCTTTCTAAAAAGCCAGTTTCGTTCTCTACCATTTGCTCTCGAATGGCATGTTAATTTTATTGGCTCTATGTGTAAAGGGTGATAACTTCCAAACCACAGAAAGCATGGCATTTGAGATAGCACAACCTTACCTCCTGAGAGCTGACCTCAGATAACCCACAGGCTTGAAGGCTTAAAGGGGAGGTGACGAGATGAAGAAGGAACAGATCTTAGACCAAGAGGGGTATCACTATAATTCCTAGCATCATCATTGACTAAGCGTTGCTGGGTAGGTTGCTACCGGGTTTAGTGAATCAGCATTTTCAATTTTAAATGCATCCTTCTACCTGGTCACCATAGCAACCACGTGGTGGTATAAAGTAGTAGTCCTATTTTATGGACACATAAACTGAAAGGCTAAGTAAGTAGCTTAGCTTGAATCCCCAGGCTGTGGCTCCAACACAAGGGTCTGTGTCCTGAAGCAGAAGATCACTGAGGACAAGGATGACTGAGAAGCAGACACTCTAGCTCCGTCCCAGCTACCGTATACCTGGGCAAAAGATGGCCCAAGTCAGAGCTGAAGTTGGATTCCTCCAGACCTCCTAGAGTTTCTTTTAGGCTCTCCTGCCAGGACACAACTGCAGACCTGGGAGCCTGGCATGGGGAGTGAGGGGTAACATGAATGAAGCTGAGAACATCCAGCTGGCAGTGAAGAGCTAACCAGGTTTGGAAGTCAGGCAGGGCCCTGACCTCTGCAGACTGAGGCTGACGAGCTCCTGTCGGGGACCTCAGGGTGAGGATTCTTGCATCTGGCAGAGAGCTGGGCCACATGACCTTTGGTGCACCTTCATCTCCGTAGTCCCATTGTATCACGCTCTCACGCCCCTCTGTGCCCTCCAGGATCATCGTGAGGCATCTATGGGCTGAGCAGTGACATTCTAGGACAGCTTAGGTGATTAATTCTTTAGTTCCAAATATGGAGACAGCATGATTCTCTGGAATCTGAACCTCCCAGAGCTGTCTCTGGGCATAACTTCCCTACAGCAGCAGAGTTTATCCTGAAATCCAGCATTCCACGGTTGCGAGTCTGTTTTCGGAGGTGGCGCGATAGGCGGCTGGAGGTGGGAACCCCAAGAGCGATGCCAAGTCTCTCGAGGAGCAGGGATGGGACAATTCCAGGCATCAATGAAGCCTTGTAGCCTCGGTGGAAAGAGGGGAACGCCCTGCCTCAGGAATGCACCCTACAGAGTGCAGAAGAGAGCCACCCTGCCATTATGAAACCCTAAACACTCGGGGTGCGGTGAGGCTTTCAAAAGAGGGCTCTGCTCCTACTGAGGAGCCTTGAAAATGTGGAACACATACCACCCAAGGCTAGCAGAGGCCTAGACAGCTCAGACAGACACGTGAACAAGGAGCCAATGAGCTCGGGGCAGACTGTCTCAAAGAAATAAACATGTGGCTAAGGTATTTCCATAGCCTGTAAATACTGTCTTTCAGGGGGTTCCGAAGGAGACCAAACAGCCTGCCCCCGCTATTCCCCGAGAAAAGAGTGATACTGTACCTAAGGAGGGGGGCAGCCAGGCACCAAAGCCAGATTTCCCAGCCACCCTCTAATTTATAGGCCATAAATGATAGGGCCTGTGATCTATTGCCCCTGAGTAGGAGATTTATTCCAACCAAGAGCACACACAGGGCCCACTGATCTAACGAACGGCCCTGGGTGGGGAAAGGTTCAGCTTTTGCTGAACACTAAGTAAAGATGTTTGGAACAGACAGTCATACTCAGAGGCAATTCCAAACATCACAGAAACCAGCACACGATCCATAGCCCCACCAAGGACTCGTTGGGAGGAAGAGACGCTGGGATGCTGGAACCAAGAGAGGCAACCTCCATGTCTCCAAACTTCCCACTTTACATCTCTGTATTGACTTCTCTTTCTGCTTTTGCCTCATCCAAACCTTCTTTCAAAGGGGAGGCACATCCATTCCTTCCCAAGATGCTGCTAGACAGCAGGGGCACAAGGGGCTGGGCATCGTCTGTCCTAAGACGGCTGTGCATAGAGGCTGTATAAATCTCTGTTTAGTGACTGGGAAGGAACAGTCTGTGCTCGTTAATTCGTCATCTACCCATTCCAACATTGTATTTCGAAGGGAACTTGTCACAGAGAGGAGGTCCCTTGTACCCAGTGGCTGGCAAGGAGAGAATCTAACTGTGTTTTATTTCACTATCTATTTCATTGTCACCTGTATGTGATCAACAACACTGATTTTTCTATTGTGCTCATTATTTTTGTTTCAATTTCTACAAAACTAAGAAGTCAGATTGAATAAAAAAAACAAAGGTAATTAGGGTACATGTGCTGTTACTATAATTACAAATACAGTTAATTGCACAAATTAATTACATTCACTGTGCCCCTTCCATATGGACCGTAGATCTTAGAAAAACATGGCAAAAATACTTGTGTTTGGGCTGGAGAAATGGGTCAGAGGTTAAGAGCACTTGCTGCTCCTCCATAAGACTAGGTTTGATTCCTGGCAATCACGTGACAGCTCATGAACATCTGTCACACCAGGGGATCTAATGTATGCTTCTTGCCTCCATAGTTCCCTGGGCATGCTTGTGGTCCATAGACATTCGCACAGACAAAACACCCATACACATAAAAATATTAAATTTTTAATTATTTAATATTTAAGCTAGCTTAGAGATATGAAGCCTTGAAAATAATCACATTAAACAAAGACTTATTGATTGGCACTCATTCTAGAGTGTATAGGTTAGAGGCAAAGGCTCCCATGAGGTAAATTATATTTTTCCAAAAGTCCAAAAGAATTCTTTCTGTTTTTCTCTTCATTTTTTATAGGTCACAGATACAATCTAACATTATTTTAATTTTTAATTAGACATGGTTATGGATTAAGAATGTCTATCATGCTTCCCCAATGCTTCCAAAATAATTCATAACTGGAACCCTAATCCATATTACTCTAGAGCATGACTGTAGTAGAAGATAAATAAAACCTTTAAATGGGTAAGCGAACAAAAATGAAACCAGAAAGTTAGCCTCTGATCCCATATAATTGGTGCCTTCCCAAGAGGAAATCTTCTGGGCATGGCCCAGCATTCAGAGGCAGAGGTAAGAGAATCAAGTGTTCAAAGTCAAGATAGACTACGTAGAAAGATCCTATCTCAAAGAGAAAAGAAGAGATTGGCAAGATGACTCAATGAGTAAAGATGCTTGCCTCCAAGCCTGACAGCATGAGTCCTTATAATTGATCAGAGAGAACCCAAGGACCAGTTACAAGTTTTCTGACCTCCAAATGAGCATGTGGGATGTGCACCCCATCCCAAATACATTACGCATGAAATATGTGTGGAAAGAACAATGAAATTTGGATCCACAAGAACAGCAGAGATGCTCGAGCACACACTGAGGAGAGACACACAAGGTCACAAAGAAAACTAAGGAGCAGGTGAAATCTGCCAATGCCTTGATCTCAGACTTTGGGCTCTTGCTATGGCAACCCTGACAGGCTGACACCATCACTACGCTGGAGCACGTGCCCCTGTTTCAGGAAAGGAATGGCTAGTACTTGTACCTGAAGACATGTGATCAGCATGTGAGCAGGACATGCTGAACTTTAATTAGCTAACCTCGCCTGGGGCTCCCTGGCCTAAAAATCAGTTCCTTAGACACATTGATAGCTAATCATATTTTCTTTTTTTTTAGTCATTTCAGTCAAATGCTGTTTTTAATATGAAAAATACTGAGCAAATCAAGTTGCTGTTGTATGGTTTACATAGAAATTCATTGTATTGTTTCTGTTTCGAAAAGAAAACATCTTTTTCTGACAATCAATGAAATATTTATTATAATTTAAATGGTTAGTGTCATCTGAAATAAAGTCATACAATTTAAACATAAAGAGGTGAAATAGATTCCTGTCCATTGTTTTTTTTAATTTCTTAACGTTTATTTATTTATTAATATTTTCAAGGCCTTGAGGTGATGTTTGATGGCTCATAACACATTTCATATAGAATCATTTTTTAAATTTATAATCAATATAGACACCTCACTATATCTGCTTCAATAAATTCTGGGACTGGAAACTTAAAACTTCTCCCTAAGGGGCTGGAGAGATGGCTCAGAGGTTAAAAGCACTGGCTGCTCTTCCAGAGGACCTGAGTTCAGTTCCCAGCAACCACATGGTGACTCACAATAATGAGATCTGGTGCTCTCTTCTGGCATGCAGGCATACATGCAGGCAGAACATTATGTACATAATAAATAAATAAATCTTTTTTAAAATACTTCTCCCTAAAAACACGACTTAAAATTCAATCAGTCTTGTAAAATTTCAACTACACACTCTGTTCATGTATTCATTTTTGGCAGTCACTTATTCTGCACCCTATGCTTAGAAAATGAATTCATCACAGCGTATCAAGGTCTTTACTAATTTGTATTTTAATTTATTTACTATTTAATTGCACAGTTCTCACAAGGAATTAATGCTAGTCTCACAAAGTAGGCTGAATCATAGAAATGAAATTGATTCATTTCTAGGAGGTGGTTGTTATAGAAGAGAAAATATATTATACATATGTGTATATGTGTAAATATGTATGCAAGCATGTATATCTTCAAAAATGTAGCATTGCATTAACTGTCAGTCTCCCAAAGTTTATAACAATTATAGTACAAAGAGGGTAAAGACATCTAGATTGTAGGACAGGGGTCCATGCTTTATTTGAACTGGTAAAATATTAGCTACAAATAGAATTGAACTATCAGGTATGTATATCCTAAAACTTGTGGGGGGCACTAAAAAATACAAAGTGTAATATCCAATAAACCAATAAATAAATTGATTCACCACCTCACATGTAAAGTAATAGAATTAATTTATTTTATTAAACATAAACTGAGATTCTAGGGAAACCAAGGTCATTTGAGTCTGAAGAAAAAACTACCAGAAAGGAGAAAGCTAAAAATAGAGAATCTATTTTTAAAAGCTTTTGAAAGCTCTTCCTCAAGTACCAACTAACTAGGATTTTCTGAGGAATCTACCCAAAGTTGGAGCAGGAATAACTACAAAAAAAAACTATTTATAGGAGAGAGGGCTCATTCTTCTCTTAGGGTTGGATTTTCTGGGCTGACAGCAGAGTATCCACAAGGTCTTTCTGTACCCCAGTCATGGGAACAATGAGTCCTAAACAAAACACTATTATGATTCAACCTAACAAGTATCAGAGGCAACACTCAATGAACCTGCTTCCAAGAAACTGCACTCAGCCCAGGGCTCCAGATGGAACTCAGATCACCAAGCATGGTGGCAAATTCCTCTACCCACTGAGTCATCTTGCTGGCCTTGAGATGCTTAAATGTAATAAGCTTTATCAGCCCAGGTACAAAAACCTCAATGTGCCAAGTTCAAATACTAACAGAAAACTACCAGTCAAAGATTCTACAATGAGCTATAAATTTCAAAATAAAAGTCTATACAAACACGAGCTAAATAAATCCATCATGAACAGAACCACACCATAAAAAGCTTAAATTCAACCAACAAGAGAACTAGAAATAGCATTCTACAGATTTTATATAGTTAGATAAAATTACTCAGTTTTGTATAAAATAACAGTAGAAGTAAACAAAGAGAAGTAAAGGGAAATGGATGGGGTGAAAAAGAGAGGGTATGAGGCATAGGAGGTGAGATATACCTAAAGTGTATTATATACTTATATAAAAATATCTTTA
Source organism: Arvicola amphibius (assembly GCF_903992535.2). Taxonomy (NCBI): domain Eukaryota; kingdom Metazoa; phylum Chordata; class Mammalia; order Rodentia; family Cricetidae; genus Arvicola; species Arvicola amphibius. The sequence goes on from NC_052055.2 coordinate 24,252,484, forward strand.
TGAAATTAAGTACCATGTGTAACATACACCAGTTGAGAAAATCATTAATAATTTTAAAGTTCATTCCAAAAGAAGTCAAGGAAAGTGTAATAAACAACATAATATTACAATTAAAAAGCAAGCAGCAAGATGACAGTCTTAAACATGCCATCCTACCACTCACATTAAATATAAATGGTCTAAACCTCCCAATTAAAAGGCAGAGGTTTTCAGAATGTAGAAAAGAACAAGATTCAATTGTATGCTGCCCATAGGAGATGCACTTTAGACACAAAGACAAATACAAAGGTAAGATAAAAAATTGTATAAAGCTACAGTGTGTTAATTCTAATACTCCAATAACTGAACTGGCTTATTAAATCCAAACAAAATACCCTTCAGAACAAAGACTATAAAGATCATTTCATTGAAATAAGGTGTAACAGAATGAAACAATCCCAAATGTTTACATACTAATAATGCATAGAGTCTGAAAATATGTGAAGCAAAATCTAATTTACACTGGAAGAAAGATTTAAAAATCAGCAATTATAGCAATTCCAATAATCATGACTTGACAATTGATAGAACAATTTGACAGAGAAATCAGGATGGGTGTAGAAGACCTAAAGAATACTATCAACCAACTTAACCTAATTGGCAATTACAGAAAGCATTACTCAAGCATCAGCATAGAATCTACTCTTTCCAAGAAGACATGGGTGCTGCATTCTGAACTGTAATATAAGGCAATACATTTTAAAGGATTCAAGTCAGACTTTTGAAGGTAATAGTGAGCATGATGAGAGTCAGAACAGAAACTCAAGAGTACCCAATATCAAAACTCTGTCTTCTTGAATGCTCAGATCAGATCCTTCACAAGGCTATGGTGAGAACAAAGTCACCTGTAAGGAATAACCACAATTACCAGCAGCTAAGACTGCAAGAAGAATTTACAGGGCTCTGACACTAGAACATATCACCTGAATTTCTTTGATTAATCTAAATTCTTGTTTAGACTACATCTTAAATGCTAACAACTTATTTCCTAACAACTTAATATACATATCACTCCTATAAATATATCATGTACAAATATATTCATATGAATAATTATACACAGTGTGAAAACTGCTTATATACACATGTGAGCTTTATTGCCTATTATGCACATATTCACAAATATATACACATGCAAAACATCACCTTAAGTACATAGGTCAATAATAAGATGTAGGACAGTGATGTCAGTTCACACCCATGTTGACTGATAACTTTCAAAGCAATTGTGTGTGTGTGTGTGTGTGTGTGTGTGTATATATATATATGTATATATACATATATATATACATATATATATATATATATACCCAGTTTCCCCACCCATAGGCCAATTAGTGAATGTATAGTGGGAATCATGTGTCTTTTTTTTTCAAATTCTAGTTCAGTTCATTGTAAAAGCTGGGCCATAGATATAAAGAGCATAAAATCAAAGAAGCCCAGTAAGGACTGACATAGAGCCCCAGATCCCAGGGGATTAGGACCATACATGTACACACACATACAAAAGTAGCATTATAAGAAACCTCTTCTATTAATTCCATTGCTTCCTCTAGAATCCCAAACTTGGGTTCCCCCCTTTAGTCAATCTATGACCCATTTTTCTTACCCACACATTATGTTCCCCTTAGTGATGTCATTCACTCCACTGTGCTTTTTTTCCTTTTATTCTTTTCTTCTCTCATTTCCCCTCTTTCAATACTTCTTAGTCCTTCCCCCAACCACCCCCCCACGACATACCACCTCCCATCTTCTCAGATCCACTCCTCCTCCATTTGCCTTCAAAAACAAAAAGAGTAGCCTTCCCAGGAATATCTAATGAACATGGCATAACTAGTTACAATAACACTAGGCACAAACCCTCATATCAAGGCTGGACAAAGCAATCTAGTAGGAGGGAAAGGGTCCCAAGAGCAGGCAAAGGAGTCAGAGACATCCCCACTCTCACTGTTAGGAGTCCCACAAGAACATCCAATTACACAACCGTAACAAACACGCAGAGGACCCGGATCAGACCCATACAAGACCCATGACTGTCTTTTCAGTCTCTGATCCCTATGAGTCCTGCTTAGTTGATTCTGTGGGACATGTTCTTGACCCCTCTGACTCCTGCAATCCTCCCCAGTCCCCCTTCTGCAGGGTACCCCTGGCTCTGCCTAGAGTTTGGCTGACTCCATGGTGTTTAAATTATTATTTTAGAATGGCATTTCTCCTGTATGTTTCTATCTCAAATCTCCATGCACAGGTTGGATGCCAGTGCTGGCTACTGACAGCTCTACAGCCATGGTCCTTTTCTCCCTGGAGCCTTATTCCACATCTTTTCCTTGAGTTCCTCACTTCACATCCTCACATTCATTTGGCCCATGATAGTAAACACTGCTGTGCCACCCCTGACACCTTCACCCACCACATTCTCTTGTAGTTCTGATCAAAACCATGCTAATTTAACTTCTAAGTTAAAGCCATTCTGCTGCTCACCTGCATTAAGTGTCCCACTGTATTAACCAGGGCACATCTCGGTGAAGAGACCAAAATTCTGATTCAAATTACCTTTAATTAAGATGATTAATTATCTGAAATAAGCTTCAGGTAAGACTGGATCCAAGGCTTCCATCATAAACAAATAATTCCCTAAACTTACCTTATTCTCAATCATAACTTCCTTAGGTAATGGCCAATATAGTTTGGGGGTTCTATCTTAGCAATTGGCAACCTCACTGTTAAGAAGGTGCCTTGCCTGTAGTTCTGTGATTCCATTAAACATTCCATGAATGATGACCACAGTTTCAGAACCACATATAACATGTTTTCCTACTGATCATATTTGGTTCATTGATCCTACCCTTGTTGGGGGGGGCAGGTTATATGAGCCCCTATCTAAATCACAATGGCTAAAGCTGAAGTGTTGCCCTCCCAAACTGAGAGGAGAACCTGGTGAACAAAAAGAAACAAAATACAATGGTGTCTCTGTCCTTCATGTGTCTGCCGTAGGTACTGACTCTAATTTCATGCCACTTCTTATCCTGTCAGCATCTTTGGTCACTTTTATTCCCTTCTGTTAGAGCTCAGGTGAACACAGGGTTTCCTGCCACAAGACGGGGAAGGATGCAGAAAGAGACAGGGTTTTCAGGAAATAATCAGCGTGGGTAAAGGAAGAGTTACCATTTTGTTTTCTTTCCAGGAGTCAGTTGGATACCTTGGGCTGGCATGACGTAAGCAAGTCTGTTATGTAGGAACCACCCAGTGTGGAGAGGTCCAATTAAGTCCAGAAAAAATGTCTTTGAACAATTCTGAGGTTCCCAGGTAGCTGTCAAGATCATCACTTCACCCAGCAGAGCCTGTCCCCTAATTCCTCGGGACACCTACACGAACTGGTCCCCCTTCTTGTCAGTGGCTTTTCTAGGCATTTATTCCTGGAGACCTGAAATCCATCTATTCTATTTGTGACTGCGTTCCCAGTGCCTAGCCTGACAAGTTGTCCCTTTAGGACTGGTATTTATTGACTGTATTAGTGACGGGGCAAGAGGCAGGTGTCAAACATGTTTCATCTCAATAGGCATTAGCCCAGAGTCTGGCAAACTGCACATGCTTAATAGACTTTCATCAGACTAAATTTATGTTAAAAAAAAATATCACTTAAAAACAGATCTTAGGGCTGGAGAGATGTCTCAGAGGTTATGAGCACTGACTGCTCTTCCAGAGGTCCTGAGTTCAATTCCCAGCAACCACATGGTGGTTCACAACCATCTTTGATGGGATATAGTGCCCTCTTCTGACATGCAGGTGTACATGCAGACAGATACTGTATACATAATTAATACATATTTTAAAAAAAAAACAGATCTTAGTCATATTTTTGGGAGGAGGTGGGTCTGGGCCCATAGGTGTTTTCAAGATCACTGAACTGAGGACTGTCGGTGTCCATGTCCTAAAATGCATAGCTTCTACTCTGGACCCATGGAGTGTTCTCAAACACTATCTTTCTGTGCTACTCCCGTGTCAGCACAAGGCTTGCTGAAGCAAGCACCAACGACATCTTACGTCGCGGCTATCCTTTCCCGGCTGTGGAGCATGTCATTCTTTGCTCCCGTGGGGAGAAATGCTGGCTTGTGTGCACACATCTGTTCCCATAGTCTAAGCGGATTCTGTTTCTCCCCCGCAGCCTGCCCACCTTAGTATCCACCCTCGGCACTGCTAGGTGGGCATCTATTGGAGCTCAGCACCCAGCAGGTTGTCTGCTGCTTGGGAAACCCCAGGAATGTTAATGCTATTGAGCCACTCTGCACAAACACTCCCAGTGTGCAGGGAGCACAGCTCTGGTAGCTAGGCAACCATTACAAGCACAGAAGGATCTCCAAAATAAAGCAAGGCTCGGAACGCTTGAGTCAAGTACAATTGCACTATTACTTTGCAACTGGTTGGATTGCAGCCTTACCTTGGTTGGATGGTCTGTTTCTTACTTGAGACAACATCACTACCCAGGTCCATTGATTTCTACGTCAACTTCAAGTCTCTGATCCTTATTATTTGTGATTCCCAGAGTCCCAGTAAAGAAAGAGGCATTTTCCCCCAATGTTGGGCCACTTAGCAAATATTAGGTGTTTAATAAAAATTGAGTGAATGAATGAATATGTGGGCACAGAGCTTCTGGGAATATATGAAAACATGGGCATAGATCTAAGTGATGATTCTGAAGTAAGTTCACAAATTCTTTGGTACTTCCATCTCTTTAAGAGATGAAGTTTTGGTGAGAGCTGGCTCCATGACCTGTTCCTAACCCATCAACAGTGTAGCTGAATCATCAAAGATCAATCAATATCCCCTGCCCTGAGAAGCCATCTGCAGAACAGAATCTCTGCCTCAATGAAGCCTTCAGTTGGCTTCAGACATTACCATCTGTCTACACTTACATGGAGACGCCCCCCCAAGCCAGAACGACCCAACAGAACCACTCCCAAATTTCTGCCTCACAGGGGGAAAAAAAGGAAATATAAGACAAATCAAATGCTTGTTATCTTAAGTCACTGTGTTCAGGCCGCCTCATCACACAGCAATTAAGACAATAAAAAAATGTCCTTCTTTGCAGAGACAAGTTAGTTCACATGTCCCTTGAGGACAAAGGTTCTGTCTTGCTCACCTACCCTGGTGTGTTCATCTTCAGCACTGGAATCCTATGTCAATCAACACTGGGAGCAACTAGCTTAATGTCAGACTTGTTCCTAATCGGTGTGGACGTCTGTACATATTTATTTCTCACACAAAGGAAGGCCAGCTCATTAGAGAGCATAGCCATCCTGACCAGAACTATTAGACATGAGGGGATTCCTACTAAAACTCCCACAACCCTCCCTCTTCCTAGGTAACTAGGACTTAGGTTCCCTAGTAGGCAGACAGATGGGGGGTGGGGGGGGATAAAGATGAAGCTTGCCACCTTTGTTACCTAGCCATGTCTGGGCTCCATGTCTGCCTGCCCACCAGGCAACCTGCCTAACTCCTGGTCTCTAGGAGCTACAGCTAAGGGAGCTCAAGACCTTGACCTATGCAAGGTCAGGACAGCGGACAAAGGCACAGCTAGGGCAGACCCTGCTTCTCAGAGGACGAGGAATTACAAAGTAGCATGGAATGCAAATCTTACTTGGGATCCCTTGGAAGTCTTGACTGCCTCAAAGTCATCAACCCAGCTCAGTTTCACAAAGGCTGACTGGACAGCCTCAGTACCTTTCTGACCTGCATTTCTTGAACATAAAGACTTCCATCGTGTCTCATGTCTTTGCATCCGAGAAATGAGCGCCAGGCCCAGGCTTTTCCACAGTCACATCCACACAGCCTCTCTCCAGTCCTTGTCAGACCAGATTATCCGCTTCAGGACAGGCTGCATACACATCCTCGTGTAAGAGACAGAGAAGTGGGCAGCAAGCCGCTGTGGCCTCCTTTCTCAGTGACTAACTCAGGAGCCCCATTTGCTCCGGGTGCAGCGGGGTGAGAGAGGGAGGGCTGCCTGCAGACAGCTGCGAAGCCCACACTCCTTCCAGCAGACGGTGTGCGTCTACGGCATGCTGTGAGGCATGACGGGAAAGCGAGATCTAGCTGAGACTGTCAGTCACTTATCACGTCTCCTAAGAGAGAGACACTTTTTTAAAATGTGTTCGATCACCCAAGGATACCAAAAATTAACTTTAAAAAAAAAATCTCATATCCCAGAAATCGTCTCTCTTCTACCCGTGGCTTCCTTTCCCTGTAAGCATGGATGTCAGACTCACTACAAGCCTGAAGTTCATACACGCTTAATGAGCCTCAGCTGCTCAGGTGCTCTGCCGGCTTCTCTCTGCTTTTAATTTGTGTCATTTAACTTAACCCAATAGAAAGATGGGCTAGGATGTAGTTCTGTATGCAGTGTTAGCCTAGCATATCCAGATCCTGAGTTCAGAGAGCAAGGGGGTGAGGGAGACAGAGACAGAGACAGAGACAGAGACAGACAGACAGACAGACAGACAGACAGATAGAGAATACAAAACTCTGAGAATTTTACTTCAAGCCAGGCACGCCTTTAATCCCAGCACTCAGGAGGCAGAGGCAGGTGAATCTCTGTGAGTTCAAGGCCAACCTGGTCTACAGAGCAAGTTTCAGGACAGGAGACAAAGCTACAGAGAAACCCTGCCTTGACAAACAAAAACCAAACAAACAAAAACTGTTTGAAAGCCAGCCATCACCATCCCCAAAGCCAGATCCTTCCAACTCCCTCATGAGAGGCAACTTTTCAATATCTAAACAGTCCTGGTGTTCCCACCAAGATACTGAATCTTGATTTTGTTTGTTTGTTTTATTGTTTTTGTTTTTGCTTTTTTTTTTAATACTTTGCTTTCTTGTGTATCAACTAATTACTCAGATTTTGGATGGGTTTTACGGCTGACTGAATTCATTGACAAATAGTTCCCTACTCACTATACAGCATCTAACACTTCTAGTTGAAGTCTTCGCTCAGCATGAGACAATCTGATTTATCACATAACCCATAATAGTTGCAGCCTGAGCAGCTGACATCTTACCAAGTCATATTTTCTAAAATATTGAAAATAGTTCCAGGTTCCCCATAACTCAAGTTTTCCCTTCTGAGATGTTAGAGGGAGCTGTCTAACACAAGCGAGGCAGTGTCTAAGAGTTAGAGCCTGCTTCAGGATGGAAAAAGAGACCAGTGTTAACCCCTCTGTCTCGTCCAGTTTCTCGCATCCCTTTCCACCTTTAACCCAACAGGGAGGGCAATGAAAAGGGGGGGGGGGGGGGAGGATGCCAACCACCAGTTTGCTGCTGGACAATGCTGCCATCTGCTGGCAGAAACTGGAATTTCACTACACAATTATGTTAGTCTTTCAGTTAATCAACCACAACGATAAAATGTTAAAAACCCATAAATTTTCTTTAAATTGCCTCCAAGACAGTCCTAGTGTTATCAGACTTGAGGTTTATAACCTGTGCCCCATGTCAAGTCTGGGAACCATCTTCAATAAGTCAATTAAAAGAGTCAAACTCGAAGCAGAAATCGGAAAAGGAGATTACTCAATATGGCTACATTGGGAAGAAGAGGGACCTAGCAGAGACGACGAGTCTGTCCTCTGGGTCCAGAAGTGAGGGTTTATCTGGCTTACTGGTCACAGTCATCGTTGGAAAAGTCCAGGCAAGAGCCTGAAGGCAAAAACTGAAACAGAGCCCACAGAGGAGCACTGCTCACTGCCCCCCCCCACTCCACCCCACCCCACCCCCGCTTGTTCACTTAGTTTTCTTATACAACCCAGAACTGATGTGGGAGTCCCCTCTGTGTGCTGTGATTACCATTAATGAATAAAGAAACTGCCTTGGCCTGTTGATAGAGCAGAACTTAGGTAGGCAGGGAAGATGGAACTGAATGCTGGGAGGAAGAAGGCAGAGTGGGAGAGCCGCTATGGGGCAGGGCCACCAGAGTCAGACATGCTGAAATTTTCCCGGTAAACCACTGCCACGTGGCAATACACAGATTAATGGAGATGGGTTAAATTAAGATGTAAGAGTTAGCCAATAAGAAGTTAGAGCTAACGGGCCAAGCAGTCATTTAAATAATACAGTTTCTGTGTGGTTATTTGGGAACAAACCAGCGGCCTTCCTGTTACACAGCACCACCTGCTTAGAAGCGACCCTGTCCGCAGTGAGCTAGGCCTTCGTACCTCAATTAACAATCAAGAAAATACTCCACACACATGCCTACAGGCAAATCTGGCAGAGGCAGGCCATCAGCTGAGGTTGCCTCTTACCGGGTGTGTCAAGTTGGCAAGCATGATCAACTAGCACATTGTTTGCCGAGTGCTTACCTTTTGAAATCCACTGTACAGGACCTGGACAACGAGAGCAGCTTCCATGGCCGACTTAGAGTCTGCTCGTTTCCAGTCCCTTTGCAGTCAGAAGTCATCACCAATGGCTTCTAATGTTTCCTGGATGAAATGCGAACAGCTTTCTCCGGGCCACGAGGAATCCAAAACTGGCCACCCAATTTCCAGCAGGTCCGACTTTATCCACGTGCATCCAGAGCTGCTTTTTAAGTGCCTGTAGGTGAGACACTCCCTGACATATCCTGACTGCTGGGAGCCCATGTGTTTTGAATTAGGAATGCCCCCCCCCATGGGCTCATATATTTGAATGCTTGGTCATTAGAGATAGCACTACTTGAAAGGAATTAGAGGTTTGGTCTTAGAAGCAAGTGTGGGCTTGTGGGAGGAAGTGTGTCACTGGGGGTGGGCTTTAGGGTTTCAGAAGTTCAAGTCAGACCCAGTGACTCTCTCTTCCGGCTGCCTCCAGATCTGGATGTAGAACTCTCAGCTATCATGTCTGCCTGCTTAGGGCCATGCTCCCTGCCATGGGGATAATGGACTAAGCCTCTGAAAATGGAAGCAAGCCCCAATGAAATGCCTTGCTTTATATGAGTTGCCATGGTCACGGTGTCTCTTCACAGCAATAGGACAGTGACTAAGGCAGAGACGACACCCACACCAAATTCACATCACATATGCAGCGTCTTCAGATACTAGTTTCCTCCCAAGGCTCCTAAAGTCAGTAACGCTTACGTGGTACACCAAATCATCTTGAGCCTCAGAATTTAACATTTAGAAATGCAATTTCTGTAGACATATTTCGTTAGATAGTCATCCTGGATTGGAGGGGGGCCTAAATTCCAAGGACCAGTGTCCTTAGGGGAGGGAGGACAGACACAGAAGTAAAGACACTCAAGGAAGGAGGGCAGTCAAGATAGAGGCAGAAATTAGAATGATGTAGCCACAAGCCAAGGAATGTGAAGGACAGCCAGCAATCACCAGAAATGAGGAAGATCCTGTGTCCATTCTCACTGCAGCCCTGAGAGGGACGGGGTGATGCCTTGACTTCTGATATCCAGAGCTACAGAGGAATGGATTTTTTTTTCCTTTTAAGTTACTTAGTTTGCAGTAATCTGGTGGAATTGCAAAGTGGCATCATCAGCCTGGAAATCAGTGTGACGTTCCATCCAGATACCCTCAGATTCATGAGCAAGAATCCATGGAGTAGGATGCTGAGTCCTTTGCTTGGCCATCTTTACTGCTGTTCTACTCACAATAAGAAATAGAAACAACTGGGCTATCCTTCAGCTGATAATGAAAATGTGTTGTAGGTACGCTGTGGAATGCTGCTGAGCTGTAAAAAAAAAAAAAAAAAAAAAAAAAAAAAAAAAAAAAAAAAAAAAAAAAAAAATGACCTCATGAAATCTGAAGATAAATGGCTAGAACTAGAGATAACCCAGACCCAGAAAGACACAAGTGTGTTCTCTCATTTGAGCCTTCCAGCTCCAAATCTTCAGATGTTAGTACAAATCTTGGAGCAACTACAAAAACCAGGAAAGGAAAAGGGTGCCTTTGTAGGAGTAGAGCAGTAGGGGGCGATAGAAGAGAACAACAGGATACAAGTAATAGTGGAAGTGGAGAAAATGGGGGGGGGATCTAATTAGAAAGGGGATGGGATGGGAGAGAGGAGGATAAAATGAGTAAGAATGCCTGGGGAAAGTCATATTTATCATATGATTGACTGTCTACTTAAAACATTCCCAGTTTATTCATGATGCATTTCAAAGTTTCTGACACCAGCACCTTTCACCAAAAACAATTCACAATGCACACAATTAATTAAAAGTAGCATTTATTTCATTTTTTTACACAGAAAAATGTTTAGATCTTTAGGCTACTATCTGAAGAGTTTTCACAGATACCAGCAAACTTATTTGTGGACATGGCAATGATATGGAATGGCTATTACACGCATGAACTCACAGGAGCAATGACTACCTGCACAAGACCAAGAGAGCCCAAGACCCCCGACATTCTCTCTGTCCTAAAAGACACTGTAGGCAGTTAGGGGAAAGAAGAGTCAAGCCTCAGCAGTGTAGCCTCTGAAAAGTTACCTTTACTCAGGTTAATAATTCCACACTCATGCAAACAACCCTAATTAAATGCATCAGAGAGTTTTTAAAAAGTTGAGTGAGAAGTTACTAGAAAGGAGATGGATTTTTTTAAAAAAAAAAGGACAATGTGGGGAGGAGAATATGATCAAGATATAGATATTATTTATATGATTGTGAATGACTAATGATACCAAAAGAAGAAAAACCCTTAGCATTCTTTTTCCCACCACCTAGAACATGATCAAAAAACACCACTCCCATGGCTGCTGTGGTGCCATATCTCAAATGCATCCAGGACTCAGCATGGACTGGACTAGGCTTTGAGGGAGATTTAGGCTTCTACAAGTTGCTGCAGAAATGACAGGCTCCCATAAAGGGCAGACAGGGGCATCTTGGCTTCCAGATCCCACGTTGACCTGGGATTATTCAGCTCCATTTCCAGGCCACACTCCTTCAGCAATTTATAAGTAATGGTCAAGCCCTCATCCTGGAGTGGGGCAAGAAGCTGAGGCTGGAGAGTAAAGGGGATGTTCCAGGGATACTTGAAGTTCGGCTGCAGGATGCTCTTTACCTAGAAGAAAAATAGAAGGAAAACTCTCAGGTTGGAAAGACCAGGCTCTGACACCAGGGTGAAAAATATTCTGTCCTAGCAGCCAGGAGACACACAGAATAATGAAATAAGAAATAACTGAAGCCAGTGTGCATTGGTTCCTGAGCTATATCATAGTAATAATAAAATCTATGCTGCACAGGGGTGGCATCTGTGTGTGTGTGTGTGTATGTGTGTGTGTGTGCGCGCGCGTGAGTGCGTGCGTGCGTGCGTGCGTGCAAATGTTTGTATATGTCTAGACATATTTGTATTTACATATAAACATATGGGAAGAAAAAGACAACTTACAAATGGCAACTGTAAACAAAGAAGACTTTCATCCCATGAGTTCCTACAGAGCTGCCTTCTGAGGTGGCTAGTTTAGACCCAGGCAACCATAAAAACAGAAATGCTCCTGACAGGATCAAGCCCCACCTGCCTGCTTCCCAGAGGGAGAAGGCAACTAGGAGGTTCCCAACTGGATTTCTTCTAAAATACTCTTTCCATTCCTCCTTTCTTGTCTCCCTCCCTAAATGTTGGCTCATGGGGGTTTCTTACCAGCTCTCGTTGATGGAGGAGGAGCCTCTTCTCCATAGACTGGGCCAGCAGACTGAGTTGGGTTTCATTCAGCACTGGGAGAAAAGACACATGAGGAAACAAAGTGACAGACTCAACTTTTTCCTCTCACCATGAACGAAGACAGCCAATGAGAGAAGAACTCTAGGACATAGCGTCATGCCCCCATTGGTCTCAAAGGTCAAGCTCACTGCCCTAGAAAGTTCTCCTGCCCTTGAGATGGGCACAGAATCCAAAGGGACATGACTCAGAGCCTGAAAATCTAAGGGCTGAGGCAGGAATCATCTTCCACCAATAATGTGCTAGAAGCTTGATGACTGCCTACTTTCTACAACTCAATCTCCATCTGCGGTCCATGAACTGTTATCATTCTAGCCTTGCTGACCTTAGAGAGGAGGGTGAGGTGAGAATGACCATGATAACTCAAGAGCTTTGGGGAGGTGGCATCTGGAACAGCCCTGTGAGAGCCAACACGAGGACTCTTCCACACTTCCCTCAAATCATTCTTACCCATTAGGGCTTGAAGGAGATAAAGAAGGAGGTTCCTGAAGTCAATCCATGGGGGTATGGAGTCCTGTCGCAGCTGATCTAGGATCGCACCACCTGGGCCATCCATATGCCCCAACTGATCCATTTCCAGCTAGAGGAGACAGATATTCTGTTAATAACAGCATTCTCAGTGCTGGGAAGAGGATGGCTTTATATATTCTGAATGAGTCCTCTATCATGAAGCTACAACCTGACTCTTTTTCCCTTCTTTTTTCTCTTTTGTGTGACAGGGTCTCAGGCTGTTGCCCAAGGCAGCTTTGAACTAGCCATGTAGCCCAGAAGGTCTTAAACTAGCAAACCTCCTGCAAGTACCTTCAGTTTCCCACATCTGGATCAAATCACTGTTGTGTAATATACCTATGTCCAGAGGAGTTAGAAGGTATGGGCTGGGGTTCTTCCTCTTCCTGGGTGATCCTGAGCAGAATTCAGGGGCCATACTGCGAGCCCTCATTGTTATGAATGGAGTCAGAATCCCCTATCTTTGACATCTTTCTCGGTCTCCTGATTATTATGTACATCCTTCCTCCCCCATGTATCTTGGAATCCCCATCACCCAACTGACCCTTCCAGGTTCGATCATCTCTAGGCTACTATGGAACTCTTACCATGCTAATCAGGTCATTCGGATTCTTCCTGTTACTAAGCATGCGCTGAAGGTTAGAGAACACAATTTCTTGAACATCCTTTGAAAGCATGGCCAGTTCCTGTGTTATCTGGGAAACCTCATTTTGTAGGTGCTTGAAATCTACACAAATTGAGAGCAACTTGAAAAAAACAATCAGAAAGTGAGAGCAATTCCTCAATTAAATACCTGTGGAATGGTAAGCCCTTGCCCTTCAGTACCATTTCTGGTGGCTAAAAGCATCTCCATTGATAGCCTGCTTGAACCCCAGTGAGGCAACTCTCATGAAGCTAGAAAACACTAGAATAGTGGCAGCTTTGGCACTCTGGAAGGAGGGGACACAGCACTGGGAGAGGAGATGGAAATCCTGACAACTGCTTATCACAGTGGGAGAAAAGTGACCAAGTGTGCATTTCTGGGATATGTCAGAAAGAAAATGTACTGTAGACCAAAGAGATGACAGTCTTCAGTGTTTCAGGATCAGGTTGCAATGTGACAAATGGGGACATCTTGAGGAATCAAGGGGTTTGTGTTCACCAGGCACCTGGCATGCAGAAGCTACACTAATTAATAAGTATCTCCACCGTCTATGAAGAATTAGCCCAGCACTGCATTTCAGGATGCTCTGGTTCTCCCAAGTGTCCTCCGGGTGATCTGTGACTGTGAGAGGATGCCGTAGCGGAAGCCGCAAAGACACTGGTGCTTTCATCCCAGTATTTCACCTTGCATGCTGGAGGAATGCTGCTTCCTCCTAAGTCCTCGCTGTACTCTAGAGCGCACAGTTGTGCATGTGTGAGCTGAACTAACTACAAATGTGAAAATAGACCTCGATTTTCTGAATCCCAAAGACAGTTCTCATTTGACTCTCAAGCCAGTGGTTACCTGCCAGACACCCAGGTATCTTCTAAAAAGAAAAAAAGGGGGGGGGGGAGGAAGAAAGGAAGGAGGAAGGGGAGAAGGGAGGGAGGGAGGGAGGAAGGGAGGGAGGGAGGGAGGGAAGGAAGGAAGGAAGGAAAGAAGGAAGGAAGGAAGGAAACCACTTACCTTGATGGTAAGGTTCTTCTATCCTTCCTAGAAAGAGAAGACAAGATATCATCTCTCTTCATCCTCACTTTATTCTTGAGACACACTGGATCTCTTTCCTGCCATCTCCTCCTGCCCCATCCCCAGTCTATGCTTTCTCCACACTGGCCTTCCATGACCTTTCCCATCCCGCAGGAACCAGAGACAGGGCTAGGGTTGACCACAGGAGCATCACCTGGATTTCCTTCCACAACAACCCCACCAAACACACACTCACCAATTGGAGAGATGTAATTGATATCCCAGTCTAAAAAAAAGAAAATATATTGCGCCACCCAAGAATTAGTATTTGACCTTACTTCCCCCCGCCCAAAAAAAAAATTGTGCAAAAGACCAATCTCAAGTCTATGGCAAAGTCAATCAGGAGGGTTTTGTTATTCAGTTGTCAGCATGAGGGAGCAGGTTCCACTCTCATTCCCCCAGGACCCTTCACTCACCTAGCTGACGTCTAGATGAAGGCTCTGGAAAGAGAAAGTGAACGGTTCACTCACCACGACTCACTCACCCCACCCCTTCTCCTGCCTCACACCTTCCCAGCTCCTCTATCCACCTTTGCTTTTCATCTTGCAATTCTACTTTTATGAGAAATTCCATATGATAAATCCATCCCCAGGAGACCGTGTCAAAAAAGACATACCTATCACAGTGCTTGCACAATAGAATACCTCATCCTTGTCTGAGGGAGCAGACCCTCTTAGCATCCTAGGTAGCACTCCTAGAAAGTTTTTCTTCTTAGCATTGTCAAAAAGAAGAATGGCTGATGGGAAAGAGACTCAGTTAGGAGAGATGCAGTTACACCTGCTAGAGTAGTTCCCGCACCCCATTTACGGACTCTCAGGCCAAACCCCAGGGATGATGTCAACCTAAACACTAGCCTCTTGACCTTTAATTGGTACTTTTGACAGTTATCCTAAAATTGTCATTTTATTTTATTGTATTGTGTTTCTTTATATGTTTATTTATGGTGTGTGCATGTCACAGAGCCCATGCAGAGGTCAGAGGACAACTCTGGGAGCGAGTTATCTCCTTCCAACATGTGGGACCTGGAGCTGGAACTCAAGGCGTCAGGCCTGGCAACAGACACCTTTGCCAGCCAATCCAGCTCACCAGCCTGAATCCTGCATTTTAAATAAGCATTGTGCCCTCTGACATTCAAGAACTACCCATGAGGGCTGGAGAGCAAGATCAACTGTTAAGAGCCACTGCTGCTCTTGCAAATGACCGCACCCACATGGCATTGCCCTCTTCTGGCCTTCTTGGGTCTGAATGCACATTGTGCATTTAAATGCAGACAAAACACAAATACTCATAAAATAGAAATAAACAAACACTCCATGAGGTAAAGTAGACTGGCTTCCTCCTGCCCTGTCATGTAGGCTTCTTGTTAGCCTTCGGTTACTAACTAGAACTTCCTTATCCACTCTCAATCTGGCAATCTTGCATTGTTCTACATTACTTTCATAGAGATGTGCTGAGGTCTGAAACTTGCCTAACAAAAAGTTCAGCATTTAACCCATGAAATGAGCCTAGGAAAGAAAATGTCAACATTTAACATGTGAGCTAAAGGAAGTTAAACAAAAAGCAGACTTCAAAGAGTGTCTGCAGTTCACATTCTGAGCACTAGAGGGTGAGCAGGGCATCTTGTTTACACAATCAGGCACAGCAGATAAGGGACCAACTGGGACTATATGCTGATTGGCAAGCACAAATTTAGTCCTATTAACAGACCAAAAAGACTTAATGATTGGCATATCACTGGCCACCAGATTCAGAGAAAACAGGCGTTCTCCTGTGTAAGGGGAATGAGATTTTCCCCCAAAGCTGACTTGAAGACAAGAGGTAAGGGACGAGCAATGCATCTGGCCCCAACCTGTCTTCAGTCTCTGTTCACCAAGCTCTTTCCTGACCTGACAACATTCTCTGCATATCCAGAAGCCCTCACCCCAGAGTCCCCTCCTCTCACACAGGTCCCCTTTAGTCAGCTCCCCTAAGTGTCCTCCAAACGGGTCATCACTTCTCTCCTTCCGTGCACACCTCAGTCTTTGCAGTTTATCTTCCAGGGAACATCCCTGGATTCGGCCTCCACAAACATGGCTTTGGTTTTCTGGGTGCAACATCTGATCTATCAGATCTGGTTTTTGTTTATTTGCTGTTAATGTTTTTTAGTAACAGGTTCATTATCTTTCCCTCTGTAAATAAAAGCTCTTTTCATTTAGCATGATCTGTAACAGTAAGGACATTTCTGCCAGGCATTTCAAAGGCATCTCTGACCTTGTACCCACAACCTGCCCTATAACTCAGTCCAGGTTCCTGGTAGAGTGTGCACAATCTTCCTCTAGAAGCCACCATCCACTAACTGTTTTATAATGTACCCATGCCCCACCCTATGGCTCAGTCAAGGGTAGTAATAGAGTGTAGATAATCTTTCCTTAGAAGCCATCACACACTAATTATACTGTTGTGTAAATGCTTCCTTGTCTATTGCTGCCAACTAGAGGATTGATTGTAGTTCTTTCCCTTGACCAGAATTTACAAGTAGACATTTCAGGAGAGAGAGAGAGAGAGAGAGAGAGAGAGAGAGAGAGAGAGAGAGAGAGAGAGAGAGAGAGAGAGAGAGAGAGAAAGAGAGAGGTGTCCATATGTGGGTATGCGTGCACATGTGCATATATGTATGCATGCACATGCATGAAAGACATCCCCACTTTTCTGAGGAGCTGCCCTTCACATTGAGGAGGAACTTGGAGCTCTGAGACCTACTCATGTCTGACACTCAAATAAAACACAGATCCATGCCTAACACAGACACTTCTGCCCCACTGCAGAGTCTGAACCCAAGGTGTGTGTGTGTGTGTGTGTGTGTGTGTGTGTGTGTGTGTGTATTTGGAGGATTGTACATTTCAAGGCCATGGGGAAACTCCTGTGCTCTGTTGTTTAGGCATTCTGCCTACAGTTTCATATTATTTTATGTTCCATTATGGAGTATTAATGGACTTTAAGGATCACCTGGTGGGCCTGTGGCTCCCTAATGAGCTTAAGAGTTAGCAGGACATTGACTGACTAGAGATGAATGACTAGAAATGGCTGGAATTGGGCCTGGGCTTCATCCAGCTAAAGACACCTCCATTTGAACACCCCAAGTTACATCCCTTCCCATGAGGAAGGCTATCGCTGCATCTACAGCTAGCAGTAGGTGAGCTTTGCCGTGCTTAGAGGCAGATAAGATGGTGGGACATGTGGTTGGGACAGTGTTCCTCTGGCTTATAGTCAAGAGGAAAGGAGAGTCAATTCTTTGGACACCATACCCCCACCTGGCCCCCAAGTCTGCTCACCACAAGTGTCATTCTCAATGACCAGTCGTTTCTTCTTGTAGGCCACCACTGTACCCTCTTGGATAGGCACTGAATCCGTTGTCTTCCTTTCCCAGTTTCCCTGGGTTTGGCCCTGGAGAGACAAGACATTTCTAGAGGTTTATAGTGCATTGTCTCATATAAATGATGTTTAATTTTAATCAAGGCAACATATGCCTATAATTGAAAAGTCAAATAAATCTAGAAAGCTCATGAGAAAACACTAGCAATCCCTCACTTCCTCTTCCTCCCAGTCCCCATGTCCAGTTTCTGCTTCTCCCCTTGTATGACAGCATTAACCTACATTGAAATTCAGGACGTGTGCCTGGAGAGGCCGGGCAGTTGAACCCAGAGCACCATGATACCAGGCCAGTATTTACCACTGAGTCACACAACCAGCCTTATTACAATGTCTTGATTTTTCCAAACTAGGGATATGATTTCCTGTCTCCCTCTGAGTTGAGGGTCTCATTCTTTTTGGCCCTCAGTGCTTACTGCTCCCACAGTATTCACATCTGGGTTTCTGTGGTAGGTGCGTGCTCTCTGTCAGCTGCTGGGTGAGACTCCTTCTCTTCCTTATTTAGTGATCTATGGGGGAGGGCCCCATCCATGGTAGGTGGTACCATCCTCGGGCTGCTGGTCCTAGGTTCTATAAGAAGGTGGGCTGAGCAAGCCATGGGAAGCAAGCCGGTAAGCAGTTCCCCTCCATGGCCTCGGCATCAGCTCCTGCCTCTGGGATCCTGCCCTGTTTGAGTTCCTACCCTGATTTCTTTCAGTGATGAACAGCAATGTGGAAGTGTAAGCCAAATAAACTCTTCATTCACAACTTGCTTTTTGTCACAGTGTTTCATTGCAGCAATAGAAGCCCTAACTAAGACATTATGTTTATGGGGTTTGTCATCAGCTGGAATTGGTCACATTCAGGATCTCTCTCTTGATCTGTTCTGTTGCTGAGACTTTCCACTAAGGTGCTCAACTTCCTGAATTTGTCATTTCAAATTTATTACAATCTGGATTTTCTTAAAAAAAATCTCATTATCAAATTCCTTATTCCATTCAACTATTTTTTAGTCTTCATCCTGGCATTTAGCATATCTTTTTTGAAGCACTTAAACATTTTTATAATTGATGTTTGAAATCACTGTCTTTGTGTCATGTAAGGTCGTTTTTGTCCTGCAAGCATTACTACGGGAGTACTAGTTTTTCAGGGAGACACATTATTTTGTTTTAGGGTTTTTTATTGTTTTTTGCTTTTGTTCTCTCTGTGTGTGCATGTGTTGCTGTTGTTCTTGGTTGTGTTTTTACAATAGGCAACTGGAGTTAGGTTGTTGGTAGTTTAGAATGGCTCTCTGCCCATATCCACATGTGTTTGCTGAGTTGGCATTTTTGTCTATTTACTCTTACCCAGATGTCAGATTTTTTGACCACCTGAATGGTGCTTGAGATTCAGTCTTAGGACCGCTCAGTGTTGATTTTTCAACTGAGGTAACAGAAGGGGTCCTAGTTCAACTAGAGCTGGGTGCAGCTTCTGAACACAGGAACAACCCTTCCACAGGGTTAGCAGGGGCTCACTGCAGACACATGGAAGTCTGTTGAAGGCTTCCACAGCTCTGCAGTGGTCCTTAGGCATTAGGGGCTAGAATCATAGAAATTTTCATGCTCCCATGGATAGTTGTACAACCATATTCACACAGAGTTCTAAAACTCAGTGGGTCATATTACAAAACAAAGAGACTTGAATGGGGGAAGGAACTTGAAATGAGGAGGGCGGATTGATGAGTGTGTAGAGGAAGGGCAGAGAGGGCAGTGTGAGAGTCGTCGGAATGCAGTCTCCACATCTGTGAAATTACCAAAAATAAGATGAATTAAAATACTTAAGAAATGCAGATATAAATACAGCAGGGAGAAAAGGGAAAGACAGTGTTCCATACTTAAGCTACTAAATGAATTTTATGTTAATTTTTAAAGAATGCTTGCTTGTGATGAGCACATTGTGTAAATCACATGTGCTTAAAGGTATTGAAATCTTGTCCCTTCAAACATTTCTTATCAAAGTCAGGCATGGTGGATATTACCCATAAACCCACAGTATTTGGAAAGTGGAAAGAGCTGGTTGGTGGTGGCACATGACTTTAATCCCAGCACTCCAAAGGCAGAGGCAGGAGGATCTCTGTGATTTACAGGCCAGCCTGGTCTACAGAGTGAGTTCCAGAACAGTCAGGACTGTTTCACAGAGAAACTGTGTCTTAAAAAACTAAATAAATAAATAAATAAATAAATAAATAAATAAATAAATAAAATAGAAGTGGAAACAGGAGGACCAGGAGTTCAGGGTCAGCTTCAGCTCCATAGCCCATTGTAAGACAGTCTAGGCTATATATGAACTTATCTCAAAAAAATATTTTTTATCAAATGTTTATAGAATGTGGATTAATAGCTACAGTTTAATAAAGGTTTTTCCATGTTTTCCTGCCAGGAATCTCAGTGTGCAAATAATACAGAATCCTCACCTTTCTGTTTCCGCAGCAAACTATCATTTAGTCAATACAAAACATGGTACCAAATAATTATGTCCAGTTTAGAATTTATCAATATTTGCTAATCCTATCTATTAAAACATTATAAATGAGGACATTAGAATGCAATCTAACTGACTGAGCTAACTGACTGGCCCTGCCCTTCACTGGTCTAGGGAGAGCCAGCCCACCCTCACCATAGAGCTGACCTGACCCCCACTGGCCTGGCCCCTCATAGGATAGCTGCCCTTCCCATTTGGGAAAGCTGATCCCACTCCTCACCACGAGTGTGGGAGAGCTGGCTTCACTCCTCACCTGAAGGGGCTGGTCCCAACAGACCTTACTGACCAACTCAGCTCCTACCCACACCCAAAGCTTTGAGTTGGCACTCCCCAATAGCTACCCCACCTACGACCTGCTGGAGCTGGGGAAGGGACTGGTCCTTCAGAACCATAGCCAGAGGAACTCCATGACTTTGTGCAATAGCAGGATATCCAGAATGACTTCAGTGAGGGTCCATTATTGATGGCCTACCAGAAACTGGAGTCCTTGAACCTGAGCAGCAACACACTACACAATGAACACTTGCAAGTAAAGCTGTGTGGGCAACAGTGTTTACTGCATGATGCACCAAAGCATCATGAATTCAGAGCTCCCACTGCCACTAAGATGCATGAAGAGGTGATGGAGAGGCAAAAAAGATGGAAGAGCAAAGTGGTTTTTGTTGTTTTGTTTTATTTGTTTACTTTTTGTTTTAAGGTTTTGTTTGTTTGTTTAATGTTCTTATTTGTGGTTTTATTTTTATTATTTCTTTTGGTTTGGGATTTTATTTGTTTAATTAATACTTTTATTTGTGATTTTCATTTTTTATTTTTATTATTTGTTTTTAAGTTTTCTTTTGGGGGAATGCTACAAGGATGAAGGGCAGATACATAGGGACTGGAAATGAATGGGATTGGAGTCTATGATGTGAAATTCTCAAAGATCAATAAAAAGTCATGTTTAAAAAAAAGAATGCAATCTAAGATCTGGAGTCAGCATATACTACATACCAGCAGGGAGAATAATAGCTCCCACCCTCTGAGCCCTAGAAACTGCTGCCCAGAGCCCTTGAGAGGCCAGGCTGCCCTGGCTGCACTCGCTGTTTTCTTCCCATCCCTATCCCATACCATGTCAGTCTGGGGGATGGTTGCCCCTCCTGCTATGCTGCCACTTATAATGCTCTCCTTCATTTCACACTTTGTCACTTCAAACACCTCTGTCACCACATACAGGCTGTACCTTCCCATCCGGTAATCTTTCACAAATGATGGCTCCTTTTCCAGAAGTTTCCTGAAGTTGTAAAATGAGAATGAAAAGATCCAAATGGCTAATTTCACAGAAACAAAGGCCAAATCATGAGAAATGAAAACAAAACAAAAAAAAAAAAAACAGAAAATGTGAGCCAGCCTCTAAGCACTAAAGAGATTGATTCAGCTTCAGGCTGGGGATGTGGCTCAGTCTATAAAGTGTTCACCATGCACATTGAGGACATGAATTCAGAGCCCCAGAAGATACATTAAAGCCCAATGTGGTTTATACTTGACTATATGTTAATATGCACTTAAAATTGGCTGAGACAGTAGACAGTAAATGTTTTGTCATAACAATAACAGTTACTGAGCTGGCAGGATGGCTCAGCAGGTAGAGATGGTTGTTGGCATGAGTTTGGTTCCCAGACACACACAGCAAAGGAAGAAACCTGATTCCTGCAAGTTTTCCTCTGACTTCCATATTTTAGCCATGGCATAAGGGTGCATACACACACACACACACACACACACACACACACACAGTGCAAAAATAAATGTAATAAAGAAAAAAATTAAATAATGGCTACCAAATGGAAGGATGATATGTTTGTTACTGACTTATACATACATGCTTATATCACATCAAAATTCTGCACATGAAACATGCATTTCTACTTCAAAATCATACCTTAAAAGAGATGTCGTATAAGTCAACTAAGTCCCTAGTCACTGTGGTGTTCAAGTGATTGTTACAGTCTTCCTCACCTTTTAATCACTATTCCAAGCACTTACCACTACTTCTCTCCTCATTACATGCCCATCATCTGGACAATTAACAGAAACTTTCACTAGATCAGAACCTTTGTACGTCTGTCATAACAGGTGATTCTGTATTAATGAGTATTATTACGGTACTATAAGGCATTATTTCAATGACTTGTAAAAAATTAAGTAGAAAAAATGTGAGTTGTCATAAAACCTGCTCAATGCCTCTTTGCCTACAACATCACATCTGATGTGTAATTTCCCTCTGTATGCTGTGAATACCATTGATTAATAAAGAAACTGGCTTGGCCTGATAGGGTAAAGTAGAGCTAGGCAGAGAAAACTAAACTGGGTGCTGGGATAAAGAAAGTAGATTTGGAGAAGCCATGGAGCCGCCACTGGAGACAGACATGCTGGAAACTTGCCGGGAGGCCACAAGCCTCATGGTAAAATATAAAATAATGGAAATGGGTTAATTCTAGATGTAAGAGCTAGCTAACAATATGCTTAAGCTATTGGCCAAACAGTATTGCAAATAATATAGTTTTTGTGTGATTATTTCGGGAGTCTGGGCAGCCGGGAACACACAAGAGGCCTCCCTACAACACACTTCTGAAATCTTTGTTGAATTATCATTTCACCTGTTTTGAAGAATTTCCAGTTTTGAATTTGGGATGCCTATACACTGAAGCTCGATGTCATATCCATAGGACTGAATATACTCTGTGTTCACTTTTCCTTCTACAATGGCGTTGACACCAGCTCCAGCCGTCACTTTCTGGTATACAATGTGTTTAAGGGGAATGGTATCTAACACTTCAGCCTCTAAAGAAGAAAGGGAACAGAAGTTTAGCCAAGAATCACTGTGGAACAGCTAATCTGGAAAATAAGAAATAGAAGGCCAGTTCTCCTCCTAAATTAATACTTAGTCAAGAAGCTAGCTAACAATTACATATATAATAAATATGTAATAATAATTAATGTTTGAATATAAATTACTACAAAGGGAAAATTCCAGAACCAATGCAAGCATAGTTTTAATTCTAGAAAAGAAAAGCAGCATTTGTGCAGTGTCTAGATGTCCCTTGGGATCATCCTTCCAAGTACAGAATCCAGCCGTGGGGCCTCTTGCTGGAAAAAAAAAATTCCTGTGACTTGCAGACAGACTTACCTCAGTCTGGATCCTAATTCTACCGGCTTGAACTGCGTGATTTTGAAAAGTTGTTTTAAGAACCTCTGCTTTTTTGTAACATGGTTATCATCTCTCCATCTAAAGAGGCTTTTGTATTATATGACCAAATGCAAGGAAGAGTCCAGAAAATGAGTGGATTCCCAAAGGACCTTCCTTGTCCTTTGCATTTAAGCAGGATGGCTCCTTAGCTACCTGTCTGCGCACCTCATGGGTTCTGGAAAGTTGTGCCACTAAAAATGCTGATTTTTACACTTCCCTGATCCTTGGTTAACAATACCTGGGACTGGAAGATTTGGCTCTAAGATCTGCAGGAGGGAATAGTCAACTGGAGTATCTTCAGATTTCCAAAACAGGGACTGAGGAGTCTTCTGCAGTATCGCAAAATTGCAGAACTTCCTTGCATCTGACCGACTTTTAACAGGACGCAGATCTTTTCCTTTAAGCCTTTTGACGACATCCTTGCAAACCCAGTCAAATGAGCAGGACATGTTGCTAGTACCAGACAGAAAGAAGTGCACAGTTTAGTTGAGAAGAGGAAGAGTGTAATTGGCTCTCAGTGATTCCTGGCATATTTTCCTAAATCACCAAAGTGAGAGCCCACACATCGGCACACAGTAGAGATATACACATTCAAGTTATTTTTTTAACTATTCCAAATACTCAAAATACAGACTCAGGCTAAAAGCCCCTCAAAAGATGAACGGAAGCAGAGGGTGAAGGGATGGCTCATAAGTTAACAGCACTGTCTATTCTTCCAGAGGGCACGAGTTCAAATCCTAGCACTTATATGGAGGTTCACAAACATCTGTAACTCCAGTTCCAGGGCATCCTATGCCTTGCTCTAACCTCCTCAGACACAAAGCACACATGTAGTGTACATGTATGCGGGTAAAACGTCCATATGCATAAAAATAAATAATTTTTTTAAAAGAAGAATGGAAAAAAAAATTGGTATATATGCATGGTTAAGGTCTATTCAGCCATAAACAGTAAAATTATACCACACACTGATAGAACTCATGACCATCATGCCAGATGACATAGACTAAGCACAGAGATACAGATATTGCATGCTTCTCTCACACAGACATACTACATTTTATGTATATATGTTTACATAAATATGTATATAAGTATATACAATATGTGTATATATGCATAAATATACACATAGATACACATTAAATATGTATGTATAAAGTATGAAATCAGAAAGGTACAATTTTCAGGGAGATAGGGGCTGTGGAGATGGGTCAGGAGAACTAGAAAACCTAGTGGGCTGAACAGGAGCAAAGCGTATACTGCGTGAGGAAGCCATAAAGAAACCCATTATTCCATGCTAATTTAAAATAACAATAAATAAAAAGAAATGAGAGTGTCATGCATTGGATAGGCATTTCTCTCCATAAGAAATGCAATCAGTTCCTTCCCTAGTGGATTAGAATCCTTCTCTGGCATGAATAAGGACCTGGGTTCAAGACCCAGCACCAGAAATTACCAGAAAGGTAATTAACCAATAAGACAGCAAAAACTCAGTTTCACCACTTATAATGAAAACGTGAACCAAAATCACAATGAGGTATTAGATCTGTCAGGGTGCTGTTACCACAAGGTATAGAGGAAATAACTGTCAGTATTAATGCTTAAAAAATGGAACCTGGTACACTGTGGGAATGCAAAATGTTATCTCCTCTAAAGAAATAAACAAGATTTCTCAAAAACTTAGTTGAATTGAAAACTGGGAGGCAGAGGCAGGCAGATACCTATGAGTTCGAGGCCAGCCGGGTTTACAGAGCAAGTTCCAGGACTACACAGAAAAACACAGCCTCAAGGGGAAAAAACAGAACTGAAACCAACAAAATAGCACACTCGTGTGCCTTACAGCACTACTCACAAAACCAAAATGCAGAAATAATCTAAATGTCCTTCAATGTGATAGGGAAATGTGACTTCTCACTGTAAACTGTTTCAACCTTAAAGGGATAATTTAATAAATAATTAATAATTAATAATTTGATAAATCTTAAGGATGTTGAAGTATATGTCATTCAAGCGTTAAATACCCATGGATCCGATTACATGAATTATCTCAAATTCTCCAAGACCTAGAGAGTGCAAGGTTGCTCTCTACTGGAGGAGACAGGAAGGGATATTATCAGTCAATCAGTTTAATGTTTCATTTGTACAAGATGAAGTCTGCAGATCTGCTAGCAAGGTTTGGAACAATATATTTTTACATATTTTAAAACCTGTTTAAGGCAGAGCTCATGTTATGTATTTTACCACAACATATTAAATATTATAGAAGTTATTGCCCATACATACAATCGTAAATCTACTTGGCTGCATTGCATGAAGTTTAATTGATCTTAATAATAAAAACTCCGAGTCAGCTATCAGAGGGTGAAACCTGAGAAGCAGAGAAGCAGAGCGGCCAGCCACTAGAGTTCTTACCTCTACCAATTTTCAAACCAAAGGAGCGATCCTGTCACTTCGAATTCTCAGACTGGATCCTCAGACTGCATCTGTCTCTACAAATACTCAGACTGCCTTGAGCTTCTGTCTCCTCCCACTTTATATTCCTCTCTCCACCCAGCCACATCATTTCTGCCTCTACCTCCCTAATACTGGGATTAAAGGCGTGGATCCCAAGTGCTGGGATCACCTTTGTGTGAGCTCTGTTTCTCTTTTACACGGACAGCATTTTGTGTAGCCCAGGATGGCCTTAAGCTCACAGAGATCTGTTTGCCTCTGTGTCCCAAGTACTGGGATTAATGGTGTATGCCACCACTGCCTGGCCTCTATGGCTAATTAGTGGCTTAGCTCTGTACTCTCTTCTTCCGGTAAGCTTTGTTTGGTAAAGCCGAAAGAGTATATCACCACATACTTGGGCATTTCTAGGCTGATAATCAAAATCTGCAGATATTCAAGTGTCTTTGCATATGACCACACACCCTTCCCACATCACTTAAATCGTTTCTAGAATACTTCAAATGATACTGTACCAGAAGCAGTTCAAAGTCACTGTGAAAAATATCTGACATAAACAACTTAATGAAGAAGAGATCTATTTTGACACGTGGTTTCAGAAGGCTCGGTTCACAGAGGCTTTAGCCCTGTGCATTTTGACTAAACATCATAGTGACGGGAGAACATGGAGGAGGTAATGGGTGACTTCGTGGCAAGCAAGAGGCAGAGAGACATACAAGGAGGGGACATGTAGTACCAAGTTCATGTCCCCCGTGTCATATTTCCTCTAGCTACTGACCTCATATTAAAATTCTCCAAGACACCCGAGATAGTGACAGTAGCAGGAACCCAAGCATTCAACATAACTTGGGGGGAGAAGGGACAGTTCACATTCAGAACGTGGCAGTAGACAAACCACACACATAGTTTTTGCAGAATACAAAAGAAAGTAGGAACCTATTCTATTCAGGTGCAAGGTTTCTGAATATTTTCTTTTTAAAAATTTAGTTTTCATTTTTATTTAATATGTGTCTGTGTATGTGCCACATATGGGTAGCCATAGAGGTCAGAGGAGGGCACCAGATCTTCTAGAACCTGAGCCATCCATTGTGGGTTCTGGGAACTGAACTGGGGTCCTTTGGAAGAGTATCAGATGCTTTTAACTGCAGAGCCATTTCTCCAGCCCCTAATACTTTTTTATTACATTTGTATATGCGTTTATGTGGTGTATGTGCATGTACATATGAATACATGCTTGGATTGTAGAGGCCCAAGTTTGCATGGATGTATGCACACATGGGTACATATGGAGGCCTGTGGGTCTCATTGAGTGACTCTGACAATCACTCTCCATCTTCAGTATTGAGGCAAAATCTCTTACTGACGCCGGAGATTCCCATTTCAGTTAGTATAGCTAGACAGCTTGTCCCAGAGATCCCCTATCTATTCCTCTTGCATGCTGGGTGAGCACCTGGGTCACTGGGTTTTAAGTGGATTCTAGGAGTTAGAAGTCTGACCCTCATATTTGCACGTCAAGTGCTGTACCTACTGAGTCATCTCTCTAAGCCCTTTTCTAGTTAATTCCAAAGCTGCAGGATCCATGAATCTGTAAGGCCAACTGTATGGCCAATGAGAAAAAGAAAGCATAATTAAAGCAAAGAATAACTTAGGTAGATTTGTGACATGGAAAAAAAATCCCTTGATATAAAATTCCCAACAGCAAAGAATGTGACTTACTTCTGAGGCTATGCATAGCAATGTTCAAATAAGAGATATTCAAAGCTGACACTGGGATGATGAGTCAAGATTGCTGCAGAATCAAAAAAAATTAATGGAGCCGGGCGGTGGTGGTGCACGCCTTTAATCCCAGCACTCGGGAGGCAGAGGCAGGCGGATCTCTGTGAGTTCGAGGCCAGCCTGGTCTACAAGAGCTAGTTCCAGGACAGGCTCTAAAAAAGCTGCAGAGAAACCCTGTCTCGAAAAACCAAAAAAAAAAAAAAATTAATGATGGGTTTTATGTGGGTCATGAGAAAGACAGAGGAGTGCAGAGGACTTTGGGATTTCTAGATGGGGCAAGACAATGGAGGGGGTGCTGTTTCCCTGAGTGCCACTTCCAAGTGGAGAATGGAAATGAATTTATCCCTCAGCACCTTGACTTTGAGAGCCAGGGAAAGATGAAAACAGGTAGTCTTACAAACCAGCACGCAACAGTAGAAACTGACATGGAGATAAAATGTTTAAGACATAGATGTGTGGGTGGAAATCAAAACCCTGGCTGTAGATAGTCGTGAACATGCATATATCAACAGGTGTTACAGCACTTTGTAGAAAAGATTAAAGAATCTGCTTACATCACTTTCTTTGCAGAAAAGAACAAGATTCTCAGTGACAGGGACCTGCATTTTGAATGATATGACTGTAAGAAAACAAGAACTGTCACTGATTGTACAAAAATCCTCATCTGACCATTTTCAATTATGTCTCCCACAGCAAATCTGACAAAGATGGCTCAGAGACCAGCGTTTACCATTACATGCTCTCATGAGCTCCCTACTGACTCTCTTACGGAGAACTTAAGGAAAGAATGCTTCCTTCCCTGCAGGTCACGTTACATAGGAACAACCATCAACTCAGTTCACAGCCAGCCTGAAGGACCCTCTGTAACCACACAGCCTTCTCTCCTTACTCCATCGGCCCCATCAGCACCTACCAGGTTGAAGTAGGTTTTCATCCTCTAGAGAGAGCTCAATTGAATGTGACTCCTCTCAGTCCTTGGGCCTTCTGAGTCAAGAACAGCTTGTACAAACTCCAGGACCAAAGCAATGGGATTCTCTTCACTCTGTTTCCTTTGTTTTAACAGGCCTGAGTCAGTTTTCAATGTAATATTCTGGTCTGAACATGCAAGCACACACACAACCTCTTCTCTCTAGGAACTGAGTCTAAGTTTAGAACTAGTGTTCAAATCCACCATCCAAGATCCACCGTCTCTGATCAGCACCAGAGAACATCTGAAGGTGTACCCGCAAGGCTCTCCTGGCTCAGTGAAGAGGGCATTCTTAGGAAATCTCTCTCTCTCTCTCTCTCTCTCTCTCTCTCTCTCTCTCTCTCTCTCTCTCTCTCTCTCTCTCTCTTTCTCTCCCTTCCTTTCTCCCTCCCCACCTTCCTCTCTCCCTCCAAAGAAAACCAGCTGAACAAGTCTAGTTCAAGGTTTTCAGAAAATGAGAATGGAACTATTCACCTCCTGCCTAGCTACTGGTCATTCTGCTTTTTATTACACCAATCACAGCAATGCTCCTTCACACAGTGTACAAACTTCCCACAACATCTTATATACGATTTAGATGAACCTTAAAAAAAAACCCAAATATTTTTGAATGAGTCTTGATTGGATGCACCTATAGTCCTTATAAACATTACCAAAAGTAGGACAATAACAAGAAAACTATTGATTTAAATACATATTTCTTTGCACTTTGACCTTTGGAATTGTAATAACCTATAATCATCATACACACAGATGTCATCTTTTACACACCTTATATAACTCTCTCAGAGCTTCCGGAACTTCTTAGGCTTCCTAGCTTCGTGTTTATCTTTTCGAATACGGCAGTCTCGAGGCGTCTCAAATTAGAACCAAGTGTTACCATGAACAAATCTTTGTTATAAAAAAAATATACTTATTCTTAAGTATTCTTAATATTTTCTTCTTATCTGTTTCCTTGTACATTTTATTAATATCATGAGAATAATAACTTTAGCCCATAACAGATATTAAGCCCATAACAGATATCAGCATCTCCACCCCCAGTCCAAGCAATACTTTAACCAAGAGTAGGAATATACATAGAGTATAACAAAACTAACTTTAAATTTGTATCAATATACAAAAATTCTTTACACAAGAATAGAAACATATATACAGTATAATAAAATTAAGTTTATATAACTATACAAAATCCATGTCAATGCAAAATATCTGAGTTTAAGAGTTGTATTTTATCCTACATTCCTATATTCTCCTAAAAATAATACACATCCATGACCTACCAATTAACCAAAGACCATGCATGCCCCCAAAATTCTAGGGAATGTGAATGTTGTTTTCTCCTAACTGCTTCCTACCGTTTGTGGGCAAAGCATCTTTAGGGTCCCCGATAAAATTTTGAGGCAATGACCAAGTCCTGGGAAGACCAGTTGTAACTTTTATTGATAGATATCACCTGTCAAGTTTCAGGAGGTCTTCCTTGATCACAGCTGGTCCATCTTAACCATAGCCTCTTGTTTCCTGTGGAAACAAAAGCCAAGCTGCTTCTCTCAAGCAATGCATCTTTTTATTTTATTTTTTATTTTATTTTATTTATTTATTTGTTGGTTGTTCAAGACAGGGTTTCTCTGTGTTGTTTTTGAGTCTGTCCTGAAACTAGCTCTTGTAGACCAGGCTGGCCTCTAACTCATAGAATTTCACCTGCCTTTGCCTCACAAGTGCTGGGATTAAAGGCGTGTGCCACCACCGCCAAGTCAGCAATGCATCTTTTAATTTCCATTTTACAAATACATATTTGACTTTTATTTTAAAGCTAATGCATTTTAAAAATATTTAGGTTGTTACATTGTATCAGTCTCCCTTTCAGTCCTGTGTTTTCCAGCAGTTGTCTCTTGTCCATCAGCGATGAAAAAATTCAGAATCAACACAATATTATAAAGGATTCAGATGCCCTGTATGTTTTCTATCTTTACATGGCTCCTTTTCTTTTATATCATTTTACTGTCTCTTTAAAGACTTTGTTTTTTAAAACTATATACTTCTTTTTATAACTGTCTTTACTATTTTTCCTCTCTCACACACAAATCTTTGTACATTTTTTAAACATATTGTGACCCATTTAGAGATTTGTGTGGTTTTTTTTTTTTGTCTGAATCTGGCTTTAGTGTATATCTGTAAAAATTATTTGATCACTGTTTTAAATTGGTCAGTGGGCTTGGCTGGGACCAAAGTGGCTGCTTTGGCCATTGGTTCTGCTCGACTTGGCTTTTTAACATGGCAGAAACAACCACGAGCATCACACTTACCCCCCACTGCCAATGCTGGGATCAGGTAGCATGCAGCTGGCCCACAAACATTTTTTGTCTCTATGAGCAAAAGCCAAATCCTCCACACACTACTGACTAGTTAGCCTCTCTACTGAGGCCTGTCTGAGACTGTGGAAACCCATGATGCTGCTTTGCTCATGGTGGCCATTCCATCTTGAAGGCAGCTGTTGGAAGAAGTATCTCTGCAGTGCTGCTGACTGAGACGGTGAAAGCAGGAAGCCTAGTGCAGCTCCATTTCTGTGCATTCAGAATCTTTTTAAAGCCTTTTCAGGTCTTATGTGGATCCACACCAGACTTTGGGAGTTGTTTGGCTCCGGGTTGTTATTAACTAGCTCTGACAACTTAAATTAACCAATTTCTATTATTCTCTATTTTACCACGAGACTCCTGGCTTTTTACCTCACATCTTGTTTCTCCTGATGCTGCAGGCATCTCTTAGATTCTGCCTTCTTTTTCCCTTTACCTCTCTTTGGATTTCCTACCTGACTCTATTTTGCCTGGCTATTGGCCAAGTCAGCTTCTTTATTAACCAATGGTAATAAAACATATTCACACCATACGGAGGGACATCCCACATTAAAGGCCACACCTCCTAATAGTGCCTCTCTCTTGGGGGATCATTTTTTTTCCTAACCACCAAAGATTAAAATATTTTAATTTCTTTGCATAATGTTTAAGAAGGTGAGAATGGCTATGGAATATTGGGCCTTAGTGGGCTAGCTACTTTTGATAGAAAAAAAATATAATATGGACGCAATAACATTTATGAGTACAGATAATAAATAGCTATGTACAAACCCATAAAATGACCACATATTGAAATCACGAGAGTACGTATAACCATTGAAAGAGGCAAAATAGTGACACCTGGATCCCTGCAGGCAGCATAGTGATTTGGTAAGAGTTTTCCTGTAAAGGGAAGGTGCAGCTGGAATATGGTTTCCTATATTTCACTGGTTTTTGTTTGGTTATTTGTTTGTTTGCTTGCTTTGGTTTTGGGTTTGTTTGTTCGTTTGTTTTGTTTTTTGGGTTTTTTTTTTTGGTTTTTTTTTTTTTTTTTTTTTTTTTTTTTCAAGACAGGGTTTCTCTGTGGCTTTGGAGCCTGTCCTGGAACTAGCTCTTGTAGACCAGGCTGGTCTCGAACTCACAGAGATCCACCTGCCTCTGCCTCCCGAGTGCTGGGATTAAAGGCGCGCGCCACCACCACCCGGCCTTTGTTTTTGTTTTTTACCCCTTTAGTTGAAAGCTGCTTTGCAGTTAGTGGGTTAAGCCTGCAAGGCATGGGGAGGGGTTGGCAGAGAGGCAGTTTTGTTAATCAGAGACGAACTTTGAGTCTTAGTCTCAATTGTGGCTCCCAAAGTCAGAAGGGTAAATGAAAAAGGTGTGGTTAAAAGCTCTTTGGCAGACTAGAAAAGCAGTTTGTAATTCGATGAGCATATATACAGATTGGCTATTTAAAAAAAAAAAAACGTAACTGCGGAGAAAGAGAGCTGTGGGGTGCTGTAAGAATGGATACAAGTCAGCAAGATCAGGAGAGGGTACAGACGGACGTGACATTTTAGAAGGGCTGAGAGTTCAGCGCTCGCATTGATCGAGTCTGTCAAAGAGGGACTGTAGGTGGAAGCATGCTTGCTCGGGTTTTCAGGGTAGACCGAGCAATGGCTGGCTCCAGGGTTAGACAGAAATGCACTTGGTGCCCATATGGTGGGTAATGGCTAAGCGGTTAGTGTTAATGCCCACTCCCGTCCCCCACAGTTAGATGGGGGAAGCAGGGAGAAGTGGTGAGTTTTTCAGCACCCATGAATCACCACGTGTATCAGGAAGGAGGAAAAGCAATAGGTTGAGATGCTGGGTGTTGCCATCCTAGGGATGAGAGAACTGGGGAAAGGGGGCTGACTAGGAAGGCAAATTGAAGGAGCATTACCTTGCTCAGGAGGAGTTAAACTTTCCAGCTAGCCAGAAATGGATTTTTTTGGATCCAGCAGAGGCAGAGCTGGAATCCTTGATCCAAGGTAATACGAAGTCCTATATGCTCAGAGTCGAGTTGTGCAGGCACAACGCCCTGGACATCAGATAGGAGATTAGCATGGTGGCACCTACTAGTGGCTGTCCTGATGAACCCAGATGCGCAGGCTGAGGACCTTGTCCCTTGCCTTAGGTTCCTCCCTCCCCTGTCCTAGTCTCCTGGTCCCTATGACCTTGGACACCAGTTCACCTTGCCACCTCGCTCAGAACCCTGATCTGGGCTGATCCCTGACATTTAGGCTACCCCTGAAGCTGCCATGCAGAATGTCACCATTGTCCTGCACCAGGGGCCCAGATCCTACTCCTGCTCTCTCTTTTGGGCCCCAGAAGGATGTCGCTGGAGGACTCAGGTACTTTTCCTTACTGAGACCCTGATGCCACAGAATTATTAAAAATTATCACTTAACCAGGTTGAAGCTGGCTTTCCTCCTCTAGAGAAAGTGCAATCGAATGCAGCTCCTCTCCGTCCTTGGGCTTTCAGACTCAACTACAGTTTGTACAAACTCCAGGACTCAGGCCTTGTTATTCTCTTCACTGTGTTTCCTTTGTTTTAACAGGTCTGAGTCAATTTTCAATACAATATTCTGGAAATGCAAGCACACACACGACCTCTTTTCTCTAGGAGCCACACTCTGAGCTTACAACAACTGTTCAAATCCACCTTCCAAACGACTATGGAGCAGCACCTCACAGCAGTTAACGGTGTCCCTGCGAGGCTTTCCTGGCTCAGAAAAGGGTGAAGACCAAAAGACAGAGAAACAGAACGGAAGACAAGAGTCATCAACATTCCAAAGATGGAGGGTACATGAATGGCTTGGGTGAAGAAGCCTTGGGAGAGTCGGGGACTGGGGTGGGGCTGGGCTGCTTCCTCACCCGGTTGCGAGACCAGAAGTAACAGTAGTGGTTGGAGATGTGTGAACAGACCTCTCAGCTCTCAGACCCCTCTCCAGATCTGTAGCCAAGCAGCTATCCTTGCCCAACTGGGAAAAGGGTCCCTGTGAACTGGGTGAGAATTGTTACAGTTCACACAGGTGGAGAAGGGGCCCACTTGTCTTTGTTATCACTCTTTCTGGCTGGGTTAGGAGAGCTTAGAACAATGTTCTAGTATCAGAAATTTTGGAGAATGCTGTCAGCATGTCTTTTGGGTGGTATCCTCCATACAAGAGTTTATGATCTGGGAGACAAGACCGGCAGACATTTTAAAAGGGTGGAGTCTCACGCCATTTAAGTTGGGGGTTTAAGAAAGCAGGCGTATTCATTAATAGAACCCAGTAAGCAGTCATATCGCAGAAGGACAATGAGTAAGGAAGCCCACGTATGGTGTCAGAGAAAGTAAACAAAAATCGATGAGAAAGGGACCCCTCCTCAATGACCTCCAAGCCTGCAAATATCTAGTTACCTTACATCATCATCTCCAGAACGGAGACCCTAAAACCAACCACCCAGTCTGTGAAAATCAAGTCATTCTAGCTGCTTCCTACTGAAACTGGGGCTGAGATTCTCCCTTGCTTGCCCTCTAGAGTTGAAGAGAAGATGCTGTTGTTGAAGACACCACACCCTTCAGATACAGAACTTGGAGGAACTGAACAGAAACTGACCTGGAAGCTATCTCCTGAGGATTCTCTCTCATAGCATGTGAAGGTGTTAGTCAGGTCACCAAAGGACAAAAGCACCAGTAGCCCCACCCAGCTGTAAAACCTACAACCGCCAAAGATAATCATCATGGGAAGATGTATTCAAGGCTCTGTTAGTCGCTTTTATATCTTTGGCATAGCTAACAACATGATAACTGGATGTAAGATCTTCTCAATTGCAGAGATTTCATGCCTGTTACTATAAACCTAGCCAACTCCCCATGGCTGATGAGGTCATGGACCCTAAAGAGAAACCTACAGCTGCTACTCTCCTAAACTAGCAAGATTCCTAACCACATTCTAAATCCTTATCCTTTCACTCCCAGCTGATTGTGGCTCTTGCCCTCCTCAAAGAAGCCTTTTTCTTCAGCACAGACTGTGGGGTTTTGAATGAGCATGGTCTCCATGGGCTCGTAGAGTCCCATGCTTAGTCCCTAGTTGATAAACTGGGAAAGATTAGCAGTGTGGCCATGTTGGGTGGGTGTATCATTTTGGAAGAGGTGTGTAGATGGGAATGAGCTTTTGCCAGAAACTAGCCTCAGCAGAGAAGTGGGTCTCGAACCTGGGATGTCTGGATGGCAAATGAATATATAAACACAGTATTCTGATGCTTCAAACCCCAGTCTTTTATTGTAAATTTTACACAAGGAAAATGATTCTGTTTTCTTGCCACAGGTTAATCATTACCTGGGCAAAACAGTTCCCAAGAAGTATAAAGATTCTTTGATATCAGAACATCATCATTCATTATGATATTTTCCCAGTTCTCAGGCCCCATGCCAGCCACTTATATTCTTAATTCTTGCTGAGTTAATCATAAAACAGCTTCTGAGGCTTTCACCGCAGAGGCAAACTACCTGCAGTTACAGAAGCATACATAGTTCAGTAGGTTTCACTCCATTGTCGTATCTTTCCCATTGTTGTTCCTCACGATTCCAGTTTTGATTTATAAGGCCATAGGCAGTCAGCCCTAAAATCCCTAAGTTCCTCGGAAACTTTATTCATCATAACCAAGTTCTTTTCTGTTTCAGTATGATTCTTTTCCCAAGTTTTATAATCAGGTAGAAAAAAACAATTTCTGCATTTTTCCCAAATTTCCCCAATTCTTTCATCAGTCAGGTTTTTCCCATACCCTGCTTTACAGCATCAATGCCCGCTCTATCAGCTCAGGAAGACTCATATTATCATACAGCACATCCGTATTTTCAGAAGCTGCTGGTGTGGAAGGAGAAAAAGATGAAGTGCACTAATAGAGTTGCTGTGACCAGAATCATCTGTAACATTGCCAAATGTGTATGCAGACGCCATAGAAGTGGACCTCAGGGCACATAGCTGCTTCTCGTTGGCCCTCAACTAACAAGCCCATTTAGCAACCACTGGGTTGCCTGGAAGGAATTGCTTCCTGCATCTCAGAAACCGCACGTGGAGGGGGCTATGCTCTGCTGTCTCTGGCGTTCTTTGAAGTTTCAAAAGCCTACACCAGGCCCAGTGCCCTTCTCTCTTTCTTTGCCTGCTGCTGGTAGATTCTGATGTAAAACTTTCAGCTATTTCTCTGGCACCAGGGCTGGCTGCATGGCACCATGCTTCCCACAACGACGATAATGGAATAGGCTCTGAAACTGTAAGCAAGCCCCAATCACATGCTCTTTTTTATAAGACTTGTCTTGATCATGGTGTCTCTTCACAAGAATAGAATATTGACTAAGACAGGGACAATCATAGAAATCTGCAACTGGTCAAAATGCAGAGAATTATTGACCATGGAACACCCACCCACAGTTGATATGTCTATAAAATTAGCTCCACTCCTAAGGCTCAGGGAACATTGTGGAAGAAGCAATGGAAAGATTCTAAAAGCCAAAGAGAAGGATGGGCTGCTGCGAGATTATGTCT
Source organism: Arvicola amphibius (assembly GCF_903992535.2). Taxonomy (NCBI): domain Eukaryota; kingdom Metazoa; phylum Chordata; class Mammalia; order Rodentia; family Cricetidae; genus Arvicola; species Arvicola amphibius. The sequence goes on from NC_052055.2 coordinate 24,288,616, forward strand.
CCAAGACAGAACTGGGAGCTGTACTCATGAAATCTCAAAACTAGACTCAACCTAAACAAGACTACACACTGACAACACCAGTTGGCTTTGCAGTGTGGACGGGGAAAAGGCCCTAACCACACATGGAAAACTATAGACAACAGATGGGGCTGAGAGGACAATCAGTCTTCTACAGGGACACACTTCTGAGAGCTTACCCAATCCTGAGTGTCAGCCCTAAACATATACAAATACAAGCAACACGAAGTGAGCTCAGCAGACTGTATTCGTGTATACATATGTGTGCATGTGTACAGTAATAATGAAAGAAGAGTTCATGAAGCTGACAGGGAGCGCTGAACACGGGGGAGTTCCAGCAGGGAGGGGGTGAAGATGATGCAAATAAAGTACTCATATATGAAAGTCTCAAAAAATTTAAATACAAATTTAAAAAGAAGTGTTTGGGGGGGTCTCTACTGTTGCTGGCTGTCAGGTATTGGACGTAATTGATACACGATAGTTTGCTCTCTGTTACTGTGATAAATGCCATGACCAAAAGCAACTTGAGGAGGAAAGGGGTTTATTCATCTAATAAGCCCAGGTCACAGTCCATCTTTGAAGTACGTTAGGAAGGATCTCAAGGCAAGAACTCAGATGCAAGAACCATAGAGAAATGCTGCTTACTGGCTTGCTCACTCCCCCATGCTCAACTACATTTCTTGTATAGTCCAAGTCCACCTGCTTAAGGATGGTGTCTCCCACAATGGACTGGGCCCTTGAATATCAATCATCAGACAAGATAATTTCTCACTGAAATGGTCATA